>NC_056737.1:64038648-64367005 GCF_019279795.1 Protopterus annectens
TGTAGGTGGAATACCACACACTGGGGAGTGGTGTTGGCACCACTACAGTGACCTGAAGAGGCTTAAGCAGATACAACACAACCAGTGGTTGCATGAGTTTCAAACTGCTGACACCCCTCACTATTGTAAGTATACAGATCAAACAACATGAAATGATATGGAATGCTGTAGATAGCCAAGACTGTTATGCATGATGCTTTCATTTCCCTTCTTTTCTCATTCAATATTTTACTGCTGAGGGGAAATCTCAGTGAACAGGGATGCACATGCTAAGAGTTTGAAGCAACTCAGAGAGGCAAGGGGTATGTATACAGCACAACTGTCCCTGATTGTAATAACGATATTGTAATTCCATTGATCTGCATCAAGTTCAGCATGAACATCTTAACTGTAACACCAAGCATGCATGCTTTCTTCTGTAGTTCTTGGTAATTATATTAGGCAAGTGCAATAGTGTATTCAGATTGTATGGGTTCAGTTCCACAAATAACAAATTGATTCACATTCAACAAGCAAAATTTTTAAATTTGAAATTCAGCAATATTGGCTTTAATACCATGTTGTTAAGTTAATATGTAGTATCTTTAAAACCATATATAGAATATGTATATAGTCCAAGGATTACTTGTAATAGTTCACAATCATTTTTGGGATTGTGAAAGCTCTATAGCTACTATAATAAGAAAAGCATATTTTTATAGTAAAGCAAGAATATGACATTTCATGGTTCTAATATTCTATTTTCTTTCTCACCCATCCCCTTATCCCTCTATTTCTCTCTCTCACTCTCTCTTTTTTTGTGTAGTTTACTTGGAAACACACTGTTCTGATCACATACCTATCTGCCAACAAACCACATGCATTTCAGCACAAGGAGGTGGGACAACCACTGAGGGTTAGCCTGCCAACCCTTTGCCGCACCAACACCCAGCACCTCTGAGACACAATCTGGCAGTACTGCCTCCACAACCCCTGTAGTATCTGGCCAATCAGCAACAGGTAGAATTGTCCTGGCTGCTGATGCAGTGGCACCTTTTGGGAGTATTGGTGGAGACGGTGATTATGTCATCTGCTGGGAGTTGCCAGGGATGGTGCATGATCTAATAGAGACAGGCCTTGGTGCTCACATCAGCTGCATGGAGAGGTTGCTCAACAAAATAGAAAAGAGAGTCCTGTGCCAAACAGACTCACAGGGAACTAAGGTAAAAGAAAGTGATGACAGTTCTGGGGTTGAGGAGTAGATTCTCATTTTTTCCACATTTGATGGATATGTGCCTCTGATGGTCCCTACCTACACCCAAACATGGTTCCTGCAACCTTTAGTATTCATCACCATCCCTGTATCTGCCTTGTTTCTTCTGTTTGTCTGCACCTGTTTATCACCTACCCTACCTACCTGATTCTCACATTCCCACGTCCCTTCCCAACATTCCTTTCTTTTTGTAAAAAAAAAAAAAAACGGACACCTGTCCCACAAAAAAATAAATATCTCATACATAGCTCTCCACTTTCTATATGTGTCTTCTTGACACACTTTATTTGGTCCAATTGGCTATACAACATCATTGCATTATTGTCACATAACTGTGCTGTGATGACTGTCCAAATTAATCTAATTTTGTCTATATGTGGACATTATTGTGTTGAAGAAGTGGATATATCTGGTTCTTTCTTAATTCTCTCCTGCATACTCCTTTATTACCCCCCCATTTTATCACTTTCCTATCACCCCCATTTTCACATATTTAATCTTGTCAAAAAATAAAATAACACACAATACACATGGCCAGAAATGGCCAATAAAAAAGTAACTTTTTGTCATTTGCATTTGTGCAGAGTTTGGCATCACACATCAATGCTGAGCAGCAGTGAATGGCTGTTCATGTCCCATGGCAAAATCTGATGAGTTTTTGTCATTGGCCACACTAGTCCACTTATTCCTATGCAAAGGTGCTTAAATATGCTTTGCTATAGGAATATAGAGTTAAGCCAGAGTAAAGGCAGTACTTTGAAGCAGTTAGTCTGGCAGTTCTGCACAGTGCTGTATGTAATAAAGTGTAACTTCCTATGTAAAGTGTCGACATAAATCATATGACTGAAGATATATTTTGTCCATAGCATCAAGGGTTAAATTCCAGATGCATCTCACATAATTTCTTATTGTGATGTTATATGTCAATGATATGTTTAATCACCCACATCTTATAATTTGCCAAAGTTATGGGTGCTCATGGAGATACATTGGACACTGTCCAAAAAATATATTTGCATTGACATCCATTCCCATAACTATGATGTATTTATCCAACTTTGCTCTGCTTGCCATAAGCCTGTTGTACCCCTCTGTCAGTCACTGTAGAGCATGGCAGCTTAATAATGACAGACAAAAAAAACATGTCCATGAATGTTACATTTCAACAAAAATTGTGTAGGTCCATCTGTTCTTGTATGCACCCCTTCACTCCCACCCATCTTTACAGCTGTGTATCTATTAGGCTGATGGATGTACAGATCATCACCTGTTTTTTTGTATAATGACATGACTCTCATTATGGTTAATACCAACATGTTACCTTTAGTCAATAAGGGATCAGTGGTCCTGTAGTGTGCAAGGTTTCAAAATTTACTGTAGGATTCCTGTTGTGTCATGTTCATGTGATGGATGAAATATTCATCTAATATGATGTGGAAACTGTCCTTACTGTGAAGAAGTATACTGCACACACTTTTCAGGATATCTGGGCCTACACAAATTGTTAGCATATTTGCTGAGTCATACTAATCATTTCAAAACATGTACCACCACTTGTAATTTGTACAAAGCTGCACATACAATTAATGTGATTTGCATTGAGGCCTGCAGAACAGCTACTAGTTATACAAATGAGGTAGGCACTACTGATACAATTTAGGGAATACACACACTTTAATGTAGCAATTGATGGTCACATTTGCAGTCATCGTCACATTTACTTAGTTAATGACATCCTGACACCATGTGTAAAAAAAGAGAATCATCTGGATTTAAACCATGGCTCCTCTGTGTTCTGACAAAGAGTTCACTGTCTTTCAACCTGTGCCACAGAGAAAGCTAGGCAGCAGCTGCATTTTCCACATTCAGTACTGTCCAGAGTATTGAGGGTCGTGCATCACTGCTGAGCCTATTTGCATGAAAGAAGGCACACTACATTACATTTTTCACTGTTTTCCTTAAGTAGAGAGCTGCATTTGCTTGGTGCTTAAAGGTGCTCAAATGGGGAAGGCATGGACAACAGTTATTTATGGAATAAAACTTTAGCCAATACATTGCAAATATAGACCACAGCATGCACATCATACTAGCTGCCAGTAATTTCTCCCATAACATATCATGCAAGCCTGACAAATTAAACATTAACAGCAAACAGATGTATTTTGCAGTTAACCCCAATCAGGTTGGTTACTGTATGTCCCTATTTGTGCACAGTTTGGCAATGATCATCAGTGGGCACTGCTACTTCACAAGTCTAAATTGAATTCCTGACATTTGAATCATGCATGAGCGAATACTTTGCCAGCATCTGGACAAATCAGCTTCTTGGCAATACACTTTGTGAAGAGGTATATAATATGTCTAACTCTGGTTTCTGGGCTGTAATCCTTCAATACTTGGAAATGCACTGATAAACACAAGAGAAGGGCAGTGGCATGTGTACTTGAGTGAAAACATACTGCCTAATATTCATGTGTGCCATGCATCAATGCACTTGCAAATAATATATCAGGATTTGGGCCACTGTCAAACAGACTTCAGAATTACAGAGTGTGACTGCATTGTTACATTTAATATGGGCTCATGTGAAGGCTGCCAGCCTAGCCAGATAGGAGTTTATGCATAATTCTGTTATTTGTAAATATGAATGTTGAATTATAGGCTTGTTTTCTTAAATGAAAGAATATGCTGTGAAATGTTGAACTCAAAACAATGTAGCAACATTGCCCTCTGCTGTAAAGAAAGCTAAGTCAAGCATTTATTGTCTGCCCTTTGAAATTGAAATTATTTCATGACTGTCTTTGATATTTACAATTTGCCTCCAGCCGGACTAGATGAAGGCTTCCAGCCTATTGTTTAAGACTAAAGTTAATGACCAGAATTTACAATAGCAATTTAAACAGAGAGAATCAGAAGGCATTAAGCATTTTTGTCTTGACTATCCAACTCACAGCACTGTCTTGCTCACATGTAAGTTATCTTTGACTTGTGTTTTCTTTTATAAGTAGCTAGGAACTAGAAAGATTAGACAAAGTGTTTTTCTGTGATTTCAGAACTGTACCACTGATTTATTTTAAGTATTTCTGTGTGATCTCTGAACTCTTAACTAGCACTGTGTAGTAGAAACTATCATCTTGTGTTTTAATTATTTATTATTAAATATTTTAAAACCATTTAACCGTGGCTGTTTTGTGTAGCAATAAGTTAAGCTCTTAAGAGTACTTGCATGCCTTTGGTAAAACTGTACAAAGCCACTCTAATAGCTTTATCCCTGGGCTATGCTGCCAATTGGATAATAATATTGCACAGTAATAATTGGACACCCTTTTAAGGGTCTTTGAGTAGCTGGTAAGTATTAGTGGGTGGTGGCAAGTGGAACTACCGTATAGTCTGGGAAAAAGAGGCACAGTCGGAGAAACTATGCCAGCCTTCCTCAGGAGTGTTTGTGTGGTTGTATAGATTCTTCTCAAAGTACATGTGTGTGTCTGTGTTAGCTACTTGAGCAGGGACATGAAGCACTGGTTGGACAGAGAAGGTGCTAGAGGTTTTAGCTTGCCCACTAAGCTGAGATCTGGGCCCTATAGCTGTGCCTGTGGGGAGTCTTATTGGGGACCTGGAGAGCAAGGGAGCGACCAGCCCCCAGACTGACTGTGATCTCTGTGTGCTTTAAGGGAAATTGCACTTTACTGTGTGTATTTGTTATCCTTACCTCATATATGAGACACCTTTTCTGGTGTTAGTGGTGAGGATTGAGGCTCCTTGATTGCTAGGCCAGGGCACGGGTGTCACATATTAATTGTTTGGAAGCGGTGGGATGTCCATATTACATATTAATTAGTTGGCAAATACTAATTGGCTTGTAGTAGTATGGGTAGAGTGAATCCTGTAGCTTGTGTACAGTGAGCTTTGAAGGTGTTTTGTACTCTAAAACAGCCATGCAGTGAATACTCAGAGTTCAGATCACAATTGTTTTATTTCTTTTGTAAGCTTAGTTAGTCAGGGTGAGTAGGCAGCATGTCAGCAGAGGAGTATGGAAAGCTGACAAGGAGCCAGCTGGCTGAGATGTGCCAGACTAGGGGACTGATGCATGGAAACCCGACTAAGGCAGATCTGATTGCAGCCTTGGTTACAGCTGCATCAGAAAACAGCAACCAGGAGGACAATCAGACTGGCAGTGGAGATATAATACCCTCGGAGAATGGACAGCTCATCCTTTCTGCAGTGGACTTAAAAATCCAGCTGGAGCTAAAGAGACTTGAGTTGGAGGCCAGGCATTTGGAATTAGAAGCAGCTGAGAGACTGAGGCATCTAGAGAGTGAGGAGAATGAGAAACTGCTATGCCTAGAAGCTGAGGAAAAAGAGAGGCAGAGGCAGCATGAGAAGGAGATGCTGACTGTTCGCCAGAGTCATGAAGGTAATGGGGAAGGGAGTAACTGGACCCCAGAAGCACAAAATTCCTCTTTATTCATTCCTATCATTCATGTAGTTGCCCATTTTCATCAGCATACTTTCCCTGCCCAGTATACATTTCCTTTCATGAGCCCTTGCTGTCCCCCCCCATTATTTCATTCTGCAAATAATTGTCATAGTGCACATTGCACTCAATTCACTTTTCTTTACTGTGCTAATTCTGTTGTTATTGCAGTATTGTCACCCCTTGTAGTCATTGTGGCTGTTAGGGAAATCTTGCTAAGCAGGTTTGCTCATACAGACAAACTTGAATGCTTCTTGTTTCTGTGCTTATGTTGCTCTGTATGGTTTTCTAACAACAGCACTGTTGCTGGCCAGGAAACTGTGCTTGTATATGTGTATTTGTGATAAGCAACATGACAACATGACTGTATGATTAGTGATGCTACTCATCACGCTAACAAGTAAGTTCCATGTTTATTGAATTGCCAGGTATAACCTTCATTCAACCAAATTTCCTCAAGCGTACTAAAATTGAAATCCTTTGTTGCCTATTAAACTGAGCAGAGTAAGCAGAATGAACGCTTATCTTGGATTAACATATGATGGTTCTAATTCTAGTCCTTTCAAGTTGATGAATGATCTTTGTGGGTCTTGACTCAGGATCTTCAGAATAAAATACTGTGGCATTTAGTCTGCTGGCCAAACATCAAAAAGAACTTGTAGGAAAGGTCATATTCATTGATGAGGGCCAAGGTAATCAAAAGTGTACTGCTCTGAAAAACTTTTATCCTTGTTATCCCCACTTCACTAGAGCTGTAATTTTACTTTGTTAGTCATTTCTGGATATATGTTCCTGGACTTCCCCTAATTCATATTCAAAGTAAAAGAACACCTGTCTGCCTAGTGTCTAGTTTTGCTCTTTAGCCTACCATTAATAAATTTAATAGGTCCCTGATTATTATAGACTTTCTGATATTGCTAGTGCAAGCAGTAAGCATCAGACAGGAAAACATTTCCAAGCTGTTCATGAACAGGAATGGAATTCATCCCATAATATTGTTCCTCTTCACCAAGTTTATAGTTGGTTGATGGATGATAGTGCAAACTTTGAAAGAGGACTTAAATGGGAAGTCTATCAGACTGAAACCAAGACTAGTATTTTTCTTTGCACTGCGTCTAATTGTAACAGACATCAGATGAGCAGGATGTCAAACAAATGCAACGATTGCTGCTCATGCCCAGCATGATAGGCCTAAAACTTTTTACTTTGAAGAGAATGCCATCTGTGGACTGTATAGAATAGGATTTTAACATTACCTTTGTGGTGAAACATAATGATGGCTAAGTTGTTTAAACATTAAGGATGTTTATCTGCCATTATGTGGCTTTTTTCTCACCAGATAAGTATGTGGAACTTCCAAGAACATACTGAGAGTCTTCAGTGGCCCTAATAATAACGCATGAAATAGTTGCGTTATAAGCTACTCTGCCGTGGATCTTAACAACATATAACAGACAGCAATGTGTACAAGACTCAGTAGTAATTGTACATGTTGCCACATAACTGTTTCTAATTCTTGGTCCCAAGCTTATTTCTACTTAATTGTTTTTGAGACAGTGACAGGGAGAGTCCATTATTATTATTATTATTATTATTATTATTATTATTATTAGAAATATCTTAGTCCCTATCAGACTGAGCTTATAGTTGTATTGTGAATCTGTTCTTATACTTTGTATTTCAAAAAGGCTAGACCATACCATTTAAAAAAAAACATATTTAATTATGTTGGAGGCAAGTTAACCTTGTATGTTTCTGTCCTTCTGTCTGAAGAGGGAAAATGTTACATGTTATCTTTCATTCTCTACAAAATATTTGCTGCCTTTCTTCCTCTTGGACAGTAAACAATAGCAGTGGGAAAAGAGGGGCTTTAAAACTATGATGCCTTAGTCTGCCTCATGAGAAGCATACAAACAGAATTCTATTAAACAAAATAAAAGTGAAAAAAAAAGGATTTTCTTTTTAAATCACAGCACTTATAATTGTATTGATACCAAAATTCACAAGTCTGACTTAATATGTACATTCTTGCAAGATAACATGTCAGACTGCAATGTGTCTGCCTGTCTTTATGAAGCCATTGAAATACTATTACATTTTTATCAACAGACATGCCAGTAATCCCTAACTGTTTGAAGACCCTTTTAGCCCTGCACCCATGAAGAGACAGTAATCTATCCCTTTTGCAGTATGTTATTTTGTGACTTTGCGTAATCCTACAGTTATTCAGACATCATTACTTTGTTTTCAGAACTTGGCTAGACCATCGTTCCATTAGTAAAATGGTTCAGTGGAACAGTGTTATGGCTTTTTTAAGAAGGGTTTTAAATAATACTTTATGTAAGACATTTGTTGGAAGTACTATAAATGCTGTTTAGAAAGAATATTACTTGTGGCATTTATGTGCATGGAATGAACACAGGGAGTGTGTAACATTAAAGTCTGCCTGTACCAGACTTAACTAGCTGTGTGGTCTTGCTTAATGATCAGCTTACTGTGAAATTATAAAATTCAATACAAAATGCTCCTGCTGATTTTTATCTAATGTTAGGCAAGTTACTAAAACAGTTAGTGATTTGTATAATAGATAATTTGGTCACATTTTCATACTATGTGACTTAAACGTTGATTTTGGCTACCAAAATATGAACCTTAATTTCCTTATGAGCAATAAAAAACATCATAGAAAATGAACTCCGTACAACCCATAAGCTGAAGTAATGAATACTTATCTTTATCCCAGGTTTTCTTTGATATATATTTAAAGATAAGAAGTTTTATCTCCTGCCTTTTGATCCTTGACTGCCAAATTTCAAAAGGTTAATTTAAGTTTGCTATCATTGAATTCCTGCTTGGGTTAATTTGGGAAGAATTGTTGGGCTGAACCTAAGAATCAGATCTCAGATCTCAGTTTTAGCTGGGAAAGTTGATGCCTGCCATTGACACAAACTGTACTAATGAACTACTGCACTAAAATTAAATAAGATTAACAATATGCTTTGTATATTAATTCTGTGACAAGATATAATGCCTTATAATGTAACTTGGTAACAAGAAAAGCCCAAATGTCTGTCACACAGAGTGACTGATCCCAAAATATGCTGTTTTGGATCAGCTTAATGCCCAATTATTAAACTTATAATTTATTTATTTGTGCTTTTTAATTGATACACGTGGACCTTTTTAAGACTCTGCCCAGGAGCATTTTCTGGTTAAGTGGCTTGCTAAAAGTCACAAAGTAGGTGAACGTAGGCTGAAGAAATAAAAATCCCTGGACACAAGGGTGTATCTCATTAACATCTCATGGTCTTAATCCCCTGCGCTAGCTACCATAACCAGTGCAACCGTTATACTAATACAATATAACAGAGCTGTGCTTACAGTACAGTAAATGAATAAACCCTTCACATTTAACTTTCAGTGCTATTAAGTATTATTATGTCACATGGCACATGCCTATAACATTCATAAGGGGTGCATACTTGAACTATATCAGCCCATAAAAGGGTGCTGCATTATGTTGTACCATATATACATACTATACAAACCAAACAAAGAAGAAAACAGCAAATGATAGATATTGCTGTCTTTTCTGAAGATTTTGAAATAAAACGTGATCAGTACATGGTGGAGGTTCTTTGGGCAATCCCTTAGATAGTTTTAGAGATGCCATGATCTACATTTTGGTGTCAGCACAGCAGATGCTGGAAGCACCAATGTGAGGACCAACAGCCTTATCAGGCTGAGCTACTTCAGTAAGAACCATAATGTTTATACCTGGGGGAATCCTGAGTTTTAAATGCATGTGACAACAATGTTGTAGTGTTTTAATTGTTCATAAGTCATTTCCTCAAACTAAGCCTCACCAGTATTCACTTCAACAAAGCAAACTCGCTATAAATAATATTTTAAAAGAAAACTATTTTCCCTAACTGATGGAGAAAAATATTCCACATATTCCCCAAACATAATTATAGCTACAGACACATGGCTGAAAACAGACATAAATGATAATGAAATTACCCCACCTGTTTCAGTATAATTACCCTTAACAGGAAAAATAAATGGGCAGGTGGTATAGCCACCCTCTACAAGACTTCCGTAATATATAACCACATATGCACAGAAGATACCACAGTTTAATAATGTAGAACTCCTTGCATTACATCTCAGTATCAATAATAGGAAAGCACTTTGTTTAGCAACCATATATATCCCACCAGGTAAAAGCATTACCATTGTGGAAAATGTTCTAAACTGGATATCCTAACATTTACAACTTGAAAGAATAATACTAGGAGAGCTAAATATAGACTGGCGGATTACATCAGTTACTAGAGTCCATAAAAGTACTTATAGTCAATCACCTTAGACTGGATTCTTACTAATAGACCCAACAAAATTTGAGCAGCCTGTAGCCTTCTAGACAGCCTAAGTGACCATCAACTTACTTACATTCTCAAAAGTTATATTATCCAAGATGAACATATAATTTACAAACAAGTTTGTAGCTCAAACAACTTTGACAAACACACTTTTATCAAATCCTTAAGATATTATAACTGGAAAATACTAAAATCTATGTCCTTAGGCTATGCTGCCTCTCACTTTAATGAGATATTCCAAAAAAAAGTTCTCAATAGCCTTGTCCCAGTACGTACTTAAAGGGTCAAATCTAATCCTGCACCATGACTAACAAAAGAAACTAAGAAATGAATGCTACAGAATGAGAAAGCCTGGAAAGAGTGGCTCAAAAATAGAAAAAAATGCATTTCAGCTTTTCAGGCAACAAGTATCAAATAAAACATGGCAAGCAAATATATTATAACATCCTTTAAAATAAATACCCAAACAACCCAAAATTTTTTTAGACATCCATAAACAAATTTTTACATCCTGGCCAAATTACCACCCCAACCCTACATCCAACAAAAATACTGATTTAACTCCCACACAGTTTAACAACTAGTATTTACAGACTGTATTGTCCATCACAAACATTAATACTTCTACTGCCCTGTTAACCTGCAGCCATGGATAAAAATCTTCAGCTATTTAACTTCAGCCCAGTACCTACCACTGCTATTAGAACTCTCCTGCATAAGCTAAAACCAAGGACCCTAGCTGCTGAACAAGTCCCCTCAGACTACTTAAAATGGTTGTATGTGCAATTTCTTTTCTAGTTTCTATATTCATAAATAGATTTATATCCAAAAATGTGTTCCTTCCACCTGGAAAAATCCATTATTATACCTTTACACAAAGGTGGCACATCTACAGAGCTTAATAGCTACAGGCCCATTGCAATACTTTCCTCCCTATCAAAAGTAGTTGAAAAATGCATTCACATGCAGCTTCTACATCAACTGAATTCCACCCACCACCACCCTCCTTCACTTCACTAGCACTATAAACCAGCACAGGAAGAATGGCAACTTGGTGTCAACTGTGTCCCTAGATGTATCCAAAGCTTTCAACACTGTATCACACCAATACTTACTGAGCTCTCTTCTACAGGTGTCTGTCAATCTTCCTTTAAATGGTTCCTTAGCTATCTGTCTGGAAGGCAGCAAGCAGTTAAATGGCAACCATAGGTGTCACTCAGGGCTTTATACTAGGACCTCTTCTTTTTAATATTCTTATAAACAAAAGTCACACTGCCATACACCAAACAAATATAGTACAATATGCAGGTGATTTAACTTTAATATGTACAGCCCTCACAATATCCAGACTACAAGAAATCACCCAAACTGCTTTCTCTTCAATTAAAACCTGGCTGAAAAATCCAAACCTACTCCTTAATTCCAATCAAACAAAACTGATATTCTTCAGCCCCAAACACTATCTCAATCAAAAGTGATTTTTCTTGGTTACATCAGCAAATAATACTAAAACTGAGGTTGTACTACTGACTAAATTACTGGGCATTGTAATAATAGATGACAATCTTAAATCTGATCAACATATTCTTCAAACAACTAAAAAGTCCCACCAGGAACTTGGCTCCCTTTGCAGGGCAAAACAGTACTTTACAGACCCAGCAAGAAAAACCCTAGCCTCATCCCATTTGCTTCCAACCATTTTATATGCCTCACCTATCCTTACAAACCTAAGCTCTACATTAAAATCCAAACTAGCTTCCTGTTACAACAAAGCAGCTAAATTTACTACCAACACTGCCCACCAACTTCACCACTGCCAAGCCTTAAAGCAGCTAAACTGGCTAGAGCTAAACAACTATATAACATACTCTCAGATAGTTATGGCATACAAATGGATATATTTCAGAAACAGTACCCTGCATTAAAAACATATCATTGCCCTACACCCCCACAAGGGACCTCTCTTCTGTTAATACATTTCTGCTAAGCACTACTAAAGCAAATAATTCACTGGGGGACTCACTATACTCCTATTACATCTCCAAGTTCTGGAACACTATCCCTACACAAGCAAAAATGAGTAAACAAACTCCAAAGCTATAAACTCCAGCTCAAACAATACCTTACCCAATCCTGGTCACGCTCATGTTCATCACCAGGTTGAGGCTTCTAGTAAAAGCACAAATTTCTTATTACTTATCACTAACTTTTTGTCCTCCTCTACTTGAAACATTACACCTCTAACTACTTTCCCTGCGGCACTTGAATTAATACATCCTTTTTCACCCCTAAACAACACTTCTCATCTTGTTCTTTTTGTAACTGTCCCCATCCACCACTCAATTCCTCTTATGCATCCCCTTTATAACTAAGTTAGAAACCTGCTAGATACACTGATTTGGAATAGGCAGCCTAAATAGAACCAATCCTATACCATGCCCTCTCAGTTATATAGTATTATCACTATCATCCTATATATGACTAATATCTCCCCTCACTGCCTACATCATTTTATAACTTACTTCAATATATCATTTGAACACTTTGCAAACCTATACAATACCAAAACCTCCCTTCTTACATAATTAATGTTTTTACGTATCTTGAACTCCTTGCAAACTTTTCTTTACTGAAAGGAAAGAACACTAAACTTCTTTACAATGATTCCCTTCTGCAGTATCAATCCATTTACTTCCTGCAAGATTTTACAGCTTGAACAACTGTATAGACTTATAATTGTTGATGTAAATACTTTACTGCATATACCTGTCTTGCACTTATGTTTGTTGTTTCATGAGAACTGTAACTATTTTTTTTTCTGAGAACTGTTTGAAATTCACTTGTTAATATAAGTGTACTGTGGTGGAGCTTTTCTACCCGGGACTCTGATGAAAATTGTCTTTGCCCAGTTGGACCTTCCTGGTCAGCAAAGACAAATAAAGAAATAAATACACCACATTTTCTGCATAATATATAAATCCCCACATTCCCTATACAGGGTATGACCCCTGTGCCCCTTTCAACTTAAAGTCAGAATAGGAAGCATCTTGCTGGAAGTGATTTTTCCCCCATTACACTTGTCTTGGAGTACTTCAAGCTGCATTCATACAGCTCACACATACCAATGTAAGCTATATGTTTAAACTCTTCCAAAGACTGAGCAATTATCATGCTTTTCTTTTTCTTTGTTTGCATGTTAAGGACAGAAATAGACAGGTACCTTGGTTTCAGAAAAATGACACTATAATTACATCTTGCTGTTTTATTTTATTTAGCAATATCACACTTTAAAGGAAAGTTAAAGCTGTCTGGCAGTTAACACAAAGGAGTAAGGCTATAAGATGTTATTAGCTGCTGCCTATAATCCAGGGTATGATTCCTTCAGGTTTCTACCTGTGTCGTGCAATGACTCCAAGCAAATCAATTACCCAGACAGTGTTTTTGGGCTGAGTATTGGAAAAGGTCTCCTTGAATAATTGCTCTATCCTGGTTAGTAAATAAATAAATAAATAAATAGAACAAAACTGTTTTATAAAGAGACAGGAAAAACTACTCCCAAACATAACAAACACCCTGATATGCTTTGTCATCTGATGAATTAAGCAGTTACTGAGTAGCATTTTATTTAATTTGTTTATGTAACAATACTTGCATGTCATGCTACTTTCTCTCTGCAAAAATCACAGCTTTCTGAAGTATGTGACTCTGCACATGTGTGTAAGTATATGTATGTATGATTTACACTTTCTCTGTTATTGCTGGTGTTCAGTTTATGATTTGGACCATCTTGAAAAAGGGGCACATGACGTATCCTCACACAATGCTTTATATGCATCATGATTAGAAAGATTGTTTTCCTCAAGAAGAGTAAGGAAAAGCTGAGATTGCGGTCCTAAGGCAAGTTAAGCACATGAGGTAGAAAAATTGTCAAAAAATTCCATACTTTGACTCATGTATGCTTCAAGAAGCTTCACTTGGGCCATTAAATATTCACTAGGGACTAGCCAGCACCATGGTGAAGAAGGATGAAGCCCTACATACAGTCCAGGTGGCCCAGGTTTAATTAGTATCTTGAGCATCTGAGAAACCAGCAGAGAAAGATGAGCACACCCATTCATTGAGCAAGGGTGCCCACCTGGTATTCTTCTCATGCTTGATCCCTGGCATGGAAAGGTGGGGCATTGCCCTTAATGGAAAGGTGGGAGAGCAATGGCTGAGTTGCTACTGAGGCAGGACCATATGCCAGCATACTCCCATTGCATTTTTGCCATTGGATATCAACAGGTAAGCATGCATGCAAATGGGAAGTTAAGGCATAAGTGAAAAAAATAATCTGTGAATGCCTGAAGAAGCTACTGAAGTGCTTAAAGAAGAGCAGTAGGGCATGGGGAGTTGTGAAGTCCAGCCAATGTCCCACCAGACTACCAACAATAAATGTGACATCCCCCAATTAAAACCCAGGTCAGTAATTAAGGAGCCTCAATCCTCACCACTGACTCCAGTGTGGAAGCATCATGGAAAACACCAAAGCACAGAACACATAAGAGTGAAGTTCCACAATTTCCCTTAAGAGCACAACAAGAACATGGTCTATTTTCCTGGAACTGGACTATATACCTCTGAACACCCCAAAGGTAATTCCTTATCATAAACTTCAGGGCAATGTGTTCCAATTTAAGACCGCTGACTCACTCTCAAAATAAATTTTAAATCTCACACACTCAAACACTTATGGGAAGCCTGACACAGATTTTCATCTGTGTCCCCTCCCTAATAACAATGATAAACACTGCCACCAGACAGGTCTACACACCCTTCAAAGGGTGATCAATTATTAAAAATGAAATATCAAAATAAAAGATAGCTATGTCCAGAAGCAGCCAGACATTCAAAGTGACTTGGGGAATATCAAACAGGTATAACACTCTGTAATCTCTAAAGAGCACACTGATTATCCAGCCACACAGTAAAGTAATGAAAACATTTAATAATAAGTAAAATGATTACAAGAATGTAAATCAATAATTTTCAATAAACACCGACTTTCACTCAGCAGAAATATTTACGGTGCAGGATAAAAGTCCATTATTCTAGAAAAAAAAACTCTATCTAAACCAAACTTTCCTAGTTAAACTAGAGAATTCTGTCCCTGATCTAATTTAAAGCATAACAGCAAGGCAAAGGCAGGCTTACAGTTCTGGTGAGTCCTTTTTCTGGGCATCTTCTGACTGCAACTCTTCACTAACTGCTGCTCTTCAAAAACTACTCAGCTTATCAGTCTCAACTGCCTTATTTTAAAAATAACAGTCAACTGTTTGGAAAAAAATTTTTTTTCCTGTCAATCAGCTGTTCAAAAAAATCATCTAGCAACCAGGAACATTCTAATGACATCACCTACTGTTCAGCTGATTCAACACAGTTTGTACTTTACAATCTCACTCTCAAACATGCACAATCAGAAATGTATCAAAACGCTGGCAGATTATTTAAACATTCTGTATAAACAGGAAAATGCTCAACATTTTAAAAATGTATTTACATTTTCAGAATTAGACTTCCTGGCATATAATACAAGTTAATCTGAGAATATACACAAATATTCTGCCAGACATGCTAACACAGATAACAATGTTTTCATTTTGTTCACATTTCTTCCCCCTTATGACTCAAGCATGATTTTCAAGTGACCCTTGAAAACCAACGGTTGAGAAAAATGGGTCTACCTGGGAATATCAAACAAACTCCTCTCCTGGACAATCCATCCACATTGACATTATTAACCCCACTGTGATGTTGCATGGTCATATCATATGATTGCAATCCTAGACTCCACATCAGTAACTTGGCATTTTGCTTACTGACCCTATTAAGCCATGTTAAAGGGTTATAATCTGTGAGTACAGTGAATTTTCTCCCATGAGGATAGGGATGCAATTTTTGCAATACCCACATTATGGCCAAACACTCCATGGCTGCATAACACTGTTCTCTTGGTTGGAGTCTATGGCTCAGATATACCACTGGGTGCTCTTCTCCTTCTGAGGAAACGTGGCTAAGTATGGCCCCCAGCCCATAATTTGAAACATCTACCTGTACAATAAATTCATTATTGTAATCTGGGTTGGCTAACACAGGGTGTCTTCTTAGTTTTTAGAATGCCTGTTCACAATTTGTCCAGTTTATTCTTCCTAGTTAAGTCAGTAAGGATGCAGCTATAGTGTTGTAATTGGGCATAATTTTCCTATAGTACCCTGCTGTCCCTAGAAATGCTCTCACTTGTTTCTTAGTAACAGGAACTGGCCATGCTTGAAAAGCTTCCACTTTGACAGGTTCTGGCCTAATTTTACCACTTCCCATGCTGTGTCATAAGTAAGTGACCTCTGCCATATCCAATTGACACTTATTGGGTTTAATAGTTAATCCTGTCCTACTTAATCTATCCAAGACCTCCCTCACATGTCAGTCTGCAAGTACCCATAGCGTAGTCTTCAATGTAGAGTTTAACCTCTCCACAAAACCATTAGTTTGGGGATAGTAGGGGGTGGTCTTTAAAGGTTTCAGCCCACAACACTTCCACAAATAAGTCAGCAGGTCTGACATGAGGTTGACACCTCGGCCAGTCAGTGTTTTCCATGGAACGCCTACTCTGCTGAAGATTTATAGCAAACATTTGGCACCTTTTCTGCCTCAATAGATGACAGAGCCACATACATATTTGCATACATACATATATTTTCATATTTATACAATTATTTTGATTCATTTTCATACTTTATACATCAAAAACTTGCCATTTTGTATTGATCTCAACTTCTTTTTCCATAACCCATACAAAAGAGAAAATTATTTCTAATAACAGTTTTTCATATTCTCTAGGAATCATGATGACTCTAGACAAATATGATATCTTTCCTAATAACACTGAATTAATGAGATACACTTTTTTCATATAAATTAATCTATACATTTTCTATAATACATAAATATTCTTTATCATATTTTTTTACAACCCCTATCAGAATGTATGCTTAAAACAAATATTTTCTTTTTAGAAAGTTGAATACCTGCTATATTTATTATGTCACACAATCCTTTACTTTTTTCTTTATTAAGCATCATACCTCTTTCTCTTAAACTTTCAGGAAATATTTTATTTATTTATTTATTTGCATTTGTTTACCGGGAAATTCTGACTGGACGCAGGTCCTTTTTCAGTGGATGCCTGAGGAGAAAAGCTCCACATCATGTACATGATAAATAGAGATACAAAGTTTCAGCAATAGTAAACAACATTACAGGTTGTTGGCTTTAATACAATAACAAGATATTGGGTCGGATTTATGAAAGCTTACATGGAGTGCAAGAAGAGTGTAGGAGCTCACACTGGCAATATGTCTGCCGTGCAATCCAGGTACAGCCAGCAGGGGCGTGCATGAGAGCTGCTAAAGCTACTCTTGCATGGACAGCGTCATGGTATGCAAATTACCTCATTTGCTGGTGAAAGCCATGCAAATGAGGTAAATTTGTGATCCAGGAAACACTAACCTGTCTGTGGAAGATTAGTGTTAGCTGCAGAAATGCACTCCGTTGGTAACGGAGTACAATTCCTTAAATAGCTAAATGGAGCTATGACAGCTCCAAATAAAGGATGCATACAGTTGAGAAAGCATGCCAATGGCCAAATATAAGGCCATTGGCATTTATAAATGTTTAAAAATATAAAAATTTAACTTTTTTCCCCCCGATTGCCAATGTTTAAGCATAGCGCAGCACTTATAAAAACAAGAAAATAATTTAAAAAAGCCAACAATAGGCATTTTCACTAAAAAGCTTATTCTGCCATGCAGGTGAATGGCAGGCTGAAGACAACAAGGCCAGTGAGTAGTGGTTGCTAAGGGGGGGAAGCTCAGTGTGAGGGATGTAACCATGCATTAGCAGGCAATCCTATGCAAATGAGGATAAGGATAGTGAATCCCAATTTTCCCCAGCATGTGAGTCATGTCCCAAGAGTGTAAGAGTAGGAGTAGGTGAGTATTAGAGTATAATATAGGTAACATCATGAGGGTGTGTGTCAGACGTGTAAGCTAATTGGAGCACAGTGGCTTATGTTTGCTTTGAGTTGTTCAGGATTGCAAGATGTGTGCCTACATTTGTCCTATTTGAAAACCTCAAACCAAAGGTGCACAATGTTAAAAGATAGGAAACTCCTTGCAAACATGCACACAGCGTGTGCATGTGTTTGTGCTTGTTTTCGCGGCGCTTCACTCGGGTGGAAACAGAAAGGCAAAAGGAAGGAAAAGAAGTAGTAGGAAGTTAACCAAGGAGAACTAGGAGAGGTGCCGGGTGAAATATATCAGAATCAGCCAATTACACAGGCAGCAGACTAGCCCAGCCCAACACTTTAAACTCTGCAAACAGCATTACCCCCTGTTTTTTCCCAAGAACTCTGCAACACTGCAGTATACAAAGAGGGAAAGCTTAAAAAGCTTAAGACAGACAAAATGTTAGGGGCTGCTCTTGCTATCATAAACCAACATGTACAAGGTGCTGAGGGTGGTGATGTTGTGATTGCTGCTGAGCAACCCACAGTGAGGAGTCGGAGAAGAGTGTATAGACCCAGGGTAACTTACAAGGGGCTACATGAGCTGGATATAGTGGAGCGCTATAGGGTGGACAGAGACCTCCTACAGCAAATTGTTGAGCTGTGCCAGCCACACCTCACACACAGAACCAACAGAGGGGAACCCATCCCAGTGGATACCAAGGCATGTGTTGGCCTAAGAATACTAGCTACAGGTACCGTACCTTCCAAAGACCAACTGGTGATATGATGGGGATTTCACAGGCATCAGCATCCAGGGTACTCCACCAGTTCTTGGATACAATGTCAGCACATGTCGGTGACCATGTATATTTCCCCATTTCCAGTGAGGCATTGGCCAGCAATATGCATCTTTTCCACCAAATAGCAGAATACCCTGAGGTAGTGGGTGCAATAGACTGCATGCACATATGCATCAAACCACCACCTGGTGAGCGGGGTAGGGTCTACATCAACCCCAAGGGCTTCCCCTCCATCAACTGCCAGGTCGTGTGTGATGCCCAGGGCATAATAATGAATGTGTGTGCTGGCTGCACTGGAAGCTATCACGATTCCCACATCTGGCATCTGACGCAGCTGTACCAGAGATTTGCCAATGGGGACATCCCTGATGGTCACCTAGTGGGGGATGCTGGATACGCACTGGAGCCATGGCTGATGACACCCATCAGAAATGCACACACACCTGAACAAGAACTCTATAAGGAGGCACACGCACAAACAAGAAACATAATTGAGCATGTGTTTGGGATGCTCAAGTCACTGTTCCAGTGCCTGGACACATCTGGTGGAGCCTTGCAGTACTCACCAACTACATGTACCCAAATTGTTATGGTATGTGCCATGCTACACAATATGATCCTGCAGAAACAGCTGCAGCAGGAACATCATGGGGCAGGGCCAAACAGCTCCCCATCATTCCCAAGGCCTGCACAGGCACAGCGTGACTTGGAGGAGAAAAAAACCTGAGCCTGCCCCAGTAGGCAGAAGAGGCATGCCCAGTATGCCCTGGCCTTGGCAAAGAGGCAATGCATAGCACATACACTGACTCAGTAGGAACCCTGGAAATTACACCTCTCTCTGACTCGCACATACAGTAAAAGGGATGCCTAACTTGACACTACCTGTTTTCAAACATGAATAGGGAGTGTACTATGTGCATCCAACATAGTCAGCCCTGCAGCACCACCTGAGGTATAAGTGCTCTATTCTAAGCAATATTAAGCACTGCTAAGCACATTTTACCAGTACTGAGCATATTTAAATCTAATTGCACATAGCTGCTCACTGCGCTAACCAGCGCAATGTCGGGCAACATCGGGCAATGTTAGGAAATGTCGGGCAAAGTCAGGTAAACACGCTAACACCTGCTTTACTGTTCCTTAACCAGTGACAGGGCTTGAACTCAGGATACTGTGCACTATAGTCACAGTACTGAACCACTAAGCCATGACAGCATTTCACTGGCACAAACACAACTTAAGTCACTCACACATACCAGTTGGGGGGGGGGTCACATACCTAACAGTAACAGCCAGCAGGACAATTGTAGACAAACACAAACACAAACAAATGCTGTATCATGCCCTCTGAAGAGGCATATGAGTAACCTCCCCCCAGGCCTATGCAGACAGATAACAGCAGGCCAGGCAGTGTGATGTGGGTTGGGTAGGCTATGAAGTCACAAACTAATATGCATATAATTGGTAGCTAAGGGCTGTAGTACAGTGGTATGCCTCAAGCCAGTATGATAGGCAACAGTACAGAGTGAAATGGAGTACCTGACATAGCAGTGCAGGCCTAGCAAATGTGTATAAGTGTCAGGTGTACCCCTCATCCTATGTACACCCATAGTAACAATCAGATGTGCCCCCAGGGTAGAAATGTACAAATAATAGCTGTCCCCCTGTATGTAGAAACATTGATAAGTCTATGCAAATTGACTCATGGAAGCCCTGCAGGCACAGTGTGCTTCCTGTCAGTGTACAACATAAAGGGAAATGTACAAATAATAGCTGCCTCCCCTGTATGTAGAAATGTTGATAAGTTCATAGGTTCGTACTAAGCTAACTGCCCTTGTGAGCCATTTTAAACTTAGCTAAGTATGCCTTGTGAGACTCATACTCTGCACCTTGTGTTTTTAAGGAAAACACCTTACACATATATATATATATATATATATATATATATATATATATATATATATATATATATATATATATAGATATACTCACACACAAACTTTAGCAAATGTTAGTCAACAACATACTGAAAGGTCATACTGGGCATGCTCACACACAAACAAACGAAGCAAATTTCAGTCAACAACATACTGAAAGGTCATACTAAGCATGCTCACACACTTAGGCCATGTATGAGTACAGCAGTGGGACACACATATCTGGTAGTTGCAATTCTTACTCCAGACACATCCTACCATTCACCAATCTTACCTTGCACACACAATGATATGAAAACAGACCCATATAATATATTGGACTCCTGTCATAATCAAGCTATGTAATACAAGTACTTAAGTTGTTCAAAGAAAGTGAAAATCCAAAGAAGATCAATAAATCTCCGATCAGTATCATCAAGAAACAATGAGCACTCATAACATTATCCAAGCCATGTTCTGGCAAAAATATTGCCAAAGAGTCCATAGAGAACCATGAAGCTTTCTTTAGCTATGTCATAAATATCAATGTAAACTCATATATATTCTGAGTCAGTGCAAAGTGTAAATGAATACATGTACATGACTGACATTGCCAACATCTTGTCAAACAGGTTCATACATATTTACCCCCCTCTCACTGACAAAAGGGCAATTAACATACCTGGAGATTGTGAAAAGCTATATCCAAACCTAAAAAAAACATTGTCTATGGGATGACATGGTGTCCCTGGCTGTGTCATATGTGAACTCCAAAACAAACAGACCCTGCACCTGAAAAGTCTGTTCAGACTCACCCTCTGTAAAGGATATGAAACTGTTGAATGGGTTACAGCAACATTTGGCACACTCCACAAGTGTTGGTGCACAACAGACCATGGGAACTATTGTCTTATAAGCCTAATAAGCCTGATCTGCAAGGCCATGGAGTCCATCATTATGGAACCCATAAACAGAGCTATTGGGAGCCTACAAACACCCAACCCTACCCATTTTGGTTTGGTCAGGGGCAGATCATGGTCCCTAAACCTGCTAGACAGTTTGCAAGGCAGTTACCCAGGACATACATCAATGAAATGAGCTCCACATGGCCTACATAGACCTTAAAAAGCCATTTTCCAACATCCCACACACATTTCGTATCCACAAAATCAACAACCTGTGCATAAACATGTATGTCATCTGATGGATTGCCAACTGGGGCACAGATAGATCGCACAAGGTAAGAATTGTAGTCTTCCTGTTGGACTGTAAGCTGGTAACAACTGCTGTCCCCCATGGCTCAGTCCTGGGAACCCTCCTGTCTGGTGTATACTTTTCAGAAATACAGTCAAACACATGAGGGCTATAGTTAGCAAAGTTTGTGGATGACTGCAAAAAGGTTGTCATAATCGATGTTTGGGACAACAGAGACATCCTTAAAAGGGGTCTCAGTCAGACAGATGTGGTGACAAAATTATGGCCTCGAGCTACAGTCATACAAATACCACATAGGTGCCAACACCTTAATATGGAGGTAATAATAAGGGATCTATGGGCACATGTGGATAGTCATCTCTACTTCCAGAAACACATTCAGAAAGTGGTTAGAAAATCATGATATGTGTTCCCACAAATTGTCAAAGTCTTTGCATGTAGGTCAAAGGAAGTTCCCTCTACTCATCAGTCATCAGACTCAACAAGAGGATTACTGGCCTCAAACAGATGCCCCATGCAACAAGACTGAAGTAACTCAATCTGTACTCTGTAGCATACTGTCTACTCAGGTGACCTCTGCCCAACAGACAGGCCCATGTACAATACAGAACTGATGTACATGCTCTATCTGAAGTAAACCCAAGCTCACTGTGACACATGCTCTGGGGATATAATCATCACAACAATAAATAGAACATGTTGGAGGGATACATTGCTAACTCACAGACTTCCCTTGCTTTGGAGCAGGCTCCCAACCTACATTAAGCTGAGTCCCTCACTGACACTCTTCCAGAGGAGCCTTGATGAGTGTATGTGAAACTGAACTGTCACACCATGGATCACTTCATCAGCTCTACTACACAGAGACATAGGGAACTAACCCCATGTGTGGTGATAGCTGCACACTCTGGCCATACTAATATATGCCTTCAGGCAGATAGCCTATTACCTACCTATGTACCTATATATATGTAGGTGGAACACAGTATAATAAGCCAAAGATGGATGGGCAGAGATGTGTGTAAGAGAGTGACCATGACAGGGAGCCATCCAGGACTGTCCCACCCAGCACATATCCCAATGGCACAAAAGACATGAGGTGCACATCTCACCCACTGTACATAATATACACCAGTATCTGTAAGCATTACAGTGTATGTGGTGCATGTGCCTGCTGTACAACATGACTGCACAATGAAGTACACATCTACTATCTGTACACATGTATCTGTCAAATAGGTTCATAGGTATGTAGTAGACTATCTTCACGAAGGCATATATTAGCCTAGGCAAGTTGTGCAGCTTTCACCACCCCATTGGGTAGTCTCCCAAGCCCTAGTTCTAATAGTTAGTACCCTAAGCCCCATTCTAGTGGGGCTGCTGATGTGATGCCTGAAGTGAAATGTCTGTTTCCCATCCACTCATCAAGGTTCCTATTGAAGAGTGTCAGCGAGGGGCTTTGTGTGATGTACACTGGGACTCTGTTCCACAGTAAGGCGAGTGTCTGGGATGGTACTCTATCCCACCAGCATGTTGTATTCATTGTTGTGATGAGGTTCATGTCCCTGGAGTGTGTAGTGAGACTCAATTTTGTTATCCTTAGATGGAGCATGTTCAACATTTATGTGTTGGACATGGCTCTGTATGTTAGGCAGAGTGTGCCTCTGAGTAGGCGGTACGCAACAGAGAACAGATTTAGTTTTACCAGTTGTGTTGCATAACACAACTGTTTGAGGCCAGTAAACCTCTTGGTGAGGTACCTCTGTGGTCTCTCCAACTGCTGAATATGCTTAGTTGAGTACATCCAAAATGGGGCATTGTACTCAATGATGGGTCTGATGACTTAAGAGTAGAGGACCACCACTACCTCTTTTGATCCTGATGCAAACCCTTTGTTGATTAGGTGGGCCACATAGGATTTCCTAATCACTTTGGCAACATGGTTGTCAAAGTAAAGATGACTATCTACTTGTGTCCCCAGAGGGGATTACTATGCATTCTTTCACATTGAGCTTGAGTCCATGATCCTGAGACCACACATCTGTCTCATAGAGTCCCTTCTGAAGAATATTTGTGTCATCCAGGGAATCTATTATGGCAAACACTTTACAGTTCCCAACAAACTTAGTCAACCACAACCCTCCTGTGTTGGCATGTACTTTTGAGAAGTCTATACCAAACAGGAGGGGCCCCAGGATTGAACCCTGGGGGACACCAGTTGTTACCAGTTTAGAGTCTGACATGTAGCCAGCAACTCTTAATTTGTGGGATCTATCTGTGATCCAGTTTGCAATACATCTTATGATGTATGGATTTATGCCCAGGTTGGTGAGTTCATCTATGATACCTGACTGGGAAATGGTGTCAAAGGCCTTAGCGAGGTATAGGTAGGCTGTGTGGAGCTTCTTTCAATCATCTGTGGCCTGGGTAACTGTCTCAAAAAAATCCACCCAGTTCAGGAGATGTGATCTGCATTTGACAAAGCCAAACTGGGTGTGCTCAACTGTGTGAAGGTTCCCAATGTCTTTATTGTTGACTTCCATTATGATTGGCTCCATTGCCTTGCAGATCAGACTCGTCAGGCTCATAGAGCATGAATGCCAAGGGTCTTTTGTGGCCCCACCCCTGTGGAGTGGGAAGAGCATTGCTGTGCAACATTCTATGGGTACATATCCTGTAGAGAGGATGTAGAGAGAGAGGTGTAGGTATCCTTGATGAATATGGATACATCCCCACCCTATGTGCTATGATCCAGGTTTTGATGCTGGAAGGTATGGAAGGTATGGAATGAGTAGTATCCTGGTAGTGCTGGTGTGCTCTCTGGTGCCTTGAACTAGGTTTCTGTTACTGCACAGATATCAATATTCTCCATACTGAGCAGTGCCTCGAGTGTGTACATTTGGAGATTGAGACTTCTTGCAATGAGTAGCATTTAGCTCACTTTGTGGTTATTTTTGTTGGCTACAGGGTTTGGTTTGTCCTGAGTGACCGGTGTCCCACACCTGAAGTCAACGCCTCATTGGCCCGATCCGACCATAAGCTAATTACCAAACATATCCACATTCTGCCCCCACCCCCCATTAAGGAAACCATGTTAAAAAATTTCTCCAAAGCCAACTTCATGCTTCTTAAGACAGAAGTGGTGAACTTCATGCCACCCATGCAGATGGACAATACAGTTACGACTACTGAATCCTACACAATTGCACTTTATAAGCACTTACATGAGTGTATGCATCGTGCTATCCCAAACAGAACCAAGATGCTATCCTCCAAGAAAAGGAAGCCAATATGGTGGTCCTCTGCCATAAACAAACTGCACAACAGAAGGAAGAAACTGTTGCAAAAGAGGGTAAAATCCCATGAGTGTAGGAGCTCCATGGTCAGCCTCAGTAAGAAGTTGTGACCCCTGATAAAATCCTCCAAAGCTAGTTACGAAAACAAAATCACCACTCATTCTAAAGACAACCACAAAGCATTCTATAGCTATGTCAAGAATCTCAATGGCAACACTCAGATCTGCTCTAAGTTACAGCACAATGGCACTAAATATACAGACCCAACTGATATTGCGAACATTCTGGCAGATAGGTTCAGTGCTAACTTTACCCCCCTCTCACCCATTAAAGAGCCCATCTCTATACCGGAAGAATGCAAAGTTCCTGTAATCATGGCTGTACAGGTAAAAACCACACTCTCCAAAGCCAGGAACACAGCATCCATGGGACCAGACAACATCCCAGGCTGCGTTCTACACGAACTACAGAATGAACTGGCACCACACCTAAGTACCATGTTCAATCATAGCCTCATCTCAGACTTTGTGCCTGCTGAATGGTGCACAGCGACGGTTATCCTACTACACAAGGGGAGAGCCACCACGGACCCCGGGAACTAGCGCCCCATTAGCCTGATGAGCCTGGTCTGCAAGGCCATGGAACGTATCATCATGGAACTTATAAACAAAGACACTGGTAATCTCCAAACTCTAGAACCCAACCAGTTCGGGTTTGTAAAAGGCAGATCATGTCTCCTAAACCTGATAGACTTCTTTGAGAAGCCGTAAGGTGGTTCACACAGCCTATCTAGATCTTGCCAAGGCTTTCGACACCATCCCTCACTCTGGAATTATAGATAAACTCTCTAAACTAGGTATAAATCCTTATGTCTCAAGATGGGTTGCCAACTGGCTCACTGACAGAACCCACACTGTGAAAGTAGCAGACTCCAAATCCGACTTCAGACCAGTGACAAGTGGAGTACCACAGGGTTCAGTCCTGGGTCCCGTCCTGTTTCGTATCTACTTTCCTGAAGTACAGGCTAACAAAGAAGGTCTTTGACTAATGAAGTTTGCAGATGACTGCAAACTAGGAGCCATAATCAAAACTACTAACAATGTGGACATCCTACAAAAGGGCCTCACTGAGACAGATGCCTGGTGTCAAAGCCATGGCCTCAAGCTCAATGCCAAAGAGTGCATTGTCATCCCCTTTGGTAAAAACTCTGTACCCATGAACTACAACATAGGCGGTAGTATACTTAACACTGAAAGTGTGATAAGAGACCTTGGGACACAGGTGGACAATAGTCTCTCCTTTGAAAATCACATTGCCACAGTAGTCAGGAAATCCTTCTACGTGGCACACCTCATCAAAAAATGTTTCTCATGCAGAAAAAAAAGAGGTCATTGTTCCCCTCTACTCATCAGTCATTAGATCCATTATAGAGTACGCCCTTTTTGGTATGTACCTCAGAAGACATCTACAACAACTGGAAAGGCTGCAGAAATACCTCACTAAGAGGATTACTGCCCTCAAACACATGCCCTACACAGACCGTCTCAAAAAACTCCAGCTTTACTTCGTCACATATCACCTACTCAGAGGTGATCTCTGCCTAACATACAAAGCTATGTCAAACCCAGAGCTGTTGGACATGCTTCACTTAAAGAAATCTCAATCCCTCCAAGCTACATGCTTTAGGGACCTAAACCTTGTCACCACAATAAACAGAACATGCCGGAGTGATAGATTCATGTCCCAGAGACTTCCCATACTCCGGAATAAACTACCTATCTATATCAAACAAAGCTCTTCATTAGCACTCTTCAAAAAAAATCTTGATGATTGGATGGGAAATAGGAAATTCACCCCGGGGATCACATCTGTGTCTCTGCTTGACAGTGACACAGGAAAATAAATTTCTTGGGTGGCAAAAGCCAGGGTACCTTTTTGGCTGGGCTTGTATACGTCTAAGGGCTGATAGCCTAGTACCTACCTATGAACATATGAACCTATGAGCCTTTGAGCCTTGCCTAAAAAAGGTAATATGGGGACAGCCAGAACCTTGGCCAGTATTCAGAAGCATAGGGGTGACAGGTGCAAACCATCTGTAGCGAAGCAACGAAGCTTGTCTATTATGTCATCACAGGCAGACAGAGACTGGATCCCCTTTGAATGACACCAGAAGCTCAGCCAATTGTTGAAGTTTATAATCTTTCTGTTATATTGCAGTATCATGTAGGTGAAGGTAAGATGCTACTCAAGGTCAGGGTCATACCAGCCTGGGCTACATGATCATAGAGCTACTATATATCTCTTGTCATGTTGTCCTGGGAGGTATGTCTCAGATCATTCACACTGACATGTACAAAGAATACGTCATATATGTACCTGTTCTGGAGTGATTTATGTGCTTGTGTTATGTGGTGGATCATAGCACCTGACAGACAACTGACAGTAACCTTTCAATTGTCCAACCAAGTGAGTAGAACATCTGTGTGCCAGACTATGGAGTCACCTATTACTAGTGTGTTGGGTATGTTGTTGTGCCTTAAGGCCTGTTGTGAGGCACACTGCTTTGGTGTATTATGTGTTTTCTGGTGTGTGCTTGGAAGTGCATGTTGCTTGCTTGTCTGCTTAGGAGGACACTCTCCCTTTTTCAGATTAATATTTGTATTCTCCGAATATGGTGATGTGTATTTATGTGTGTGTTTTGCCAGTGCTTATATTGTAGGTCTATGTGAGACTGCTGGTGTTGTGGTTGTATAACCCTACTCCTCTTGACTGTATTGTCCAGTATTGGGTTGACAGAGCTTAGCCACTGTTTTCACCCTGTGTGTGCCGGCATGTGGTGCATCAACCCATATATGATATGGTCATGGCCTATGCATACAATACACTCACAATACACCTAGTATGATAAGCCTGCTGAGGTTAGCAAATGTGAAAAAAAACCTTTGGGCAAACTGAACTGTCAGAAAGTAATGCATGTATTGCACCCTGTAACTCCATACTGCTTGCTGAAGAGTAAAGAAGTACTTAGTTTGGATTAAGAACCCTGCACTTGCCAACTGTGTGTGTGTGTGTGTGTGTGTGTGTGTGTGTGTGTGTGTGTGTGTGTGTGTGTGTGTGTGTGTGTGTGTGTGTGTGTGTGTGTGTGTGTGTCTGTCACTCCCTGGGGAGAGAGCAACCTTTTTGGAAACTACTCACACTCCTTAAAAGTGGTATACTCATCTTTGTCAAGTCTGATGATATCACCATCCTACAAATATACCTGTGGAAAGATGAAATTCCAGTAATGTGTAGAGCGTGTTGTGTAAATGCATAGTGCTGTAGTATCATAATGTAGTTAGATAGAGATTTGATTCCTGCACTTGCCAACTGTGAGTGTGTGTGTCACCCTGGGAGGTGCAACCTTTTTGGAGACTACTCACACCCCTTAAAAGTGGTATACTCATCTTTGTCAAGTCTGATGATGTCACCATCCTACAAATATATCTGTTGAAAAGTGAAATCCCAGTGATGTGTATAGCGCGTCAACATACTGCTGTAGTATCATAATGTAGCTAGGAAGGAGTTTGAATCTTGCGCTTGCTGACTGTGTGAGAAAGTGTATGACACTGTTGGTCAATGTGGAGTGAGTTTTGATTTTTCTAGTGTATGACATATCACAATGACAACTGCATGTGCATTACACATGTAAGGTAGCTGTGGGGCAAAGCCATATACATACATGTGACCTAAATTATTTCATAGGTGGGTACTCTACTTTCTCCATGAAAGCATCTGTTATCTTTGCCAGAGCGTGCTGGCACTTTCCAGACCTTAGGTCACTTCTGTATGCTTGTGACAAGCTTAGCCACTGCAGTGATCCCTGGGCTACGTCTTCTGTTTCACATCCACTCATCATGGTTTCTATTGAAGAGTGTGAGTGACGGTTTATGCTTGAGGTATATTTGAATCCTGTTCCAAAGCAAGCAAAGTCTGGCAAAGATGACTAATCATTATAGGTGTGCAACGACCTCTGTGGATCTGCATGCAAACCCTTTATTGCTTATGTGCTCCACAGAGGGATTTCCAAAAAACTTTGGTAATGTGATTATCAAAGGAGAGATGACTAAACACATGGCTCTATGTATACATTAGTACCTGTTCTACATTTTGGGGGCTACTACATGTGTGGTACTCTGGGGATACTTTGTTCTCTAAAAGTGGATAACTATGCTTTCTTTGGCTTATAGCTTTACAGCATGAGTTTGACACCAGATATCTGTCTCTATGATACCCTTTTGGAGGATGTGTGGGTCATCTGGAGAATAAAGTATAGCCCGCAGTATGTATTTTCATCAGACTTGGGCAGATATATCCCTACTGTGTTTGCTTGTACCTAAGAAAGCTATATGCCAAACAGGAGTGGTCCCAGGACTGAGTGCAGGTGAATACCACTTGTTACTAGCATAGAATTGTACATGGAGGCTGCAAATGTTACTGTGTGTCATACATCTGTGCATCAGTTGTCAATCCATAATCTAACAATCATTTATGGTCAGTCTGTTGAGGTTATGTATAATACCAGAATGTGTGATGGGTATGAATTGCTGGTGAGCTATAGCTTGGCTGTGTGGACCTCTCCTCCCTCACCTATAGCCTTGTTAACTGGCTTGAAGTCTACTAGGTGTAGGACCCATGATCTGGCCTTTAGAGAACCTAAGTGGATATGGTGCAGTGTTTGCAGGTTCATAATGTCTCTGTTAATGAGTTCCATAATGCTGTGCTCCATAACCTTCCAGATAACATTTGTCTGTCTTATAGGGTGAGAGTTTCCAGGATCTGTTGTAGTTTTACCCTTAATAAATTTATGTTAACATTTGCACTGGGTGTGACGATGGTGGGCAGGATTAGGAATAAGTATATTAGAGGGTCAGCCTAGGTTTGAAGGTTAGTAGACCAAGCCAGATAGGCAGGATTAAGTTGGTTTGTACATGTACTGAGGAGGGATGCAGAGTATATTGTGAAATAGATGCTAAGGATGAAGCCGCCAGGTAACAGGAAAAGAGGAATGGCTAAGATGAGGTTTATGGCTGTGGTGAGAGAGGACATGCAGGTGGATGGTGTGACAGCACAAGATGCAGAGGGCAGGAAGAAATGGAAACAGATGATCTAATGTGCCTACCCCTAATGGGAGCATCCGAAAGGAGAAGAAGATGTTGTAGCTCAACCCTTGTGGACTGTGAACACCTTTACCATGCATCATTCCACAAGTATGTAACCTGTATAGAGGCTGCATCTGGACAGAGTGTTTAGGTGAGTGGTTACTTCATATGTCAGATTGTGTATGACACAGCCAGGGACACTGTCCATTACCATTGCCACTGTGGTTTGGACTTTGGTAAAGAGATGTTTTAACTAGAGTGTCTGTGAATCATCAGGTTTTACATTCTTCAGGTCTGGAAATGTGGCCCTTGTGTAATGACAGGGTGGTGAAATCTGCATTCAAATCAGTCAGATAAGTGTACTTTGTGACCATTTACATTAACTGTGACCCAATCTGAGATTTCCCCTGTAGATTATAAACAACACTAAATAAAGCTTTAGTGTTGACTTTGGAATCCTTGCCATTTTGTATTTTGAAGCTTGCCTTGTATGTTTAATGAGGGCTTGTATTTTCCCAATGATACTGACCAGAGAGGTTATCCCTTCTTGGTATGTAACTCTTTTTTGGTACAACTTCACACCTTCTATTATATATTTAGTTTATAGCAGGGGTCCATGAGACTAATGCACTTTTACTGTATAAGTGAGAATTTATTGTGTTTGTGATAGCATGGTCCATGCAACCCTGTAGGTGAACAATGTGCATTACTAAAGGATTATGCAGCTGAGACAGTGTTAACCTTAGTAATGCAAACCAATGACAGATAGCAACAACAGCATCACCCACAGCACAGTGTCAACCCATGTTATACACACACATGCGTACTCAAGTTTCAAAATGTGTGTAGTACAATGCATACTGGCCACCAATACAAACTATGGAGTGTTAACACTGGCCAATACAGGGCATGTCACCCCGCCCATGTGTCCAATATGCATGTACATGCAGACAGTGCACCTTCACCATGTTCACAAATGGACACCTACAAACATTTGTTGCACACACCCCACACTTACTGTCCACTGTATAACACATGCTGACACAACTACACACATCAGCCAAGTGGCACATGGACAAACAAAACACAATTGAAATAAACACTGGTGAAAACAATACAACATTGTTAATTACAGCTTTAATGCATCATGCCTGCTCAGCTACACCTTCAAGGATATCATTACACTTTACGGCTGACAACATGCTTCTTATCCAACCATTGCTATACTTTATTAAAGTCACCCTGTGCATCAGCACCATGTTAGCCTGTTCCTGCATCAATGTTACAAATGACAGGAGGTGGCACAGGTTTCATCATATGCACAGTGTGTGTTGTTGGGTTGCCAGAGGCCTACACTGAGCCATACAATAGACATGTGTGTGTGAGTGTGTGTGTGAGGGCCATGAGGCCATGAGTACTGTTAAGGGGCAATGTTGATGTCATGTGTGCGGGTATGTGTTTGCCCTAGGTTTCTGATTTATGTGTGTGTGTCTGCATGCACACAGTTCCACCATATGGCTGCCATATACGGGGATTTGTGAGACAACTACAGACTGTACCTGGCAGGCTTTATAGATCACCGTCTCTGGCCATGGATACTGAACCTGTGCCTGGCAGGGGTGCTACAGACAGTATCAGGTACTAATCCAGATTGGGTACTATATGAAGAGGTTGACATATGTCCACTGGATCCAGGTCCCTGCAGGGAATGGCCAGAGCCATGTGCAGCACGTGGTCTGCTAGGACAGTCTATGGACAACCCCCCCAACATTGCTGGGGCTGGTACTGGCACTACGGGAGCAGCTGTGACTTGCTGGACATCCACGGTGACCTCCAGCTGGTGATGTTGCTGGCATACGTCCACGTCGACGTCTCAACTATCCCGCACTGTCCTGACACAAGGACATGACATTGTGGAAGACATCCAATGTCTCACCCCAACGTCTATCAATGACCTCAGTGTAGTTACATATGGCACCTGCTAGGTCACGGATACTGTCATTTACAGAGGTGTAATGAGCCCTCTGTGCCCTTAGCCCCTGACTGGTGTACCACTCCATTTGTGCCTGTGCCTCCATGACAGCCTGGAACATGCGTGTGGTAGAAAGAGGTGTGGCATGTCTGCCAGAGGCATGATGACCAGCAGTGCTCTGACGAGAACCCCTGGGTATCTGCCTATGTGGTACCATTCCAGACATCTGGCTATGACTGCTGTGTCCTGATACATGTGCCATAGATACCACACTGTCCTGGGCAATGCCAACTGTACACCGTCCCTCAGCTAAGAGCAATGGTGATGATGGATGTACAGGCAGTATGACTGTGTGCATGGATGGGGTGTACTGTCAATTGGTGGCCCAACAATAGACCCTGACAAGCCTGCCTGTGCCTCAACACACCTATCCTCATCATTACTGTCTTTCTCAGTGACATCAGGTTCCCTGCTGTACTGAACCAGCCCCACCTCACCATCTGTGAGAGGAAAACAGGAAACACACTTTAAGACCTAAACATGACTTCAGACCACATGCACACATGCACACATGCACACATGCGCACATGCGCACAGACACATGTGCTCATGCACACATACATATGCACACATGCACATGCACACATGCACATGCACACACAAAACTACACTCCTCCCGAAAGCAGACACACACAACACCAGCAATCACAGAACATACAGAATAGCAGGTGATGGTGTGGTACATTATCCCAAGCAAAACAGTCATATCACACATGTAAGCATGCAGGATATGTGTAGCTCAACAGCATGCAGTGCAAGTGTAGTCAGTCCTTGTTACTAACAGTATACATGGCTTTGATGCATGTGTTTTGTTATTAGGTGATAGCCCTCTCCCTGGAACACAATGCATACATGGACACAACATTGCTATGCAGGTATTTATAACCCTGTGATGTATTGTGAACCATAACTCACAGGTGTACGTACCATTGCTGGATGTGTATCTGTGTGTCAGATAGGTATCTAATGCTGATTACAGCCTCTGTGTCTTTAGAAAATAACTATGGACACATTTTAGCACATGCATGATGAGTATTCACACAAAATCATCAGTGGTGCATGGATAAATTATGGAATACCATTCGGCCACATACCCAATGTACAGTACTTACGGTGAGTGTAGATCATATTGTGGACATGCCAGTCTCATCCATGGCATGGCATGCTAAAACACGACTGCCTATTTAAACACTACATATACCCAATGTTTGTCAGATGACCTAGTCACTCAATAGCATCACAAGACATATATGTGTCAGTTGTGCAAATGGTGATTGGTATGCATACTGTTTAGAGGTGCATATGTATGCACACACATCATTATGGTGTGTAGCAATGACAGCTATGTGTAGTACTGTGGTTACAAAAACTGGATGGGGTATAGTACCATAGACCATCATCATGAAGCATCAGGTGGTCACTCAAGGCTACAAATGTTTCACAAACCAGCACTAATCATGCTGTACCAGAACTGTATTACCTTGGCTAAATTCACCATTTCACAACCAGTAGTTATGTGAGTTTGTAAGGAGGCCAATAAGGAGCATTCCCTGACATGAATGTGTAGTGTGTTGCAGAGTGTTTAAATGCCCCAGGATATGCCTCTACCCCTCAGGTATATTATGTGGAATGTGTGGATGAGATTTTGGATACTGGAGTGTGTCTTTACAGAGGGTTTTGGAATCCTTTATGTGTAGCATGTTAAAATGCTCTGTGTATGACATAGATGTGTATGTTATGTGCATGTTGAGTATCAACTGTGCCTATCCAATGGTCACTACAGTTTAGCCACATTTGATTGAGATGTTCTGGATATTACATGTGTTTGAGACAGCTAATCACATTAGTGAGATGTGCACGCTCTTACACCAAACTTGCACAGCATGCATTATGGGTAGGTGTGTTACATGTGTACATGGCCTACACCTTAACTATGACATGCACTTTTTATTTACAATAATAAATGTAGAACACACTCACCGGCATCTGTCCGCTGCCTTGATGTCACCCCAGAGGGACCTACATAGAGATGAGACAGTTTGTCAGTAGCCACAACTGTGGCATTGCTACTGTGTGTTTGCAATCTTCCAGTACAACAACAGTTTACATTCACAGGGCAACCGATTATGTTCCAGATGATCAGTATTGCACAACAACAGGCTCCACATCTTTGAACGACACACTCCACATCTCACATATGCATGATCTACCAATGCAGATAACAGTAGTCTACAGATATGCTTTGTTACCTGCATGCTCCATGTAGGCTTGCTGGGTGGCTCCAACCTCCATCATGGTGTATGTTTGCTGCCATTGTTGTTGGGCAGGTGCCACCAGGCTCATGAGCAGCTCCTCCACTCTGGTGAGGGAGGGATGGATATTAACACCACCCCCTGTTGCAAGCTGTTGTCTACGTACATCAGCGGCACGCTGACGGACATGTCTGAGAAGATCACTGCAGTGGTGGCGTACCTGCTCATATGTCTGGTTATGGAGGCCTACCTCATTGACCCTGCGGACAACATCTTGCCACATTGCAGAATGATCCTGCTAGTCCTGGCTGTTTCGTGAGAACATAAGACGGTAGTGCTAAATCATACTGCTAGTAATGATATCATCTTCAGCACTACTATAACTCGAGTTCTTGTGCTGGGCCATGATCCCTGGAAGACATAAATACAAAAATATGTCTGAGCAAGTCATATGGCACATTTAACATTATACAGTACAGATATCACTGAACTGCCATATATAGCAACCTATAAGCTAACCAAGAGTGAAACACTGTAACTGTCACTTATCACTGCTCACCCCACAACTGCTTGAAAGTGCCTTGCTCACTCTCTGTCTAATGAACCATGTTCTGCACAGCAACAAAATAAAATCATGATATAAGACTATACAAGAGTACCTGGCACACTGTATGCAACACGATGCACCACCTAGCCACAGCAGATATACATCAAGTTGAAAAGTGTAAAGAAATATATCATCCATTACAATCAGTGTAAGGTCCAGTAAATGTATTACTATTTTACCACACAACTTTTTAATGCCAAACCCATGGCCAAAATATGTGCACAATTGGGAATGTCGGTCACATACTGCTGTAGTACACTATGAATTTTGCTAGCTATGCAGTTATATGTATTACCACACGTATGTCAAAGGACATGTTACAGACATACCCACACACACACACACATCAGACATAATTACAGGACACAAAGATATGACAACCCAGATAAGCTTTCAGTGTGTACTATACAGTACTGTGTGTCAGTACTTACACAACCTTAATCTTGAGAAATGTAATCTGTGATGAATACAGGGACCACAAAAAACAGAGAATGCAAGCAATGTGGACATACACCATACATTGCTGTACAGGCCCAGAGCTTCAAGTAGTACTGCAGTACACACAGGATTTGCATTCAACATCTTTACCAATCAATAATTATAGATGTAGTGCTTTAGCCTCCAATGACACACCCTAGTTAAAACCAAGGAACTTAATCACACTGTATGCAATAGCACTTGTTCTGCCTAGCAACAGAATACACAGCTTTTGCTAGGATTAAAGGAAGGACCCATAATACCATAACATAAACAATTTCCCATTAAGCTATCCCACAAATACATATCTTTGATGTATTCACAAACATATTGACCATCACAGTCAGTCAACAGTACAGACAATCTATTGCAACAAATAGATGTAGGTGTGTATGAGTATAAATAAATAAATATATATATATATATATATATATATATATATATATATATATATATATATGTGTGTGTGTGTGTGTGTGTGTGTGTGTGTGTGTGTGTGTGTGTGTATATATATATATATATATATATATATATATATATATATATATACATATACACATCCATTTGTCTACATATACATATATATGTAGGCACATATACATTTGACCTTTCATAGTGAGAATATCAATTATACAAAGGATGCAAGGTTTACAGTAATGAAATAAAATTGCACAGTCTTGGGATAAATGCATTGAAGGTGTTCACAGCCCAGGTAGCTTTAGCAGGCCTTACTGGCTTCAACATCACAAACTGAACAAACCACCCACAGTGTTTAACCACCACATGTCATATAACAGCACTGTATGCTGTCTTGTCTGTCACACACTAAAACCTACATACAAATATGTGCATACTAACCTTCACCAACATATATATCCCCCCTTCGCAAACAGTTGCAATATGTCCCCTGCTCTATGCACATATACAGATGTGAATATATATGACACATATATATTTCTCCGTATGTGTGTGGCATACACACACATGGTCAACACTGTTGTAAGTCCCAGGACCTCACAGCTGAACTGTTGGGTCTTGCTGCAACACAAACAGGTGTCACATATGAACACAGACTAACATTAGGGGGGTATATATTGCAACAGATGCTAGATAAGCATACTAGACTGCTACAGCAGTTGCCAGTGCTAAGCTACACTTTAATATGATTATCATGCATGTGTTGTTCTGTTGCACCCATGTTTATATAATGTCAGCACTAATCCCCCCAACAGTCATTGGCCACACTACTGTACAGAACACAGATAACATGGATCAGATCTTCGACATTTAATGTTGAGCTACACATTTCACAGGTATGTCCCATTGCCCACAGGTACACACAGCATTGTCCATAGCAGTAGTTAAACAGAACATCTGTGCATAAAGAAGTACTGCTGCCACATATGAATGTTTCACGTTATGTAGACTATTCTTCAATAACATCTACTACATGCCAGTATATACATATGTGTCAGATACCTCTCCTTTGTATAATTTGGTAATATTTAGTTTTCCTTTTCTCTGTCTCTCTCTCTGTCTCTCTGTCAGTTTCTGCAATAGAGTGATTGAGTTTGTTGGCAGAGATTGCAGCCTGCTTTTATAGGAATTTACACATAAGCATGTGATGGCCTCTGCACCATTTAGTGGCCACCATTTGCTAACTGCACGCAGCCTGATGTGCAGTAATCACTGTCATAGCAACCCAGTACTATAAATTGCTGACTGCGTGGCCCTTTCAGCTTTCCAAGATGGAGATCATCCTTGTTTGGTGTGGACATCATTGTTTAAGACAAAAGGTTGGTATAGTTCTTATATCAGAAACCAGGGGTGTAGCCAGAGATTTACATTTTGTACTCAGACCTAATGTTGCTGTTTCCAGTACCCACTTGTCAGTGTAGAAATGTACTCACCCCTCAAATGCTACCCTGAGATACATGGAAAGATGTACTTTCTTTTCAACTATTACAATTAACTGCCATACAAAGCTAGTTATTGAGATGTATTCCTTTGGCACAAGAATTGTTTGTGAACTGCTATACTGTGAATATTCATTTACTCAGTTCTAAACAGTTTGTGCTTTTTTAGTGTTGACATTAGCACAAGCTGCTCAGAAAAACTGGACACATTTCAGTACAGTGAGTATGCTTACCTACACCCTTGGCAGACCCTGCACACACAGGTATATTCTACATTTGGGTAGGGGTGCAGAAGTACAGAGAGCGTAAGTATTATTGTGTGGATTTTATCTTGCTGGACTTACAGGGTTGCTGTGTACATGTTAGTTTATCAAACCAAGTAGTCTGCCTGCGTAACTCCCAACTGTGGACCTATCCACATAATAGCCAGAGAATAGCCTGTTATTTTTTGTCTGTGCACCATACAGGTCTTTTCAGCAATAGAGCAATGGCATTCTTACAGTTGGTTGCTACCAGTACATGGCTACATCCATTTTTATTTCAGAGTTGTATTCCTACATAAGGGTATGCTTCCAAAACTCTTTCCAAAGTTATTTGCACAGTGTGTAACAGCAGAAAGGCTAATATGCCTCTGTGTTTCTGCCTCTGCCAGACCTCTCAACCAATCAGGTACATATTTGAACAGACTCAGGGAAAAGTCATGAAAAAGTCAGGGACAATCAGGGACACCTTTAAAATATTAGTGCCATTAAGTTGAAACATTGAGAGAATCAGAGCATATGAATTAATACACCTTTTCTGAAGTAAAAGAAGTATATAACTCTTAATTATTGTCATTATTCATTAAGTGTAATTCACCACCTTTCTACCCAAAGTCAGTAGTTTTAGGAGGGATTCAAAGGGTCAGAGTTAAAATTTGTGTCAAAATCAGGGACATCCCTAAAAATTAGGGACAGTTGGGAGGTATGGCCTCTGCCCTAAACAGATATGCCAGTGTTTGTCCTGCTGTGATACTGTGTGTGGTTGTAAAGTGATGGTGTAACATTATTTCCTGCTAGAATGGCTGCTTCTCTTATCACAGTCATGTCATGTAATCCCACAACAACTGTTGGTCAACATCCACAGAACAAGTTGAGTGGTATGGTATTCCTAATTTTCCTTTACATTCACTCATTCTGATGCATGATATAATTATTTAAGCACCAACTTGACGTATATCTACTGTGGCTTAGTGGTACTTCATGTTGTGTAGTGTGTGTAAGGTCTGGGGTTTGAGACTTACAGAGGTGTTTTATTTTGATCCTGAGCAGAACAAGGGCCCTCACATACAGAGTGACTAAGGCACTTTTAAGCAGTTTGTAAGTGGGTTTGCGTGGGTTTGTGAATTGCTGCACATTGCAAACCCATGCAAACCCGCTCACTACTGCTTAATAGTGCTTACTCCCGCTCACCTCTGTGCTAATTTCTTTGAAAGAAAAGAAAAATGGGGAGATAGGAAAGTGGTGAAAAAGGGGCACAAAGAGGGAAAGACAGTATGGAAAATAGCTCAGGATGTGCAGGATGGGTGTAAGAAGGTCCATAGCTGTCCATTTCTTCAACAGCAACAGCTGTGCATATGCAATAAATTTGGAGGTAGATATGAACCCTTCAACCTCTGAGAGAGGGGTGAGGACAACAAAGTATGTTGTAATGCCAATGAAATAACATTTCATGGGTCCAGTACACATGTGTGCAAAATGGGCAGCTATGTATGGGGCATAATTTTTTTTTTTTTTGGGAGCAGATTGCCCTTTTTTTTTTCAGGTGAGAGTGGAATGTGGGGTAGGGGAAGTAGGTATATTTGGGGAGGTAGGTTGGGGAGGTAAACAGACAAGACAAACAAGACACATACCGGGTCGGTATATGACACATGTGGTGGGTGAACACCTTTGACGGGGAGGGAAGTTTGGAAATCGCAAGCCCATGAGCCCCCAGATGGAAACAGTGGGACTGAGGTCCCCATCTATGTGCAGTCACCACTGCACTTTCACGGGCCAGAGGGTGGCTGTGCTGGGAGCTGTGTAGAAGGGGCAGGCTGACCCTGGAATTGCACCACTCAGGCTTCAAGCTGGCATAGAGGGTTTGCAACAGAATGTTCAATCTCTCTACACACCACAGCCTGAACCGTTCGAAGGGTGATAAGTGCCCCTCCGCCCATGCTTGCACGGGGGGGCTGAGCCCCATCCCCTGCAGCACTTCCACCCAAAGGTGGCACAGGGCCAATGGAGGAGGAGATCCCAGGCTGGGCACCAGATCTGCTGGTGCCAGGTGCCATGTCCAGCTGAGGTGGGACTGGTGGGTCCGCTGGGACCAGCCTTCCCATACAAACTATGTTTTGGAGATTTTAATAAAGATATGGGTTAGTAACAGTCAACAGCATTCCCAATTACTTATAACAGCATGCAGAAGTATTCCCATTAAACCAACACACCAGATTTTCAACAGTTGAAAAGCAAGCATAACACATGCATATATAGAACATTAGTGGACGTTACAACAACATGCAGGTTGAATTGATGGCAACAGGCCACAAATATTGTGGTATTTTAACAGGGCACATGCATAGAAATAAATGCAAATATTTACAAACCAATAAGACATATGTCCCAACAAATGTTTTGAGATTAGACATACCAAATGAGGTGTGGAATTGCATTTTTATGCACATACAGTAGGTGGGAAAAGATAGCTCAATTAACAACTTATATATCCTTCTAGTTTTCACTACATTCCTATTACCTGCAGTTATATGTCCCTTACATGTATTATTACACTACCCAATGTCCTTATAATGTGCAATTGGATTTTGCTAGATCATTATATACATGAGCTGTATCTTATATACAAACTGTCCAAGATGCAGATGTTACTGCAACATATTTTGAGAGTTGCTCACACACTACTGCTAAGATGGTACACTGACAGATCTACTTTCATATAATTATCTAGATATGTTCAGGTGAAAGTATCAGTTATATGTTAACAGCTCCCTACATTTCTGGCAGCACACTTACATTTCTGGGGAACACAATACCAAGCTACTCCTGTGCCAGATTAACCTGTACATGCTGGCCATGAATCAACAGTTGAGGGCTGTACATATGCATACAAGATACTGGCACTCCCTTCATCCACGTTATATGGGCCTACCCAAGTGTGGGTTGACACTGCTTAATACAACACTGCTATTTGTAGAATGCAACAGTACAACAACATATCAAAGAAAATGACACAGATGCACTCCATGAATCATACATTTATTAAAGGATTATTACACCTTTATTTATTGGGTTAAAAGACTTTTTGAAGGCTCTCTCATTTATTTTATATAAATGTACAAGCAGAATAATTACTAACCTGCCTCATGATGCAGCCTTTGCAGCCTATCTTCATGGGCTTGCTGGTTCATAGCCCAAACACCTGCAGCTGTGAAGTAAATGCATTGATATTGAGACATACCTATCCATAGTATAGACAATCATAGCAATTCTTAACTACTTAATACAATGGCTACTTACTCAGTACTGGGGCATTAGGCATCGTATGGGATTCCTGGATCCACTGGTGCAGTTGATCCTCCCTACGTCACTTCAGGTCAGAATAATGGTGCCTGACCTGCTCACCAGTACGAGGAACACCAATGGCACTGTTGAGATCACGGGCAAGACTTTTCCAGGCCTCTGTTTTATATTGGGTACCCTGGTACTGGCCCCACAGGAGTCTTTCCTCATGATTGTGGACAAGGAGCCAAACCATTACTTTGGACACCTGGATGCCCCAGCTTTGCACTCTAAATCGAGTGCCTTCACCAACACCAGCCATGCTGACTGTAGAATGAAGCTACAACCAGTTATAGCAAGTATTCCCACCTGTGGAACTTAAATATGCCTCATTTCCCACACTTATTTGTGATTGGCCAGTTTTGGAAAAACTCAGCTGTAGGCACACCTGTTTAGCTGATGTTGGCAATGTTTAAAATTCCTTTAATAGATATGTGTCTGTTAAAAGTAAAAGTTTGGGAAATGCTGTCATGGCTTAGAGATTAAGTACTGTGACTATAATGCACAGTATCCTGAGTTTGAGCCCTGTCACTGCTTTTTATTTTCCTGCTGGCCAGACCTGACTGGTTAAGGTACAGTAAAGGAGGTGTGAGCGTGTTTAACCAACTTTGCCCGACTTTGACCAACGTTGGTTGACGTTGCTTGACGTTGTCCGACATTGCCCGACGTTGCGCTGGTTAGCGCGGTGAGCAGCTACGTGCAATTCTATTTAAATATGCTCAATATGGTAAAATGTGCTTAGTAGTGCTTTATATTGCTTAAAATAGGGTACTCATGCTTCAGAATGCATAACCATTTCACCTTTATACATATATATATATATATATATATATATATATATATATATATATATATATACTTTGTTCACTACTACATTTAACATTTCAATGCTTTTTACAAAACTTATACATAAAAAATGTCAGGAAATATTTTTGTATACAGATTTCCCATAGAAAATGGAACATACAGTAGTGGGACTTGAACCAGGAATGTCTCCTCTTTGGGTGAAGGCTCTAACCACTACACTATTGCTATTTTGCTTAATTGACATATATTTTTCTTATTATCCTCTTCTGGTGTCTAAGCTGCTAACTGTAGCTAAGCAATGGGCAAACCCATGCAAACCCACACAAATACATGCAGCTATATCGGAAGAAAAAAATATATATAATTCTTTTTATTTTGAATTTTGTCAGTTGTTTAACATATGGGGGAGTGTAGTGTTACATTTTACACATGTGAGCGGACACACTCTTGTAACTCGAAATTGCGGTGTTTCTTCATTGTAGGGGCATTGATTTTTGACTGCTCGGGAGTCCGACACGCCCCCTACACTCGTCCATGCTCCATGTAAGCTTTAGAGTTGAGGCAGCGTGCCCTCATTGTGCGCTGCCTTTATACTCTTACACTGGTGCTTCCATGTAAGACTAATCTATTCTTACACAGAAGATTAGTAAATCCAGGGGATTGATTATCAACAGTTTATACAGCAAATGTTGCAAGTTAAGATAGTTTCTTGCCATTTATAATATTAGTAGCAAAGTTGTCAGACAAGATGTTAAAGTATGTAAAGACAACTAGCTATTTCTGACTGTGGTTAGTAGTGGCGGTAGTATAGTTGAGTAAGAGTCTAGGTGAGGGGAAGGTAAGGGTGGGGGTGTAAATGAATAATAACTTCGATCATCCACTTTTTTTTTTAGTTGTTATAATATCATCTGCATAAGACATCATAACTAGAATTTCAACTTATTTTGAATTTTATAACCTGCATTCTTCATTTTCTGATTAGCCTCTCTAACTACTGTAGTCATAACCAAAGCAAATTAAATACTGCTCATAGGATACCTTTGCCATATACCATTACTCATATCTATTTCTTTACTTATCCATTCATTAAAACTCTACTTTTATTGTTCTCATAAGCTGTTACACACACTTCCTTAATCTTATTTATATAGCATATGTCCATTATTTTCCACAAAATGCCATGCTGTATAGAATTGAATACTTTATTTATATCACCTGCTATACGTTTTATATCTTCTTTCTATTTATATACTTTATTATTTTTCACAATACAATTAATAATGTGTGACATCCCTTTCCTCTTATACCATATATACTTTCCTTCATGATATATTGCATCTTACTTTTAAATTTATTTTATATTATTTTCATACCTCTCAACCTGGAATCATCAAAAATCTGGACAATGCCCATGAAAAATAGGTACAAATCTGTACGCTGATTAACATCTAATTTGCATACATAATTACATAACCCCACCCGCTCCAATGGAATTGTAGGATACCAACTTTCAAATGCAAACTGAAGAACAGACAACCAAAATATGACACCAGAGTCCCCTGCAGCCATTCCAATGTCCCATTACCTGGCTATTTCTCCCCATTTACCATAAACACTAACGTGTGCATACTGCTTTACTTCTACAGTGATTATTTGGATTTTATTTTTACATTTTGCAGCCCAGCACATGCACAATGAAAACAGATTTGGCATTAAAACTTCTCTGCCTTTGAAATTCACATTCATTGAAACCTTCACCACATCCAAAGAAAATGCATTTGGCCAGTGGTGGATAAAATTACCTTTGGGCTGTTTTCAAATCATTGGCCCCTTGCACACAAAACAACATACATGTGTTCTTTTCTTTGATACACCTTCCTGGCTTTATTAAGTTATATTCCTTGTATAATACAGAATACTTGTTAGACAGAGCACATTTTAAATGTATTGTATGAACATTTTTCCAGTAGGCTGTACTGTAGGCAATGAAAGAAAATTCATAAACCAATAATTTCTTCAATACAATGCCCACATGGAGTAAATGCTCCCACCAAGCAAGCCACGAATATAAATGTAACACAAAACAAATATGGTAGGAGCGATACACAGTAAATCCACCAAAAGTTCATTTAACATCCCCAAAACTTCAATAGTCCAATTATACAGTATAAAAATACTGTGACAGATTAAAACAACTCGTTCAGTTCAAGGATGATTTATTTTAAAACAATAAACAGATGCAGGTTAGCGCTTTCACCATACGGCTTCTTCAGACCTATTAAAATTCCAAACCTCATCTAGTTTAAATCAAATAACTGGCGGGGAAAAACTTCCACTCTTAAAGTGCCAACTCAGAGAAAATGTATAAACAGCATCTCTAGGCATAAAACGTCATAAATACAAGCTCTTATACACATTAAAACCAGGTATAAAATGTATATGTATATTTGTACTTAAAACCTATCACTATAGCCTATTTGTATACATATTTTATCAAGACATATAATAATATAATAATATGAAAAACCTATCACGTATAAAAACATGATGTATCATGTCTAAAGTAATGTAATAAACAATAAATATAACTAAATGCACAAAAACTAACTATATTTATAATTATTAACTTGTTGAAGAATCTCTGCACAAAAGACTCTTCAATACTTCAGTTCCCACAAACAATTAACAATAAAGGGAATGTAATGTCAAATGTTACTCAGCAACTATAACAAACACTTGACCCTCTACTCAGCTTTCATACACAATATCATCACAGATGTCTTGTAACAGCTAAGACTATGTTATCATACCTCACAACTTCTGTGCACAGCAGCTCAGTGTTTAGATGACAGTCCTGCAGTACTCACATCAGTAACTCCATGCATTGTATTTCTTTCGTTTGTTTTTTTAGAGCTATTAGTCATAGTGTTAACATTTCAGACTGCATGCCAGGGTTGTCCCAGTGTGAAATCCTGTGAGTTAAATTATATTCAACTGAAAGGCGTTTACTTTTGTTTTTTGCCTCCCATTGTCCAGACAGTGTTTAGTTCATGCTGCCATTAAATCCTATGACTCACTAAAAAGCTGACTCACGTTATTTGCAAGCCTTTTACAAAGTACAAGGTCAAGTGCGACTGTGTGATTATCAAATCAAAAAGATACATCAGATTAATTTGTGAAGACCTTCCTCCTACTGTGATTACTACAATTATGTGTATGTGTGTTTTATTTTTTATACATTCACAGGGTCCGTGGGGAAACAAACACCAGCTTACCTGACATAAATCAAGCAAAAATAGTCCCTTCAAGGATTTCTCCACCATAAATGCCAGGAACCAAAATGCAAAGAACAAGGCAGGAAACCACTGGATAAACACTTTATATAAGTAAAGGTAAGGTATTGAGAAAGGATTGTATCCGAAAGCTTTACTTATATAAAGTGTTTATCCAGTGGTTTCCTGCCTTGTTCTTTCCACCATAAATGCACCAACTTTTAAGCCCTTCAAGCAATGGGCTATGCATAAAAGCAAAGCCCAAAGCTGCAGTCCTCTGCTAGGCACAGAATCCAACTCTCAACTGTAGGCTGCAAAGTCCTAAACTAATCCCTAGAGCTCTTCTCGCCCGGTTGTTTAAGCCTGGAGCCAGCCAACCAACCCGTTGTAATTCCTGCCCTGCTGTTTAAAAGCAGAACCAGCCGAGCACGTTTTTGGCAGCAAAGCATTTGTTTAATGCCCGCCAGCCGGAAATGATGATGTGAGCTCCTTGAGCTCAATTCCGACTGGCTGATAGCCCTGGTGGAGCTGACGTCATCGCGCACGCGATGACGTCAGCTCCGACAGCGCGAAAATTGAAAAAAACAAAAAAAAAAGCAAAAAAATCGGAAATGAAGGGGTGCCATTCGGGAATCGTGGCACCCCTTCAATTGGACCCCAAAACTCGGTAAAAACCGAGTAAATCTGTATGGTTGGGAGGTCTGATTATTTTCATAAATATCTTATAATCTGTATTACTTAAAACTATCTGTCTCCAAATTTTATATCTTTTCCTTCTCCCTTTTCATTGTAAATTTTAATTTATTCCACTACATATTTCCTTGTATTTCAATCCGTCATTCAAACATTCATTAAATGCACATATTAAACCATTTTCTGCCATCCTTCTAAATTTGTATACATTTCAAAACCAATACTATCCGGACCTGATAGGGATTCTTATGCGTATAAAGTAATATCTGTGAAAAGTTCTCTGTTATTTTGCTCAGAATTTTTTTAACATCCCATTCCTTTATATCATGTCTCTTTTTCTTCACTAAACATTTTATTCTACATAACTTACATCAATTTCCATATTTTGCTGATTACCTTTCTTTTTACTACAGTCTTTATCTTTTATTTCTGCCATTATACTATTATTCTCTTTCAATATTTTACTTAAATAATGGGAATATTTTTCTTTTCTCCATTGTAGAAATTATTTTTTTTATATAACAGGTCTCTAGTTCTCTCATAATTTTCCTATAAATCTCTTTTTTATTTTTCATAATAATCTCTGTTATTTTCCACATAATTTATTGCTTTTCTGCACATTTTAACACATTGCTATTTTTCTTTTTTTTCTATTTACACAATAAATATTTTCATATTTACTTTTGAAAACAGTCCACCATTCTGATCAAATGATGGAAAATACTCTCATATTAATATGCTCTTTTTGTAATTGCTTAATGTCTTTCTTTCCTTTTTCATTCCATTCCTTTTCATTTCTTTTTCCTATCTTTATATACTCTTTATTATAATATATTTCTACCCATATGCAGTGGGATTGACAGATGCATTTAAGGTGGAGGTGGGATTACATCAAGGATTAGCTTTTAGCCCTTTCTTCTTTGCACTGGTGATGGACAGGTTGACAGACGAGATCAGGCAGAAGTCTCCGTTGACTATGATGTTTGCAGATGACATTGTGATATGTAGTGAGAGTAGGGAACAGGTTGAGAAGACCCTGGAGAGGTGAAGATATGCTCTAGAGAGGAGAGGAATGAAGGTCAGCTGGACTAAGATGGAATATAAGTGTTTGATTGAAAGGGAGGATAGAGGAATGGTGAGGATGCAGGGAGTAGAGCTGGCGAAGGTGGATGAGTTTAAATACTTGGGATCAACAGTTCAGAGTAATGGCGAGTGTGGAAGAGAGGTGAAGGAGAGAGTACAGGCAGGGTGGAGTGGGTGGAGAAGAGTGTCAGGAGTGATTTGTGACAAACAAGTACCAGTAAGAGTGAAAGGGAAGGTTTACAAAAGGGTAGTGAGACCAGCTATGTTATATGGGTTGGAGACAGTGGCATTGCAAAAAGGCAGGAGTCAGAGCTGGATGTGGCAGAGTTAAAGATGTTAAGATTTGCACTGGGTGTGACGAGGGTAGACAGGATTAGGAATAAGTAAATTAGAGGGTCAGCCCAGATTGGACAGTTTGGGGACAAAGCCAGAAAGGTGAGATTGCGTTGGTTTGGATGTGTGCTGAGGAGGGATGCTGGGTATATTGGGAAAAGGATGATAAGGATGAAGCTGCCAGGTAAGAGGAAAAGAGGAAGGCCTTAGATAAGGTTTATGGATGTGGTTAGAGAGGACATGCAGGTGGTTGGTGTGACAGAGCAAGATACAGAGGACAGGAAGAAATGAAAACAGGTGATCCGCTGTGGCCAATCATAACCAGGAAAAGCTGAAAGAAGAAGAAGATTGCCAAATGATTAAAAAAACCTTGTATAATAGTTTTAATACTTTCTTCTTCTTCCATTGTACATATTTCTTCTGATGACAAAAATAATCTATTTCAGTTTTTAAAGTACATCCCCAGTAACACCATGCTTTTTTATTCCATTTAACTAATGTCCACATTTTATTATTTCTAGCATCTTTTTTTAAATGCTTTCTTGTTTTATTTTTATTATCCCTTAAGTCACAGCTGAAAGCTCCTGTAATTATTATTTCCATGTTAACAAAAACATAATCCAATATTTTTAGAATTAGAGTCTGTTTTTCTTTACTAGTTACCTATGCATATAAAGAAATAATTCTATACACCTTTTCTTGCCACCTTAAATCTGTAATAATTGGCATTCCCTTCTAAAATTGCTAATTTTCTAATATTATCTGTCATACTATTAAAGAATCCTTAAGTTATTCTTTTCTCTATTTCTTAGTTTAGGAGATATCATCCTATACTTATCCCTTATAAGAAAGACTTCATCCATTCCCTTTCATTTTATTTTATATTAATCATTTTAAATTGTCTTTCTCTACCTTTAATTCTTCTACCAATAGAAGTATTTCTTCCTCTTATCATTTTCCAATGTATATCATCTTTGTCACAAACTCATGATTCTCTCTAATTTCTCTCCTTTATTTTCTTTTTCAGCATCTTCCTTTTTCTATGGTTTCATTTAATTCTATCTCCTCTTCAGTCTTTCATCTTTCTTTTTGACTTGGTTTATAGCAGTCAGCTCATCCTGTTTTTTCTTTAGAATCTATCTATAAATGCCCACTTTTTTTAAATTTATAGAATTTAAGTTCACATTTTTTTTGTTTCATGCCCTGTTTTACCATATATATAACATTTCTTTTTGTCACAATTATTAATTAAATGTCATTCCTTTCCACAAAAGTAATACGTCTTTTGCTACCCCTAATATTTCACAATACCCCCGTTACCAGCACTATTTAAGACACTTGAAATATACACAATTTTATCAATTTCCATTTTCAGAATAATATTCCAATCCTATGCACCAGTCCATAAACCCCTATTGTCATAAACATTTGATATCTTTATTATTTCTTTACACACATTTATTAAATGTTCTTTTAAAATCTTTATACCCACTTCCATTTGGAATTGTGTGTATGCTTTCTTTTTAGTCTCTCAAAAAGATGTATTTCTTGTGTATTCATTTCAAGGATTGTCTTTCTGTCTTTTTCATATCCACATAAAAATCTTTCCATGGTTTGCCCAGTCTCAAAAAATGTCACAAAATGTATTTTTGTTAATTATAATAAATTATGTTACCTCTTGAACTTTTGTCCCCATTGGTAGAATGACATTGTCCCATATCCCATATATATTCAGTTCCTTTTTCTTCTTACTCTGCATCCTTAATATAAACTTTGTTTTCACGCTGTCATCTGCTTTTTCTCTCTCTCTCTCTCCCTCCTTCTGATGTAGCTGTTGCTGCCTCTGCGTATGTCCACTTTCCACTGTTTCCCTCCAAAGTCTCCTTTCACTCCCCTTTGTTTATCTTCTCCATTATGTCATCTCAAAAAATCTCTTTCCTTGGCTCACTCTGATCAATTAGGTCCTGCAATAAATGATTCTGCAACCCTCCTTACTGGAAGGTTGTAACCACACACTCCTCTGCAGCTGTCTTAGCACTTTGCTCAAACAGCCCCTTCTGACATAAATCCTCCACAACCCCACATGCTATCTCTAAGCTGTCATGTGTCTCTACTGTCTGCTGTTGTTCCATCTCATCCACTGTCCTCCCAGCTGCCTCTGTGCTAGGAATGGGAAGTGCATACATATTTGCATTCCAATAACGATGTGAATATAGATCGAGAGCATGGGAAGTTCCCCGATGCCCTGGACAAATTTCCCCTAGTAGTATAAATATCACCGCAGGTTTCCCCTTTAAAGAGACCACAAGTACTGGGACCAACCAACAACAATGGATACATAAATCAGCAAGTAAGTGATTAAATGCATAAATGAATAAATTCAGATGCACTATCAAGAAACTTCATTGAGCCACTAAAGTGAAAGATAAGTACTTTCATTTCCCAAACTATTTTCAAATGCTGTAGACTTCTGGCTAAGCACGTGATGAGAGCAACATAGGGAAAGAAGATCTAAAGGTGTGTATAGCTCTGGAAAATAATTTAGTAGACAAAAGCACTTATCTTTTGTGCTTTTGTCTATTAAATTATTTTCCAGAGCTATACACATCTAGTAGACAAAAGCACTTATCATTGCCATGGTGGTGCAGTGGTTAGTTGTTGCCTCACAGCAAGAGGTTCTCCCATTTGATTCTCGACTGGAGCACCTTCTGTGTGGAGTCTGCATGTCCTCTTCGCAATCGAGTGATGCTTAAAGACATGCAGGTAGGTGCGTGCGTGAATGGGTGTGCCTTTTTGGAAGGTTGGGCATAAAGCTGGCAACTCAACACCATAAAAATCCACTGCCAATCATTATCGGACTGGAGTTCCACTGTGGTGACCCCTAACCAGGAAAAGCTGAAAGAAAGACAAAAGCACTTATCTCATTCACTTACTTTTGCTAACTGGTAAATTTACTATTATAAAGGAAACCTGCAGATGGGATTTGCATTTGAGGACTCAGCAACGATCTTATCAAGAAAGGTACTGCGCTGATTTTAAGTCACTTTTATTGACAAAACTTGAGAAAATACAGATAACATGTGAACTGCAATAACAACTTTTCATTTTCAATGCATGCTTTTAAGGGTTGGGTGTGGCATAAGCATTAAGGTATTTACTTCACAATCACCAGGTACAGGGTTTGATTTTCAGCTTTAAGGGAAATTGGCTACATTTAAAATGGCCCATAAGGAGAGATAGCTTAGTACTTACCTATGTTTTGTAGACATTAATCAGTGAGAATATATCAGTAAAATAAAAAAAAAATGCCTGTGACTTTTTTTGGCAGTTTAGAGCTTATGCATACTTATAAAGATGACTGCCTTCACAGTCTGTTCTTTTCAAGATAACTGAAAAGAGGAATGAATGAGATTTAAGTTCAGCACAGTGCATCTGGCCAGTTTATCTCAGATTTGTGAACTTCCAGAATTATCTGTCACCTAGACTAGCTATGATTTCCTGGGTCTATATTACAAATTTTAAGACTGATTGCCTAGGTGACTGAACACCTAAACATCGAACTTGTAATATTGAAAGCAAAAAAACAGCAAATGGCCAACTTAATGCAGGGAAAGATTTCCCTTTGCTGCTCCCCAGATTTTGTTTTGTCTACTGTAGAGCAATCTCGGAGTAGGTATATTCAGTTGGGGTGTGTGTGGAGGGCACAGTCCCCGACGTTGGGGGTGTGGGGGTCAACGCCCCTCACTTAGTTTGGGTGTAAAGTTTTGTTTTTTTTTCCTGTGGCCAACTGACGTGTTTTCCTGTGCCGTTCAACATTTTTGGGCTCGATATTACAAGTTTGATGTTTAGGTGTTTGATCACCTAAGCATTCTATCTTGTAATATAGACGCGATTTCTCAACATCCATTTGGTGAGGTATGCCTGTGAATTTGCATATGGATAAAGGTAAAACTTATTAGTGAACAATTTAAACAGGCAGGAGTAAAACAAAAATGTCACCCAAAGTACTAAAAGGGCATAAGAAATTTTAGCTTGCAAGAGCTAAAAAGAAGAAAGCCAAAGAATAGGAAAAGAAAGCAGAACTATTTGACAGCTACTGCGGTGTATGCCGAAAAGCCATGAAACACATACTGGGAATATTCATTTGTTTTCCTGTTTGTTAACTGGGTAAGTTAACTACTCTAATAACATTTCTCAGCTACGACCCAGTCCATAGGCAGTGTGGAATAAAAATTCTTCCTGCAGTAGTAGTAGTAAGAATGGTTTCAGGCCATTATGATAAAGTCTGTGAAAAACAAAGTTTAAACAAACTCTAAAATGTCTAACAGGAGAAGAATGTGCTATGCTAGTTAGTCACATGATGCTTCATGTTCCAGAAATTCTGTATTTTTTCACAAGGTTAGTTAATTAATTTATTTATTTGTTTATTTACATTTGTTGACCGGGAAAGTCCACTTGGTCAGAAACCCATTTTTAGTGGAGGCCTGTGGAGAAAAGCTCCGTTTACAGATAGTTGCAAATTACAGTTTTATAAAAAAGAGAACATTCATAGTTTAGCCACATACAATGTAAAATTAGTAATAAAACAGATTAAGGAATTTTATACAGTTGAGAAATTGACAAAGTTTGAATAAATCATAATAACATGGTATACATCAATCATTTAGAGTTGTTTTTTGTTTTGTTTTTGTTAGGAGAGAGGGTAAGACAGTAGAGTGCCTATATATGATATGCAGCAGGGTTAAAAGATGGTTATGAAGAGACTTAAGTGGAAACAGCAGGGCACCAAGAAGGCTCTAAGGAGGTCTATTAATTTGGGGACAAAGGCAAGTTTTGTTTTTTAAGAAAGTGGTTTCCTAAGCTATTTTTGAAGGTGTTCAAAGAATCAAGAAGTGTAATAGAGGGGGGTAGGTTATTCCAAAGTTTTACTATGGCATAATAATATAAACTGTGTCCCGATCTCTTTTTGGGTATGGAGACTCGAAGAAGTTGTTTGTTAGAGGATCTTAAGTCTCTTGAGGGGGTGTAGGTTTGTATAATGTCTGCAAGTGTAGGGCAAGTGTGGAATGTTAAATTATGAGCAATAATGAGTTGTGTATACTGAAGGTAATGGGGGAAGTTCAGCCAGTTCAGTGTTTGAATGCCTTGGCAGTTCTGCGGGTGGTTAGGTAGACCACAGGCAAATATGGCTATTTTGTAGTAGCACGATAGCAATTTAGTACTTAGGGATGTGTGAAGATTTGTGAAAACTGGGGAGCCAATGCATTAAGTTGCAAATTAATACAAAATGTTCTTATACTCTTCCCTACCTTAATTCCATCCAGCATAGGTGAATACCTAGGGCACCATACTCTAAGGGTACTATTTCACTTACGTTTGTTTTTTTTTTAATTTTGAGGCCGATGGGCATGGGAATGTGACATTCTCAAGAGAATTAATTTAAGACCAAGACCTTAGAGCAAATTTCCTACTTCATCCATAAATACTGTGGATAAATGCACTATAGGTTATCTAGTACAATGATAATCTAGTTCTGTGATGAAGTTAACAATAGTTCTCAAGTGTGACTGGTTATAAATTAAATTGTAAATGTTAAAGTTCCTGCCAGAGCTGACATGTATAAGATAGTTCTAATGGACAATAGTTAAAATAGCTGAAGCTAAGATAAATGGTAAACATAAAGGGTAAGGAAACAGAAAGGAGTAAAAAGGGGCTAGTGAGGAAAAATGATAATAGCGCAGTGCATACTTCAGACTATGATGTGTAGGTGTGTATGTGTGTGTTGGGGGTTATGGTCCAACATAGCAAAAATGCCTGAGTAAGAAGCTGGGTTACCACTTATTCAGATGTCCAAAGTAGGACACAGAAAGCAGGGAAAGTTATGACATCATCACCATAGGAAATAACTAAGAGAATGATATCACATTATTATGAAATTCAAAGTTTAAACTCATTCATTAATAAAAATAAACTCACTCACAAGCATTAATAATGTATTTGTTTAACATATATTGCAAATAGAAATATCCAGCAATACCATATTATTTGTTGTCCTTCTAAAGGAATGAATTGAAACTCAGTGTATAATGCAAAACACACCTGTCACTGGACATTCATTAATCTTCTCTTTATTAAGTCACAGCTGAAACACAAAGTGATGCATCCATTCACAAATCAATTGTATCAAATACATACTTTTTAATTGTCAATGATTTTCAAAGACTGCCATAGTTTTAGCTTAAAATTAAGTTAGTGCCTGCTAAAATTTCCAGATTTGTGAGAGATTAGTGATAATTATACTTAACAAACAGTTCTAGACATTAAAGACATCTTATTTTGTAGAAAAGTCATGGCCATATAAATCCTATTATTCTAATACCTTTCAGATCGAACAGTACAAATACTTCAAAGTATTCAGCGTTTAAAGTCTATATCCTTGATTATGTTTGGCTATTTTTCTTGATTCTTGATGTTCATAAATTTATAGATTCATATTATGTATAAAGCAGATTCAGTACATGGTCCATAATCACCTTACCAATTCTCAACCTCACAAGGCACCTACTGCTAAAGCCTGCGATGAATTTACAGATGCCTATCCAATCATTAAGATTTGCTATAAAGGAAGTAAGGATATCACTCTATTTTATATGCAACAGAAGATTTATTTCCAGTGATGGATGAAGCAGCATGCCATATTGTTGATGTAGATTCAATGGTTTTGGTTTGCGTGTTTGTGAAGCCATTGGTTTCATGGAGCTATAGGAGATAAAAGAAAGATGAGTCCCCAACATGGAATGTTAGATATAAGCCACCATGTAGCAGTATACAAGAAACGAAGATTAAAGATAGAGTTTTAAGCCTAGTTTGGTAGCTGAGGGTATGTAGTCTGGTGATCATTTTTGTCATGAACTTGAGGGAACTTTCCTGCTGCATACTAAAAGGGGCATTATGCTCTTCAATTGGTTTGAAGAGGGCAGAGTAAAGGGATTGATGACTTATTTTGGCTAGGATGAAATACCTTTAGTGATTAACTGGGCTGGGCAGAAAAAATCATTGACTATTCTTTCTATGCTTTGGTCAGAGAATAGGGAGCTGTCTACAAAGTACCAACAACTCTGATGACTGTCATTCTGGAGTAGGGTGCTACCTGGATAGTAAACTATTGCTGAGATGTGTTTGACAAAGGGGACAATATTATATAGTTTTATATTTAATTTATGCCTGCTTCTAATACAGTGTGGGTTTACAAGGTTTAGTATTTGATGTGGTAGCACAGGACTGGATGCTGAGCAAATGACAAAAACTAGCTTACAGTCTTCGGTAAATTTAGTTAATCATACATCTGGGGTAGTAATTTGAAAATGTGAGTCCCAGTACTGAGGCATTTCACTTTCTGAGGTGGCATCTGCAGCTTTAACTACATTGGTTTTTAACTATCAGGCAGTTTTTTATCCATCTTACAACATAAAGGGCTATATTTAGGCCTTTAATCTTATTCACAATTCCAGCATGGGGAATAGTGGGGAAAAGTCTTGGTCAAATCCAGCTATATTGAATCACTTGCTTTGCCAATATTTAAAGCTTTATGGACTTTCTTGGAGTCTACTGCATTAAATAAACATTATCTTCCTTTGACAAAACCATAGAATTGCAGGTCTACAGCAGTATTTTTATATCATAGTTTATGAAATTAGATTTAATGTATTCCATAACTTTTTAAATCAGATTTTTTTTAGACTAATGCATTTAAGGTTCATTATATCTGAGGTGGGGCCCCCCTTAATGAAGTAGAATAATAACAGCTGTTTTCCATGTCTCAGGAATTCACTTTGTGGTTATGCTTAAACTAACCACTTTTAACAGGTGTTCAAATACAGCATGTCTGGCACTGTTGATTAGTCACCCAGATATATTTTTAGGGTTGTGATGAAAAGAGCTACTGCCAGAACAGCTAGTTGGAATTTTGTAAATAATTATATGTCATTTGTGAATATCATACTGATTTATGCAAGATGCTTGTGTTACAAATGTATTAGAATGGTATGTCTTGTGCATATCAAACTGATTTGACTAGATATCTGTGTTGAAAATGTATCTGTAAAGTGCTTGTGTTTGAAATGTATGCACAGTGTGTCCTACTGGAGAGAACAGAAATGTACATGCACTGTTGTAACTGTTTACATCTACATGTTGTAACAGAGGAAACTGACAAACAGGAGGTTAACTTCAGTCCACCAAATTTTAAAATATATCTGACATTAAATCACTTTATGGGCTAGGCCATAAAGATGGTATCTCACAGATTTCAATGTTGCCAGGAAGCTTTCTGAACTGTCTTTGGGGTTGAACTAATTACTACTCTAGAAGCATGGAGGTATAAAATTGCTTTATGACTTCCAGCACCTGCCACAGATCTAAGCAAAATCCCTTGTGTGTATATTTTACAGGTAGGTGCTAAATCCTGCCAGCTTTCATCAATGAGGGTTTGCATGAGAACCTAGAAGTCAGATGACCAGAAGTGATGCTGTTCTGCAAGTTATCACAGAAGAAATACGTTAGATATTATTTTGAGAAGACTCTTAGTGAGGCAAGGTATTCTGTGTTCTGTCTTGGGCCTCTCAACAAGAAGGACCACTCACCATATCATTCTCCCTTGCTCTGTTAGTTAAGTTATTAGGGAATAGTCATTCTCCTAGATTCAGTCAGGAATATAGTGAAGCTTAGTTTAGTTTAGATATTGTTTTTCTTAATTTGTCTGAGCATGTCCTTCAATATTATTTAAATATTTCCTGTGATTTTTTAACTCTGATGTCACTGTGAATATATAGTTAGTATTGTCTTGTTCTTTTTAAATACTGTGGTGGTGGTGCTGCGGTAGCATTGTCTCCTCACAGTTAGATGTTGCCCGTTCGATTCTCAGTCAGAGCGTCTTCTGTGTGGCGACATGTGTGAACGGGTGTTCCTTCATTGAAGGTTGTGCATTAGGCCCAGCAAGCCAGCACGTAAAACTCTACTGCCAATCATTAGCGGACCGGAGTTCCGCTGTGGCGACTCCTAACCGGGAAAAGCCGAAAGACACAAACATTGTCTTGTTCTTTTATTATTTATTATTAAATATATTTAAACCTTCCATTGTAACTGATCTTTGTAGAGATATTTAAGTTTTGAGAGTATTTACATATTTATTTTGTGACACTGTGTGGGCCACTCATGATAGCCTTCTTCTTGGTCAAACTACTATTTGTATTAATATTAATTTCACAGTGAAATTGGATATCCTTTGTTAAGGGTCTTAAAGTAGCTGGCAAGGGTTTCTGGTGGCAGTGATACCTACCTTATAGTCTGAGCAAAAGGGGGCATAGCTAGTAAACTTGTGCCAGCCTTTCCCAGGTGTATGTGTTTGTGTGTGTGTGTGTGTGTGTGTGTGTGTGTGTGTGTGTGTGTGTGTGTGTGTGTGTGTGTGTGTGTGTGTGCATGTGCAAATCCAATCTCAGAGTGTGTGTGTCAGCTACTAGGGCAGGGACATGAAGCACTGGTTGGACATGAATAGTATTAGGAGATGTGGCTTGGAACCCTGGCTAAAGACTGCACCAGGGGGAATCTTACTGAGGATCTGAAGGGAGACAGATATAGAGATATCTAGACCCTGGGATGAGTGTGTTCCCTGTGTACTCTTAGGGGAAATTATGTTTGTTCTTGCTGCAGAGAGCTGCATTTGAAGATACTGTGTGTGTACCTGTTATTCTCCCAGTGAACGCTTCCCACAGGAGCCAGTGGTGAGGATTGAGGCTCCTTGATTACTGGCCAAGAGGTGGAGGGTCATCATGGGGCTCACAGGGATGATATCTGTAGATTTATAGACTACAATTAGGACATGCTCCAAAATAATGAGGAAGTATTGATGAATTTATATAACTTCAATGACAATTTCTGATGTGACAATGACACTAAATTTATAGTTAATTTATTATTATATTAGTAAGCTCTTTAAGGTCAAAGTGAGTAATAGCATTATGATTAATTCAGAGCATTACTTATGGATTATTTCCTAAACATCTGATAGAGTTAAAGAAGGATTTATGATTATCCTTAGATTTGGATGCTCAGTTTACTTTGTGTTCTGCAAAAAACAGCAAAATAGTCTTAAAAAAGACTAAAAAGTCAAAAAAACAACACGGATTCCATGCTGAAAAATGTAATATAAAAATTCAAACTGTCTTAGCACCTCGGCCACCACAGCCTTCAATGAGTACAAAAGTAATGGTGAAAAAACACTCCCTTTTATACACACAATAAATTAAATATACTTCATCCCACATCCATTTTTTGGTACTTTGTGTTCTGCCTTGACCTTCCTTATAGTAGGTTTCATTTTTTTTAATCTTTTTGACACAGTATTTAATGCAGGGATATTTTCATTCTTTTTAGGTCTTAATGAGCTACTTTTGTTTTATTATAGATCTTATTAATAATGCAAGTTCACCAAGTTGGCTTATTTTTATGTTCCCCAATATATTTGGTTCTGATTAAGACTACTTTGTTTATACTATCTGTTAGATGGGAGTAAAATCCATTGGCATACATGACAGATGGGGCTGCATAGGAGCTAGAAATCATGTAGTTTAGTTTTGAAAACTCTTTATATAGCTTTAATAGGGTTTTCTTTTTAAAGTCCATGAATTCAGAGGTGTTCATCATGATGGATTTAGATGTTCTAAATGTGAAGCTTACAGATTTATGACTGGAATTTGTCCAAAGATGAGAGCACTGCAGGAGTAGTGCAAGTAGGAATGATTTTAGTGAGGATGAGCTTGAGATAATTTAGACCTCCATTGTGCTGGTTACCTATTTGTAGAAGGGATTTTGCATTTACTAAGTCTAGGAATCTTTGGACATATGCAACCAAATCTTGATGAGTGGATGGGAAACAGAAAATTCATCCCGGGGATAACTCCAGTTGCTCTTCTCAACAGAGGCACTGGGAACTAAGGTCAGGTAGCACTATGCCAGGGTAATCCTATGGCTAGGTTTGTAAAGGCCCAGGGCCATTAGCCTAGTGCACACCTATGAACCTATGAACCTATAAACCATTGTAGATAAGGTGTTCCAGTTACTCAATTGATAGCCTGAGAACTATTTATTTCATTTTTACTTTGAATTTGTTAACTGTGGTAGAGCACTGATCTCAGTGGACCTATTTTAGACTCATCCTGGGTAAACAGAAAATATACTTGTCATTATATGCATATGGAATGACAAAATGCAATATATGCATACATTATACAGAATGGGAATATCACAGTTGGTCTTGGGGTATAAAGGCAATACATACATGACATTATATACAGTGATTGGACATTAATTAACAACATTTTTAAAATTTTAAGTTTCAATAAAATGTCAGCAGATATCCCTTTAAACAATGTTTTGCAAAGTATATGCAGAAACATACACAGAGTAATTGTCCCAATCCCCTTCAATAAACACACATCACACCAAATGACATTTGACAACCTTTATTAAATTTCATAACATAGCTTTGTTCACCCAATTCATTAATTGCAACTATTCATAATATAATTGATTCTAAACATAGCATAACATTCTTGTAATGTTAACCAGGGCAGCCTACCTACTCACACTGCCCCAGTAAGCAGCGTCCATACCTCTGCTCGCTTACTTTCCTTATGAAGCAGCGTCCCATCTCACTTCATACACCATTCACTGTAATGTTAATCAGGGCAGTGTACCTACTCACCCTGCCCAACAAGCAAGGTCCATACTTCTCCTTGCTTACTTTACTCATGAAGCAGCATCCCATCTCACTTCATACACCATTCATTGAATTACCTTCCACCAAATAAGCCACATCCTTACCTCAGCTTGCTTATTTATTCAGCAAGCTTCCTCCAAATACTCATTTCCTTTCCCCCAGATCCCTGAAATGAACATCCAGACACCAGAGTGGGAACAGAAGAGGGCAAGCCTATCCCTCTTCTCCGTCAACCAGCCTGATCAGATGGTTCCCCCCTCCCTTCTACACAAAATTGTTCAAATCACTACTCCCCATAAAAGGAAGGGTCAAGCCAAACATCATTTGGTGTACCCATAATCTGTAAATCACGTTAGAATCCTGTCATAAACCTACCTTGCCATACCATCACTGAAACACACTCTAATGAAACTCAGTATAGTAGGATTACCGTGACCCCACTGTACAATTGAAACATCCATCCTAAGAGAACACATACCCTTTTCCGCTTCCTTCAAAGCTGAAATCATGGCTCAACCTGAACGGATTGACAAACTATAGGTACATACTATAACCCGTTGAACTCAAATCGACACCCAGTCAAAACAACTAATATCAAGTCTCACACCCAGGACCCTGTCAACTGTAGCCTATCACTTTAGCCCACCACCTACCTGATTCTGGATGTGCAACAACTCAATTATCATAGAGAATAGTCAAACTCCAAAACTTTAATGTCCTAACCTTAGATGGCAGAAATCCAGCACCCCTTGAACTAGTTCCTGACAACTCACCTATGCTCAAAAAAGAAATACTCTATGTGCCCAGCCATAAACACCCCCAATTCACTCATTACCAAACCATTCTTAACTCCTGTTTGTCCCTAGCCCTTCTCCTCAAAAAGGTCTCTTTCCTTATATTACCTATCACTAGTAGGTAATTAAGACCTATCCTACAGCTGCTTTATTCTGCAATCAGGCTACCTTAAACCTTCTAACTCCCCAGTAACAATGCACCCCATTTCTAAAACTACCCCAACACATTCACCTACCTGCCATGCTTCCTAAACCCTACCTAAAAATTTACCCAAAATCCCAAGTGAAATGATCCTTGTGCTATTCTGAAAACCTTAACCTGGTATGTAACATTAACGCTACCTACTCAAGGGACAAATTTGTCATCCCAAGATACCATCCGTTATGAGCAAACTTCAAGATCCTGTCAAACACCTCATTGGCCCTTCCCCCATATATGGTTCAAACAACTGGATGAGTTGAAATGACCACCCAAGGTTCCAAAAAAGCAAGGATTGAACTTCAATGGCTTACAGGATCTGTAGGGCTGTAGCCTAATAAGTTCCTGTGCTCCTGTGAACATTGTGACTCTTCTCATCCCGTGGGATCTCCACACTCCCCATAAACCTTTCCCAACAGTTTTTCCCTTGGCCCACTTACCTACCTCTTGCTTATTTGCCCCCTATACCAATGCAATAATCAGCTCCCACTAATTAAACACAGAACTCTAACATGCCTTACTAAGGTGATTACTCAGACCCTCCTTATGCCCCATTCATGTGCCAAGAACATCCATCCTATCAACATCACCTTTCAAATCCCCTTTCCAAGCCACTGCATGATGCCTTCTACACTTCAGCAATTTCCGTCATTAACAGTTGCCCATGTGTAACCTCCATGCTTACCACTGCTTCCATCATATGCAAATTCACTGTATCGCCACCACTGGTACTCGGCACACCACCATCTAAAGAAAAGGACAAAGTTAAACCCTCTAATAGTAACAAGAAGGCTCCACCTTATACCCACCTATTCCAAATTACAGCTGCAGCATTCCAAGACCCCATCTGCAAGAAAGAAAAAGACATGCAAAACATCCCAAATACATAGTACTTATTCCAAGACATCTTCAAGGAGAACCTGACCTGCCAACTTGGGAAGGAATGTACCACCACCACTCCCATCTATGACAAAACAGCCACCACTGAAGCTATGCTTCCAATGACCCTATCCAATACCCAAGATAGAGTTAACTACCAGGTGGGTATGTTAAAAGTAAACCTGACACATGAAGGGACCTATCAGTATCCCCAACCCGGGTAACCTTGCAATTCCAGACCACACCCATTAGCGCCCTGTATAAGCCAAGCTAACTTATATTGTAAAATCATCTGCCTAGCTCTTAACCTTCCATCTCCAACTGAGGCATACTAGCCAACATAATGTGGAATAAAACGGACACAATACAGCAAACCTAATAACTGACTAGTAGCTTACAAAATGCAATCAGGTATTATTTAAATAGTCCTCTTGCAAACTTAAAAGGTTGATACAACAGGTTGCAACATCATGGATATTCAGAATGGTATGAAGTTCACAAGTCAAATGCCTGTCATTATTTCTGCCTACAGTCTAAAGACTTTACCAGAAATTGTCAAAAGGTACCCTACTAAGGAAAGAAAAAAGGGGGAAAAAAGTGAAGCAAAATCTGAACATCCTTCATAAATCTGTACCAAGGACTTTCAGGGAAATTAACTCATATTGCCTTTGAAGTTGATCTAAACCTAAAGATTTGTTAACATTTACCAATATCCACACAACAACTGCATTGTAAATTGATGGCATACATCCCAACAACCCTTTCTGCTAATTACCCAACTTAAATGAAAGCTAAAACAACTTCTTGAGATTAAATTCCTAATCAATACCCAAATACTATTTTTTTGCTCCCCTGATGTGCAACTTCACAACAAACATAAGCTACAAACTGATTTACTCTACGAACTACATCTAATCACTTTTTACTTGAAACCCTGTATCAGTACTTAAATGGGACATACTAAAATGAAATATCCTAGAGCAGAATTCAGCTGTAAAATAAATAAACGATGATTGCATTAACATGAATGTTCTGAAGGGTACAGAGTCCCAAAATCAATTATTGTCACCATTTTCCATCATCCGCCTTCACTGAATAGCCAAAAACCACAACTCCATGATAAAAACAGACCGGACATGAGGCAAAATTCTGAACATTCTGCTGAAAACTGATCTGCATGCACCTTTGACTGGCTGGTACACCACTGTGCATGCATGGAGCACAACCATGATGCCAAAACAGCCAACAGCCTGTGAAAGTCCACCACTGGCCAAACTACTCCTCCCACAACTACCAGAGTATCAAAGGACAGCACTTCCTTGCAGAAACTCAGTCCAGATGTCCATCAACTAGACCAACATCCAACACATTCCCAGCCACCAGAAATGCACTGCAACAGCCAGTATTCCACACCTCTCCATCCATTCATTCCCCATTTGCACAAATCCTGAACATCCATACATGCCACAAAGTTCTCTCCCCATCTGTATTTCCCCCTTTATATCAAGTCTTCATTGTTTCCATAATAAAGATAAGTGGGTTTGAAGAAAGGGCACCAGACAAGAACTGTCTTCAGTTGTCAATCCAATCCCAAGAAAGCCAAAACTAGAGAATGAAACAACAACTGAAATGCTCGCTGCCTTATTTTTCCTCTTTTTTTTTTTCTTTCTACCTTAGGCTGCAGACCTTGGTGTCATGGCCAACCAGAACATCTCCATCTCCTACCAATCACCACCATTCAGCCAAAAGAACAGCCTGTGAATGGCCCATTGTCCCCTTCAAGGTCTGAGCAATGGCCGAGGCACGAAAAAAAAAAGAAAATGAAGCCACCAATCAGGACAAGTTTATTGCAATGCCCGACACAACACAGGCAATCTCCACCTGCATCCAGGACTGCCGCACCTCTATAAAGTCAAACCAACCCAAGCAACTGCCTGCCACAATGAAGCAGACATCATGGACCCCAGGCAACCATCCACCAAGCGGTCACAACTGTAACCAAACACGCATCCCTCAACATCCCCTGAATGACCAAGCAAAAGAAAACTGCAAAAGGTGTCACGTCACTCAAGCAGGGAAGCAGCAATGCACAGGATCAGCCCGACACAGCACAGGCAATCTCCACCTGTATCCACGACCACCGTGCCTCCAAAAAGCCAAACCAACCTGAGAAACTGCCTGCCACATGATGCAGATGCTGCAGACCCTGCAAGGTCAGTCATCTACCACTGCCACTCACCACAGCAAACATCTCTGAAATTGTCAGTGAGAAAGGAAAGCCATCCTGCAGTGAACAGCATGACACTGGGACCATCCTGTCAATCCCCCGATGGATACAACTCACTCAGACCTCCATCAGCACCTCCCACCATATTTCCCCCAACAATCAGCATAAATGGCAGGAGTTCCACTTCCAATGTACCATACACATCAACTCCCTGAGGAGATAGAAACACCACCACAACCAAGACTGGCCTTGCAATTAGAGCACCCTCCATTTTCACCACTAGATGATCAATTTGCCAAGAAGTCAATGGAGATCTGCCATCACCTCCACCACAGGTTTCAGGAATGGGACACGAAACTGAAATCTTTCTTTACCTTTGCTGTCTGCAAAATGCTGCGAACATTTTATCAGATGTACAGTATCTGTCAAAACCATTGCACTGCTTTATAGGCCTCCCAACAACTACACACTAGTTGGAAAACAGCGACAAGGAAACAACCACACTAACCTGCAGCTCGGCCGCAGTCAGCTTCCATACATAACATCTACAGCTATCACCAGGCTCCACCACACATACACCGATGGCAACCATGCCTCTGAGTCTGCGAAACCCACCATCACCAGGTACATCAAGCAGACACAAGAAAAGCCCATGAAACAGCGAACCACCCAGGCAAGTAACCAAAGCACCAGGAAAAAACCCACAAAACCGCAAACCAGTGAAACAGCAACAAGGCACATCCATGAAGATCCTGTCTGCAACTCCCAATAGTGAAAACAGGATCCTTTTTTTTTCTTCTTTTTTGTGGAGGCAAAGGCAGGGAAGGGGAATATTTAAAATACTAAGCACCTATTTCATCTCTGACACTAGCACCCCCCCCCCCCCAACAGAGCCCACTGCACTCTACCTGAAGCTCACATCCCAAAATAGTCATGCCTACCTCATTTCAAGTCTGAACTTCACATAACCAACCAACAAAACCCTTGTCAATTAACTGCAGCAAGCATAATACTCCCCAAAGTACCAATTCTTGCACACACCATTTTTTTTATTAATATACTTTACTGCCCTAATCACCTCAAACCTGCCAAATTCTCCACATCACCATTAACCCCAAGTCCTACTTGTTCACCAAAGCCCCTACCGGTCATCTCGGACATAATCCTGCTCTGTAGCAAGTTCACACCAAATGTGATTGCTTAACTCAGCTAAACTAGACTAAACCCCTTAAGCCCCTCCCCATCCTTACCTCATTTCTTCCCAAACTTTCCTGCCTCCACTTAACCCTTTCACCCCCCCCAACCCACTTAACTCCCCCTAATATCATATCCACCTAACCCCCCCACCCATGAAGATGTCCCGGGACAACTTAGTTTGTTGCCAAACTTCATTTATTTGGCATATATAAAAGTCACAACAGAAATGTTCAGCACCATCCAACCAAGCAGAGAAAGTCTGTATAGTAGATAAACAAAAGAATATGTATTGCCTCAAAATAATCAGAAAATACACAGTACAGACTTTTCCACAGCTAATTAGCTAGCTAGCTAGAGAGTGAACGAGAGAGAGAGAGAGAGAGAGACAGACAGACAGACCAGTAGAGAGATACCATACTCTATAGTTTGAAGTCATGCACAAAAACTACAGCAACTTTACTTAGCAAGCACCATACTATGCCCCTTTAAAAAAAAAATAATAAATAAAATAAATAAATAACATGATGCAGGTTAGTCAAAATACTAAAACCAGCAATAGTAAAATGACTGTATAGCTCATAAACAGAACATACCACAATTCCTCTGCACTGCCTAGCCACTGACTATTGAAAATCAGAACAAGTGTATATGACAACAAATAAAACTTTCCAAAAAATAGTATCACAGTAAAGTTTTATTAATGTCTTTTTCTTCTTTTTTAAGTTATTTTAAAGGTAAATGACACCAATAAACCAAAAACCACTCTGAAGCCAATATCCTACGACCACAATATAAATTTATTAAAATCCAAAGTACTAAGTCACGAACCACAATTCCACACAGTACTCCAAAGGTCAAGCGCTTTCGTCAATAGACTTCATCAAAACAATTAAAGCTTGAAAAACAGCCCTTTTATATTAACAAGCTGACTCTCATTAGACAAAGCAGCCCTTGAAATTAAAGTGACAATGTGGTTTTACAGAACCTCCTAAAAACCTACATATAAAACTACTTTAAAGGTATTTAAACTGTAGTTTATTCTGCATGTAACTTCTTATTTTATTAATTTACTAAATCAATGTGAAAGTAGATGCTAGTGCAATAAAGGTATTAAAGTGCCGCATTCGCAGACTAGAAAAGAAAGAGCTGTTGGAAAGCTACTAAGATAAGACACCAGGCAAATCCACTGCTATATAATAAAAGCCTTTGCCCTAGGTCCACGGAATGCATGCTATTAATTTGTGAAATGGGATGAGGCAGTATAATAAAAATATTCCACAGCTCTTATAAACCAGTAGCTTCAGCAAGGATGCAAGTTTTATACAAATAAACCAAATTCTTGATCATATTACACTGCCAGCAGAGACATACACATAACTAAAGTACACTGACAGATGGGAAGCAATTTTCTTTAACATACAGCTCACGTAAAATTGGTTTAAAATTACCAATGAAGAATTGGAAAAATATTAGAAAAATGTGTTTCCAGTAATTTGTTTATATACTGATTCTAGCTTAATTTAGTTTCAGACATGCTGCCTTTCAGAACAAAGAATAAAAGTCATTCTGGCATGCAGGTGCATTTGCTGCCATCTCAAGTGAGAAATTATCTTGTGTTCCTGTGAATTACTAGATTTAGATGTAGCGACAACTTGTTACAGTTACAAAGTGCTAAATGCTTCAGGTTGAATCTATTCACAATGAAGTATTAAAGTGGCTCACACTTGGTGCTACATACCAACAAACGCATTAGCAAATGTGATGAAATTATTGGAATAAGTGATTACTTTTTGATTTCCACAATCAGGACAACTTGTATTCTTCAATAAAATAATGCAGGAAAGGGGGAACACTATGCTAAAAACAGAACTATCCTGTGGAAAATAAGTTGGTGATGAGGGAGCAGACAGGAATGGGGGATATTGTGGTGATTTGGGTAATATGTGTAAATGAACGTGTCCCCTATATTGTTCATGAGTTCAGACTCAAGGGCTGAGAGAGAGAGAGAGAAAAGAATTTGAATGCACCATCAATACAAATTCAGATTGTAGAGGTGATTTTATGAAGGATTTGTTCTGTTGTGCTCAGGGTAAAAGTGTGACTTTATAAAAATTGTGTCACTAGTTTATGGGATCTGCAGTGATAGAGGTAGTGTTTGGCTAATTAACCTAAGGGTATGGAAATTCTCGATTGCATCTCAGTTTGAAGCTGATTGTAAAGAAGAGGTAGCTCACAACTTAAGTAATGGGGAGGGTCTCTGATGTGTTTAACGTCTGATAACAGTACTAGCATGGTTTATGTTTTAAAGAGGTTGTTTGATAAAAAGCAGTTGTCGAGTGAACAGAATACTTTTTGTAATGATAATTGTACCTCTTTGGGAGTCTCTTTTTCACTGTTGTAAAGTCATCATCAGAGTAATGTGGGTAATGAGGTGATTTGTGAAAAGGGGAAATATATGAGACTCTACAATGGCCTTTGAGTTACCCCCATGACAAGATTTGCTGAGGTCTGAGAAAGAGTTTGGGAATGGATTGAGATGGATATTTCATACAGGTCATTATGGAGGTTTTTGAATGGGTCCTTGCTAAAGCTTAAATCTATAGTTTTGATCAGGAGCAGGTTGTGAACTGTTATGGTAAATGCTCTTTTAAAGTCTGCAGAAAGAGCTACATTCAGTTGAACTTAGTCTGTATTAGACAAGACGATCTCTTTGACCTCCAAGACGATAGTTAAGATAATGAAACCTTTTTCTTTTGGGATCTCCAGTGCTATACTAAAATGCATTAGTTACATACACAATGGCTCATACATTTTAATGCACATCTGTTTATTTTAAGTGCATATCGGTTTTAAAATGTGCACTCTACTAGGTTTGTAATTTGTACATATATGCTGACATAAATCTTTATAGGTCAGCAAGCACCCTGTGCCTTATGTAGGGCAACTTTATATCCCATGCTGTTTGCTTTTCATTTATCTGAAATCTTTTAATTAATAATCATTCTTTCTCCAATATCTAACATCCTCAAAGTGCAATGATTAAAATCATTATGACTGTCTATGCTCTACTACAGCAAACAAGCTGATGACAGGGAAACAACACCTTCAGCAAGCACAACAATAAAATAAGCAAATATAGCTGAAGCAAGTTAAGTTAAATCTTTATATAACTATGCTAGCAGCTACTGAGTGGCTCATTGCTATTAATATGGTTGACAGCTTGTATGTATGTATATAACATTTCACCCAGGGTAGAGTGTGCAGTGATAAAGAATGTCAGTGGCGGTGTGTTAGAAATGGACTTAAGCTAAAAGGCTTTAATTGCTGCAACAAATTTTCAATTGTGGTTATTGCAGTATTTGTTCAGTTGTAAAGGAAATTGTAATGTGGCTAAGAATAATTTGCCAGTGAATGCTAGAGAGTTAGCAATGAGGGCCCTTGCCACTTTGAGGTTTTTCCCTTACTTAGTCACTGAGCTTTTTTTTTTTTTTAATTTATGTTTGTTTACCTTGGTAGTGCACTGATCTCAATGAGCCATTTGTAGGCATGACCTAGGTGAATAGGATCACATAAGAAGTTAACAAAACATATTTACAAATGCAAGGATATCGTAAAAAGCATATTTGTATATATCAATATATATATATATATATATATATATATATATATATATATATATATATGGGTCCCCTACACATGGTCGACATTTCATAATGTCGAAGACCATATGGTCAAGACCATATAATCAACATTTGAAATGCTGACCATGAGGAACCAGCATCTCCGTACTGTGCGGAATGGAAAGATTTCCATTTCTGCACTGTAGTGCGATCTCAAAGTTGGTATAGTTAAGTTAAGGGGGGTGTAGGGGCATATACACCTACAGGGGGATGCAGGGGGGTGTAGCCCCTTGCTAGTAGTTTGAAGGTAAGTTACTGTTTTGTTTTTTTTATATTACATGGTCAACATTTCAAATGTCGATCATATGGTCTCAGCCATATGGTCTTCAACATTATGAAATGTCGACCATGTATAGTAGACCCATATATATCTATATATATATATATATATATATATATATATATATATGCACACACACATATATATATATATATATATATATATATATATATATATATATATATATATGTGTGTGTGTGTGTGTGTGTGTGTATATATATTTACATATACAACCATATGCTACAAAATTTAGTTCCAAGAAAAAAGAAACAATTAACATTGTCAAATCATGAATGGAAAAATGAAACTTAATAGATAACATGTAGCCATAATGACTGACATGGCTTGTGCTACAGGGATAGCAGCATATTATTATATAGAGAGGTATGAAGACATTAGAAGAGTCAAGTGAGAATAATTGCAAGAAAGGATGCCATGGAGAGAAGAAACACAAAAGGTGTGAGAGGCATTTGCGGGAAGATGAGTAGAAAGACAAAGTGTGAGGGAGATGCAAAGGGAAGAGGGATGAAGGAGAGGCAGTAAGTAAAGAGGAAGACAAGATGAGATATGGAAAGATGAAATATGGACAAAGGGGTGTGTAAGAGAGCTGTAGGGTTGATGTAACATGACCTGAGTGAGTGCAGCTGCACTTCGCTTGGGTGAAGAGGTTTTCCTTGAGTTACTGTCTGATATAAGAGTACCTTTGAAAGTCTGAGACTGAGAGAGGAATGGAGTCACATAGTTTAGGTGATAGGATGGCAAATGCATGGTCAGTGGAATAGAGTTTAGTATTTGGAGTTTGTAGGGTGGGTTGAGATTGAGAGATACCCTTGAGATTGTATGGTGTGTTTTTGCTGAAAAGTTTATGAGTGTGAGGGAAGCATGTCTCATGAGAAAAGGCTTTGTGAATTAGTGATACTAGTAGAAGGCTGGCTGTCAAATGAACTGGGAGCCATTTAGCTTTGGCGTGAGCTAGGCAGTGGTGTTATTATTGGAGGAGTTAGTAATGAACCAAAAGATTTTATTGGAGATGGTGTATAAGGTGGTGGCATTTTTTTGAGGCTGCAGATATAAAAGTATGCCTTGCCTATGGCAGCTTTGGCTGGCATGGACAGAAGCTGTGATATTTTGTTCAGCCAGAACAGTTCTGTGTTGACCTTTTTGCATGTGTTTCAAATGTGTAGTTGAAAGTTAAGAAATTGGTCTTGCCAAATGCCAATTTATTTGAAGGATGTGGTGGCATTGTTAATATCTTAAATATTAAGTAAGCTGGATACTTTGGCTATTTTTTTTTTTTTTTTCAAATGACATTGTTTTTGTTTTTGAGGACTGAGTATTAGTTTCTGGCCTATTCTCCACTGATGAGAGTTTGGAGGTCATCTTGGAGCTGAGTTTGTATACAGAGTGGGAGTTGTTTGTCCTGTAGGTGACCACGTCATCTGCATAAAGAACTGAAGCTATCAGAGGATGATCAGATGGGAGTTTGTTGATAAATACAGAAAATAGCAGAGGGACTAAATTGAAATTCTTGGGGACTACTTTCATAAGGAGAGCTGTTTCAGAGGTGGTGGTGCCTACTTTCAAGTTGAAGGATCTATTTGTGATGAAGTCTACAATCCAAGGTTTTACATCCTCACTAATACCTATGCATTTCAATAAATTTGTCAAATAGTAAGTTATGTCATTAGACCAAAGGCTTTGTTATGTCAACAAAGATGGTTCCTGTCAGGCTGCCTTTGTCTACATTGGATAGAACATCATCTATAAGGGAGTAGAGAGGTGTTATGGTGCTGTGTCCAGACCAGAATCCATGTTGCTTCCTGGACAGAAGATAGTATTGATGTAAATAAGCAGTAATTTGTCTGTAGATATTTTTTCTAGTATTTTACCTAAAGTATGAAGTATTGAGATAAGACAGAATTGTAAAGCAGTAGTTGGCTTGGGTAGTTTTGGAATATGAGTGATTATTGCTGTTGTACATATCTGTGGCATAATCTGATTAGTTATGCAGAGGTTGTATATATGAGTATGAGGGTGCGAGATTTAATACTTACAGAGGTGAGTGAACTGAGGGGCTAGGTTATCTGAGCCTGGATGACTATCTATTTGTATTTGGTCCAATTGTGTTTTGGCCTCATTGATTCTAATCTTTTTGAAGTGGAACAGTGAAATATAAAGGGGGTAGAGTATAGCTGTGGGATTGCTAGGTTTATGATGTTCACATGTGGCAGGTTACTGAATTTATTGTGGAAGTCAGATGATTAGAGTTTTTATGTGGTGGTGTTAGAAAGGAATTAAGCATCTAAATTCAACTTTTGTAGAGATATATTGTACATGGACTTTTTTTAATTATGGATGAGATACAGGACATTTATGAATCTGGAGCTGAATTTACTTGATAGAATAGTCTTCAGGATGATTTTAGTGGTGAGAAGGAGTTCAGAGTTAGGTCCTATGATGGCTGGAGATTTTGCTTGTTTAGTAAGACCTAATAACTGTTTGATCTTATGCGAGTATGTTCTGTGTTACCTAAAATAGAGTTGTTATTGTTGTTGTTTAGCTCTATTTCATTTATGTATGTTAACCACAATGTGGTATGACTACGTATTGCTGAGGATGGTAGATTTTGAATATGCACTTCCTTTGTATTCACAATCTTACTCTGGCCTTTAATTTTTCTGTAGTCTGTTTGAATTAGACACAGGTATCCTTGACCTCAGAGTCTGTGTTTGGTTATGAGGGACAACTGATTTTTTTATCTGATGGAGGTGTGGTAAAGAATTTATGAGCTACATCTACATTGCTGAAGTTGCAACGGTTAGTCCAGTTTATCATATTAAGGCATGAAAGAAGACTTGGATCTGTCGAAAGCAGAAAACAGCAAAAGTTTTGTACCTTCTTTTCATGCCTTATTAGAGAGTATAGGACTGTGTTAAATAATGGTGTCTGACATCAGTTCAGTCTGGGTATATCAGTCTGAGATATTTTTAGAGCAATGTTGATGAGAAAGTCATTGCCTGAGGTGGGGTATACATACATACAAATATTTCAAGCATGGGCATTAATGCCCTTCTAGCTTGCCAATATACCAAAACCCCAGTATCTGGGGTTACCTGGATGTCACTAGGACAACTTACCACCGTTTTTGTGGAGCCAAACTGTTTTGCATAAGATTTTGTAAATATATCTATACTCTGTTGTGTCTGAGAATAAATTTTAGAATCAGCACACAGTTTATCAGTTTGTGTGTCTTTACTCCTTCCACATCTTATGTATTTATAAAAAGGTTTCCTATTATGCTCAATATCTTTATATAATTTTTCTACAGTAAAAACATTTATACCCTGACAGAACTGGTTTTCAGTCATTGTTCTTTTCTTTCTGGAGTCTGCATATCCTCCCTACGGTCGAGTGGCATTCGAAAGACATGTGTAGAATGGGCGTGCCTTCGCTGAAGGTTGGGCGTCGAGCTGGCACCTTTGCATGCATAAAAAATCTACTGCCAATCATTAGCGGACCGGAGTTCTGCTGTGGTGACCCCTAACCGTGAAAAGCCAAAAGAAGAAGAAGAGTTCTTTAACCATGTTTCACAAACAATAACAACATCAATCTTGTGGGAACGTAGCAAACTTTTCAATAAAAAACTTTATTATTAATGCTCCTAGCATTAACAACCATCAGAGAGGCATCAAATGTTGCTGTCTGTGGGCTGTTAAATTTTCGACATGGCAAAAATCCTGCCTAGTGTTTGTCAAATATTGCAAAATATCTGATGCAAAAATTCTCTTCACTGATCTAGACAAAGGCATACCATCCTGTCTAAACTCATGTGCCCAAAGCAAAGCTTGGATGCTCTACACATTTACATTTTTTAAAACAGGACATTTTTCCATGTAGGTATTTACCCCCAAAAATGTTTTCATGCACAGTGACCTGACTATCCTTTCTATAGGTGATTTGTGAAAAATACTTCCTAACACCAGTACAAGTTATGCTATCTTAGACGGCTGTCAGTTACTGACTAACAGTCAGGGAATCCTTGCATGTGGCATTATTTGTATCAACATGAATAAAAGCAGAGCCATACTTCCTTACATTAAGGCATTCCAAGGCTTGTCTCACATCTTCTGTTTTCTCTCCTGGCAAGCATAACACTATTCAATGTTCATTATCATCTCTGCAAATATATGTATCAGTTTTTCTAATAACAAGAATAGCTTTGCTGGCCAGCTGTGAAGAATCTTTAGCTTCTAATACAGTAATTATCTGCTCTGTCAATTGTTATGAAGGCTAGGGCTTCATCATTATTAGTCTTTTATTTATTTTTGGTCACCACTGTTTTCGTTGTCTATTAAATTCTCATCCAGCTGGTGTTATAAATCTAAAGCTTGAGTCATGTAATCAATATCTGTCTTTCTCCTCTTTCTTCTTACAGTAATGCTCTTCAATCCTTCCATGTTCAGTTTTGATTTCTTCCTTTTCACTTGCCCCTTACCTCTTTATTCTACCTTCTCCATTGGAAAAATGATGTTTTTTTCTGTAGACTGGTTTTCTAACAGAAACATATCATAATTTTTTGTAACTTGTGTGTTACATAACAAAGCAGTGTCCTTTTTACTATGTATTCTCTGTCCTTTGCAGTCATTAATCAGTTTATTTTTCTTCCTTGTTATTTGTTCTGAACTTCTTCCTTTCTTTATTTTTTGTTTCCTTCTAAACAAACTGGATCCTCATATTGCTGAATACTTGCATCCAGAATTCCAGAATTGTCAGCGGTATCATCTTGTTTCATAGGGGTTGAATGATCTTTCCAGAAAATAGATGCATCATTTTCTAAATCTGTTCTATTTGTTCTATGCCTAACATTATTTAGTTCATCAGTCCAGTCATTAATATATGATACAACAGTTCTCCAAGCCATGCCAATTGCACAAGTGCAAACATTATCATTAAATCTAGATTTACTTCTAACAACGGTAAGCAAATCATCCAACTTTTGACACAAGGAACACAGATCACCAGTGTTATCAGCTGTTATCTTTAAATATGCATAGCATTTATTACACTGTACAAGATTTGCGCATTAGCAAATCGTTAATTGCATACTCATTTAAGGAATCCATATTCAGCTTCAAATGAATAGAATCTTACAAAAGAAAAGATCAAAATCAGTAACCAGAAAATTCAAAGAGAACTTAAATCAACTTCTTTGACAGAAAAATCACACAAGCAATATATAACTAAATAAAGTACAATAAGTTGTTCTGACCAAACAAGTTCTACAAGCTAGACAAAAGTTGTAATTCTTTTACGTTGCTCACTATCGCTCGCAGTAGCACTTCTTTTTGACAATAAAGATAAATAAATCACAAACCAAGATGGGATTATTCAGATATGCTCAGGATTTTATGAGCATTTATACCTTGTAGGTACCCTCCCTCAAGCTACACCTGTGTTCTCCAGGAGGGCCATAAAATCAGTCCTGAAGAAAATTTGCGAATACCCCCCTGGTCATCTAGATTATTTGTAAAGTAAGATAGGGGATCTCACTGCTTAATATACAGGGAAAGTCTATTCCCAGAGGTCTTAGATCCACTGGGTTATACACCTGTCCTTCCACCATGTTTTATCAGTTGGAGAAGATTTTGGTCCCTGGTCCTGGTATTAGTGAAACTATTAGACTTGTGGAGTTACAGGAGATCCTGGACAACTGAGTCTCAAACGGTTCTGTAAATAAGATAGAGATCTCCCCTCAAAACTCTATAAGACAGTGAATAAAGTAATAGAGCTTTCAGCCTCACTTAAGAGTTTAGACGTGATATTTTTGGTCAGGAACATATGTGGGGTATTTCTAATTGCTTAATATGCTTAGTGAGATGCAACCTGTAGGGGGCATTGTACTCAATAAGTGGTCTGAGCAATACTGAGTATAATAGATTGAGTACCTCTTTGATCTTGAAGATAATTCTTTTGGCAAATAGCTAGGATAAATAAAAAGTCTTCTTGACAACTGCTGTTACATGATTGTCAAAAGACAGGGAATTATCGTAGGTCCCTGACTGATAGAAGTATTGGCAATGATTTTTTTCCATGAATGTTAGTATTGTCTATTGGGTCAGAATTGGAGACCCCCTTTTGAATAAGTGCTGAGCAATGTAGAGCACAGTTTTTTAGTTATGTAGTATAGCTAAAGAAGAATGTTTAATTATCTTTGGCTTCTGAGGCCATCCTAAGTACATGGGCTTCTTTTGTGGGCCAGATAGTGATTGTGTGTGTGTGTGTGTGTGTGTGTGTGTGTGTGTGTGTGTGTGTGTGTGTGTGTGTGTGTGTGTGTGTGTGTGTGTGTGTGTGTGTGTGTGTGTGTGTGTGTGTGTGTGTGTGTGTGTGTGTGTGTGTGTGTGTGTGCACGCAATGCTTTGATATTTTCCTTGAGAAGAGGGGTTTTCTATCAGCCATACAACTTACTGAGTTTCTTTCTTTATTTCTTTCTTTCTTTGTAGAGTTTATTTATGGGAGTAGACCACCAGAATGATTTGTTTTTGGATTTTCTTTGATTCATGGTTCTATTACAGACATGTAGCTCAATGTATTTTTCTAAATTATGTAGAATTCTTTAGTGAAACTTGTTGCTCTGTGAAGGTAAGGGATGGTGCAGTCAGAAGTCAGTTTTGATATTTCATCATAAGGTAGGGTGAGGTTTGTATATTTGTAGTCTTTAAATTCAGTGGGGATTGCTGGTGGGGCTTTTGGGATTTTAAAGGAGACCATCACACAAGTTAAGGAAGGAGGTACCAGAGGAGCAGTGCAAGAAACCATCGTATTTGTAAGAATCTGGTCAGGAATGTTGTGTTCTATAGTGACTTTGCTTACTGATTACTCAGTGTAGTTTTTTCTTTATTAAGTGTAATCCTAGGATTTAGTAAACTCTGTGCAATGAAGCTTACATGGAATTTATATCTGTGTATGGTGATGTGTGGTGAGCAGCAGCGCTCATTGCATATTCATGCTGTGCACAGCATTTAAACATAGATAAGCATAGTTTCATGGTTGGCAACAGTGTTGCCAGAGAGAAAACAGTGTAAGCTAACACAAATAGCAATCCTGTTTAAGTCAGAGCACAGAAGGTTTGTGGTGTTCCGCGGAATGCCCCAATGATCACCAGGGTTTAACAGATAATAGTTTTCATAGCTCTCAATCTCTTCTTGCAAAAAATCTGGACAAACCACAACATAATGGGGGACAATGACCCAGAAATAGGTAAAGAGTCTACATATTTGCTGTTTTAAACTGATAAACATGCTACAATAACAAGGGGTTTGTGTAAAGATACATTTTTGGAAGGATATGAAGTCTGAAACTCAAATGTATGTAATTATTGCATGACATCAGTCCTGAGATCATCCCGGTGATATGGAAGAAAAACAGGTTTTATAAGAAACGCACAAAAAGATATCTAAGGCAAAAATCTTGAAATTCTGTGAAAATCTGGACAATTGAGAGCTATGATAGTTATATATATGCTCCAAGCACAGTACATGACAGTGTTTACAGTGCAGAGTATTGTGAAATCACATACCTGGCAATCCGTACCAAAGTTGTGTAAATCATCTGTAAGGGTACATGGACTGGCATGTAAAATAAACACTCAGGGGAAGTGTGTGTATTGAATAGGGGCACACAGATGAATTGTAGGAATGAACTCATAAACTCAGGGAAACAGGACAGGTGAACAACCTAATGTAAAGTAGATGAGGGTGTGACAAAGGGAGATACTGATAGCACAGCTATCTGGAATTTTGTAAATAATTAAATGTCATTTATAAATATCAACATGATCTATATAAGATTGTGTTACAAATGTATTAGAACTGTATGTCACTTGCATATCAAACTGATCTGTACAGACATGTGTGTTAAAAAAGGTATTTTGTAAAGTACTAAGTTTAAAGATATATCCACAGTGTGCCCTGCTGGAAGACAGCAGAAATGCACATACACTATTGTAACTGTTTAAATGTATATATTTTATCAGTGGAAACTAAAATACAGGAGGTTAACTTCAGAAACATAACTAAAATTAAATTACTTCATGGCAGCTAGAGACAGAATGTCTATACTATGGACCTCTCTGTACTTTCTTTAAGGTGAAATAATTACTAGTTTTGAATGTGAAGAAATGCAATTGTTTTATGACTTCCAGCATCTGCCAAAAATTTGAGGTCTATGTAGTTTCACATGCAGATACTAAATACTGCTAGCTTCAAGCAGTGGGAGTTTCACCTGGGATCGAGTCAAATTATAAGAAATGATGTCATTCTGCAAAGTATCCCAGGAGTAATATTTGAGATATTAATTTGAGAACTATTGGACCTAAAAACAACAACTAAAGAAGACCGATTCACCACATCTGCTTTGCTCTGATGAAGTATGTTTCTAGGGAACAGTATAATTCTCTTGGATATAGTCAGGAATATAGCAAAGCATAGTTTAGATATTTTTATTTATTTGAGACTGTCCTGAAATGCTGTTTTAAATATTTACTGTGATTTTGAACTCTGATGCCACTGTGAATATGTATTGAGTATTTTCTTGTTCTTTTATTATTTATTATTAAATATATTTAAACCTTTCACGGTGGCTGATCTTTGTAGAGATATTTAAGTTCTGAGAGCACTTGCATATTTATTTGGTGACACTGTGGGCCACTCCTAGTATCCTTGCTCTTGGTCAAACTACCATTTATATTAATATTAATATTAATAGTAATATTAATATTAATATTAGTATTAATACTAATATTAGTACTAACCTTAATATTACACAGTAAGAGTGGGCACCCTTTGTTAAGGGCCTTAAAGTAGGTGAAAGAAGTTGGCTGGTGGTATTGAAAACTACCTTGTAGTGTGGGCAAAAGGGGGCATAGCTAGTGTGATATAGGGAAATATTGCCGGCCCAACTATCTGGAAGTTTGTAAATAATTCTATGTAATTTGTGAATACTGATATGATTTATTCAGAACTGCATGTTATATACTGAACTAAGATGTATCTACAGTGTACCCTGATGGAACATGGAAAATTAACCTGCAAAATTTAAGAATAGTTGAGGTTAAGTTACTTTATAGCTGGGCCTTAAACAAAAGATGTTATCTCTCAGTTTCAGTTGAGTAGCAGACACAATGTCTAAAGCTAGAAGTTTTTGTATTATCTTGAACGAGAAATAATTACTAGGTTTCAAATGTAAAAGCAGTTTATTGTTTTACAACTTCCTAGCAGCTGCAAAGATCTGAGAGATATGTATTTCTCACACAAAGATGTTAAATTCTGTTAGTTTCTGTTTAGCCTGGGAACTGAAGTCAGGTGACAAAGAGAGATGTCATCCAAGTTGGCTCAGCAGTAATGTTTGATACTACTTTAAGAACTCTCTCAGAGAGAAGGACCTTGCATTTTGTATTTTGTCTTTGACCTGGAAACATCCACTCATCATCATCATCATCATCATCATCATCATCATCTGCACTTGCCTTACTGCAAGTAAGATTTAGGGCATAGTATCTCTTTTAGATACAGATAGGAATATAGTAAAGATTAGCTTAGATATTACTGTATGAGACTGTCCTGCAATGTTGTTTTAAAATATTTCCTGTGATTTTGAACTCTGAAGTTACTGTGTTGATTGGGTATTGTATTGTTCTTTTATTATTTAGTATTAAATATATTTAAACCTATCTTTGTGGCTGACATTTGTGAGACGTATTTAAGCTGTTAGAGTACTTGCATATGTATTTGGTGACACAGTACAGGCCACTCTTAAATAGCCTTGCTAGTCTTGGTCAGATTACCATTTGGATAATAGTAACATTACACAGTAGAGTTGGACACCTTTTGTAAGGGCCTTATAGTAGCTGATAAGTAGGGGTTGGTGGCAGTGGAAGCTACCGTATACTCTGGGCAGAAGGGTGCATAGCTCTTAAACCTGTGCCAGCCTTCCCCAAATGTGGGTGTGCTTGTATATAAATCAAATCTCAAAGTGTGTGTGTGTGTGTGTGTGTGTGTGTGTGTGTGTGTGTGTGTGTGTGTGTGTGTGTGTGTGTGTGTGTGTGTGTGAGCTACCTGGGCAGGAACACAAAGCATTGGTTGGACAGAGAGGGTGCTGGAGTTCTTGGCTTGTCCCCTCAGCTGACATCTTAACCCTATAGCTGTGCCAGTGGGGATCCTTATTGGTGATCTGGAGAAAGAGGGAAAACCCAGCTACAGACTGACTGTCATCTCTGTGTGCTCTTAAGGGAAATTGCACTTTGGTGTGTGTGTATTTGTCATCTTCCTGGTGTGTGCATCCCATAGCTGTTGCCAGTGGTGTGGATTGAGGCTGCTTGATTACTGGGCCAGTGCAGGGGTGTCACATATTAATTGGTGGACAGTGGTGGGATATCCACATCACATATTAATTGGTTGACAGTGGTGGGTTAGCCACATCACATATTAATTGACTTGTAGTGGTGTGGATAATGAATTCATGTAGCTTGTGTACAGTGGTCACTGAAGGTGTTTGTACTCTCAATCAGCCATGCAGTGAGCATTCAGAGTTTCATATCACAATAGTTTTATTTATTTATTTATTTATTTTTTTTGTTAGCTTAATTAGTCAGGGACAGCATGCAAGCATATCAGCAGGGGAGTATGGCAAGCTGACAGAGCCAGTTGGCTGAGATGTGCCAGGCGACTGAGGCATGACAACCTGACTAAGGCATAAATTATTGTAGCTTTGGGCACAGCTGCATTGCAGACCAGCGATCAGGAGGACAACCAGGCTGGCCTTGGAGGTGTACAACTCTTAGAAAATGGACAGCTCAACCTTTCCACAGAGGACTTAAAAATCCATCTTTAGTTAAAGAGGCTTGAGCTGGAGGCCATGTGTTTGGAAATAGAAGCAGCAGAGAGACTGAGACATCTAGAGGCTGAGGAAAATGAGAAACTACAAAGTCTAGAGAAGGAGAGACAGAGGCAACATGAAAAGGAGATGCTGACTCTTTGCCAGAGTCATGGAGGTAATGGGGAAGGGAGTGACCAAACCCCAGAAACAACAAAGGTCAGTAAATTTCTTCCAAAATTTACAGAGGAGGGATAATTTTGATAGTTTCATTCATATGTTTGAAAGGATATGTAAACAGTATAATGTTGACCAAGGGCTCTCGGTACAGTTCCTGACTGCCTTACTCCATGGTAGAGCTGTAACTGCTATTTCTTCATTGTCTAATACTGATTGCTTAAATTATAATACAGTGAAGAAATGTTTGTTAGAATGTTTTATTCATTCACTACGGAGCAGCTCAGAAAAAGCTGCCTGCTTAATTCCACCATAGGAACAACAGTGTAGCCTGAGCTCATTTTCAGAAAATCCATTTGTAATACCATACATAAAACAAATGTTCATAACGTTTTAACTATAAGAGCTAGGCTAAAAATGTAAATGCGAAAGTTGTTCAGCAGACACTGACCTTTTCATCAGTGTAAATGTTGATAGTGCGTATCAAAGTCATTATTACATATTTGGTAAGGAATGCTGATAGTGTGCATATTTTTACCTTTTTGGAAAAGCAAAGCACAATATCTTGGTCAACGTACCATGTAGATCCATACAATTTGTATTTAATTTGTTTATATGAATATCAGCTTTAAAATGATACCTTAACCATTACTGTGTGATGCTCCTCTATGGAGATATTCACAGAAATATGGTTAATATTATATTTCTCATAATTGATAAATAAACAAAGCATAATATCTCATCACCTGTAAAAGACAGAGTCTACATATCAGTGTACAAGTTATGTGTCTCAGTGTCAGCTTTACAATGATGCATCATTTGTGTCATCACCATGCTCCCTTGCAAAGATATGGGCATAATAATGCGAAGTATTGGAAATGTATAATTTTCATAATCCTACAAGACTAAACACACCGAGATATCTGTACATGTGTACAGTGCACAGACACAGTTCTTTTACCATGTTGTAAGTAGTAACATTGTCTTCAAAATGAGGTATTACTTGGCACACTGACATGTTATCTTGCAAAGTTATTTACCAAAATATGAAAAAAAATCATAATTTCCATAAACTGTCCAAAACAAACTTTGATATCTGTGCATGTGTACAACATACAGGCACAGTTATTTTACCATGTTGGAATTATCACTACTGTCTTCAAAATGAGGTATTACTTAGCTCATTCAGATGCTCCCTTGCAAAGCTATTTACCAAAAATATTAAAAAATCATAATTTCCATAACCTAAGTCCAAAATACACTTTGATAGCTGTACATGTGTACAACATACAGGCACAGTTCTTTTACCATATTGTAACTATCAATACTGTCTTCAAAATAAGGTATTACTTAGCATATTCAGATGTTCCCTTGCAAAGTTATTTACCAAAATAAGAAAATAATCATACCACATAGACAGAAACCCAAATTTGCCCTTTGCATTCATTAATGTGATAACTTCTACTTATATGAATAACAGTGGCAGCTGCTGAGAATTTTACCTGACAAGTGAGAATGAGTCAGTGTTATACTGTAACTGCACGTATTGTTAATGTGATAATTACCCACATTTTATCACTGCAAGGCTCTGCATGCTAAGACACAGGTGATAATTGCTGCACATAGCCTTTTGAGTAAGCATTCATTATATTACCTGGTGCAGGTGTTATGTAACAATGACTCATAACCATCTGTTAGAAGACCTGAGTAATTCAGTAAAAGTAGCATAACACTTGTATATTACTGAGCCCTTCCTCCCACCAAAATTCCATGTAAGAATTACTTACTCCAAAAGTACTAAATTATTTTATGTCACCTAACCATCCTTCTGGTTAGAAGACACAACAGTGAAAAACACAGTAATACTGTCCAAAATATATGGTTGAGCAATGCTAAATCTCAACAACTTAATATACCTCACTAAGCCTAAAATCCCACCCAAATATATTTTGACTACAGGATAAATATTGTTTCTTGACCTAAATGCTGTAGCATGTCCTTGTGTCTGTAAATATGTATTTTTTATCATATCCTTGTATCTGAAAATATGTTTTGTTTATATCTTATGTGATTCTGTTTACCTGGGCTGTGCCTGCAAATGGTCCACTGAGATCATTGTACTAGCCCAGTACGCGTAAGGAAAATATAGAAATAAAATGGCCAAATGCATTGTCCAGTTATGCAAAAGGTTTTCCCTGACACACCAATATAATATTTTCCCCCAGTAACCCCTTCAGTTGTTTATGCTGTGTATGCACAAGCATCAAAATGGCACAATAAACTATATTGCTAAGCGGTCACTTCAGCAATCTGACCATGTATGCACAAGCGTTTCCCTAATACACAGTGAATTATTTCACCAAGCAGCATCTTCATTAGCATGTCCAGGTGTACACATGCACCAAAATGAAACATTCACTCAAGTGACCCCTTTAGTAAAACATTGAGGTATGCACAATCACAAAAATGAAACATTTCCCCAGAAGACCATTCAGTAACATTTCCTAGTGTGTGCAATCACCAAAATGAAGCATTCACCCAAGCAACCCCTTCAGTAAAAAGTGGATATATGCATAAACCATAAATTTACCCCTGGAGTTGCACCTCTGTCCCACTTGGACAAGGGAGATAGGTGCTGATCATGGAAATAAGGGTAAAACTTGGCTAGGCTTGTAAGGGCCCTAGGGTCATTAGCCTAGTAACCTCCTCCTCCTGAGAGCCTATGTTTTCATGTCAAATGGGTTGACATACAGTGGATTCTGGCATTGCATGCCACATCTCCACATTATTTTATCAGTTGGCTCTACCCGCTTTGCAGACAGACACCCCTGCATGGTCCTTGGTTTCCACTAGGGTTTCTGCCATTGACAGTGTGCTCACAAGCACATGCTCTTCACCTGAAGAGAGGTGAGAATGCTTAAACCTCATCATTCCTCTCTTCCCCTTTACCAGCCTTACAGGTGCTTGAGCCTCCAGCCAAAATCTGTTCCTCTGGGACATTGCTAGATTGTTATCCCTCTGTACAAGTGATACTGGCAAAGGACTAACATTTTTTAAAGAAAAAAAACTTGCTATCAGACCAAAGAAAAATCCACTCAAGAACTAGATGGCATCAAAAAAACAGTTATATGCCAGACGTGTTAGGTACATGTAATCTACAAAAAAAAAAAATACAGGCAGTTGGTCATGAAGGCTACGGATAAGAGCCTTAGTCCTGTGATACAAAATTTGAGTCCCTCAGCCATAATTTGCCTACTGTGTGACCTTGAGCAAGTCATGTAACTGGACACTGATTATGGGATAGCTAAGAATGTGGGCTAGGCTCCTCAGTAGTCCCCTTGGACTGCAAGATTAGTAATTTGCCTATGAGTCTATGAAGTATATGCCAATACACTTTTTCTGCATTTTGTACAGGATGGTTAAATAAAGTTGGCAGCTGAAATCAAGAGATAGTCAAACTGTGCAGAAACAAGAAGAAATGCTGATGTTGAATGCCATACAATGATCCAAATTACAACAGAAAATGTAAACTAAGATCACATGAAACTAACCATATGGAAGCCAGTTCCATTGTCAGATATGATTTATGCAAAATAAATAAAAACACATAATACTAGTGTTCCACTAACATCAGAGCTATAACAAAGGAAGTGTGTGTCCTGAGCAAGTAAATGAGTGGAAAATTAGTTTGAGAGTATAAGCAACTCTTATTTCTAAATGAGTGCCAGCAGTGATCCTTTGTTTTTAGGAGCTATTTCCCTTCTTCATATTTCTGCAACTCTAGAATCGGTACGTATAAGCTGGTGGGTTCAGGCATTTGTGTTTGGTATTTTGCTTCTGTCATGTCTTATAAGTCAAGGTTTCAGGGGGGTTATCACACAAATGAATGCCACTAACATAAAATCAGTAACCGTCTAATGAGAAAAGACAATACATAAAAAGTCAACAGATGAAAAACAAAATAAAAGCATAGTCAAAATCAGCTGAAAAAGGTAATTAAAAAAGATGGAAAGGGAAAAAATAAGAACATCCTGAAATTCAGGAGGGCATTGCAGTTATAGACACTGCACCTGGTCAACATACTGAAGCAGTGGTAATCATATGAAAACAATAAAACAATTCAGAAGATGGCACTGAAGCACTAAAAATGCAAAGATGTTATAAAGACAACACTTACATGCACAGAGATAGTACAAATGCTAATTGAACTGATTTGTAAATAAACATAATTATCATATATTACTTTAAAATGAAAATTTATAAAACTGGAAGTATCACATGGTACAATGGCCAGTGAATAAATACATGATGTATTTGTTTATAAAATACAAAATGAAAACACATTCCTTGGAAAATGGTAACATACTCCCATTCCACAATAGTAAAATAAGTCTATTTCTTATTTTATTGTATTTTTGTTAACAAAGGTACTAAGTCAGTTAAAACCCTGGACAACAGGAAGCAGTACATTAACAGCTCATAACCTTACTCCTCTAACATAACTGTCAGTCATTTGCTAAAAACCATGCCCATCCACTCAAAGTATGCATAAGCAGAACATATCACGACTAGAAAGTGCATTCCAGTTAAACCCAGTAAAATCAAAAAATCATATACAGCCAATAAAATCATGTGCACATCTAAGACATATATGTAGACTAAAATAAACTGCACACAGCAATAATACCATACATAAAGTACATAAAATCTGTAGTAACTGTGCTGTAATATGTGTACATATTAATACATTAAATGCATGAGTTCCACCCTATAAACTAAAAACTGCACTTTACTAATCTGTGCTAGATTAACAAACATGCAAACATGAAAGACTATCCATAAGAAAAATTCAAAAATAACATTAAAGAATATACATTCTAGTAAAAAAGCAGCACTACTGACAAAAATAGTAAACTAACTCCTTCTTCAGAAGGGGCTGAGAATGAAGTATTCCTTTTTGTTTCAGTAATTCCAGTCCATAACTCCATGAAAAATAATAAAACACAAACACAAATTAAATACAAACTACATTTGAAAACTGTTTACATTATTTCCCTGGAAAATGTAAAATAACTGAAAGAGTAAATGAATTAAAACATACACATACAAAACTGAAAACCCACAGCTGAATGTTAATGTCATGATATATGTGAGTGTACTAGAAACATCTAAACCTTAAATACTTTTCCTAGGGTCCAGTATAAGAAACCAGTGTCCAATAAAGCCTAGATGCTGTGCTAGGAAGTCATTTCCTCATTGTAGTATGCATCTTATGTTGAGTTTACCCCAAAAAGATGACAGGCTGGTTAAGAACTCGTTTGCTAAATGCTTTAGCTCTTGAATATATAATCATCATTACTTGATGAGTCTTTACCTGTACTGTAGGCATGCAATTGCTCCATGATACCTTTGTTACCTCTTCCAAACACCACAATCAGTTCCTTGATGGAAATGGCCCTATGTCCGTACCGTGATCAGGGAACTGGACCAGACCAACCTACTACCCGCTTCCACTGTGGTTGTAGCACCACGGAGGTCTGGGCAGAAACTGTGCCAGTGGGAGAGGATGCCATACTGCAATAATGGAGAACAGAACTGTTCTGTTACCCAAACAGAAAACCCCTCCTGTGGCAAAAATAAAGAGATCCTTGTACGACACCCACAAGCCCCATTTCAAAGCAACCGGATAAACTCCCAAGTATAATTTGATCAAAAGTACTACTAGATTAAAAACCCGGCAATCAGCCACAGTAACGGTACAGTCCTTAACTTCTACCTACAAACCATGCATACTTTCCAGTCTAACAGCATGTCGTGACACCACCACAAATTGCTCTTCATGACTGGCTAGTAGAGAACTGAAGGCCGAGGGAACAAAGACAAAATATGGGACAGTTTATTGCTGTTATAAAGTTGATAGACTAATACGTTTTGCATAAAAACAATCTGACCCGATAGGCAGGGTGGGCTATGTAGCTCCACAACAAAATAATGAAAACAGCATAATGACAATTTGGATTGATTGCAAGGTATTATAGGGCCCAATTCTCTGCAATGAACACTTACCTTATTGCAGATGTAAAGGAAGATGTCTTTGCAGCTGTATGGCACTTGCAAGCCGATTTTCTTGTAAACTTTCAAAATAAACCTGATGTTACTCCACACTGAAAATTAAGTTGAGAAGGTACCTGACAAAGTTCAAGTAATTTTTCAACTTAATTTTTAACAGTGGAACTAAACCTTTACTGCAAAGTTACCGGTGCTTGTGGAAGGCACTTGGGTGGAACAGCATAGATTTTCAAGCGTCTCGGACAGCGCTTGGCTGTCAGCACAAAGGCACCATGAGAAGGTTAACACCTGAAGCTTATAGGAAAAAGATTCATGAGCATAGATGCAAGGCAGATGAAAGTGTGGTTGAATATGTTGCTGAACTAAGCACTTATTTTCATTGGTGAGTGAGAGGATGTCAGGTCATCACTTTTGAAGTGCTGGCAGACCTTTTGGTGAGGGAACAAGCCCTTAGCACTTTGCGTGAGGACATAAGAATTTGATTAGCTGGTAGACAATGCAATGTTGCAGATGAGTGGGGGGAGAAGGGATACCTATACCTAGCTAGCATGGCATCACTGCACAGGAAAGGGGCACCCAGTGATGCTCATGGGTCTAAGGGGAACCCATGGTGGGTAGCCCAGTCTGCCCCAATGGAGTCTGCCAGTAGCAGGGGAAGCCACTAATCCAGGTACACATCCAGGACTAAGGGTTATATGTTTTAAATGCAATCAGTGGGACCATGTAGCATATAGATGTCCATGGAGGCAAGGTGGGGAACAAAAGGTGGGAGACCCAGTAAATGGGAATGACAAAATGCCAGCAGTAAGTTTTCTTGAGAAAACAAAGGTACCAAACTACCACAAGAGGTTATATCCTATCTTAGTGGATGGGAAAGAGACCACTGCTAAGAGAGCCACAGCCTCTGACCTAACCCTTGTGAAGTCTGCAATGGTTACAGAGGAGCACTACTTGCTTGGGAAGTCTACTCCAGTCAGAGCTTAAGAAGGACACCATTCAAAATACCTTTGGCTAGGGTTTGCCTTGACTGAGATGGTGGAAAAGGAAGCCAGCAAGTAGGTGTGTTTGAGGATATCCCTGAAGATGTTCTGATAGGGAATGATTTTGATAATGCAGTATCTTGTGAGCATGCCGTTCCATGCAGTCAAGCTTGGAGACAAGCATGTGGATCTGGTAGACTGGGGAAACCCAGACAAACCACACACTTGCAGCCAGGACTGGTTAGGTGGTTACTTCAAGGAGGAAGCTACTCTGTAGCAGTGATACTGAAGGTCAGCCACATATGCTTGTGGGTAGTGATGTTTCCTTGGACAGTGTGACTGCAAGGGCAGAGGTGAGTAGTAGTTCCTGGGTTGACAGTAAGGCACCGTTATCAGAGAATATCAGACTTCCTGTGGAAGGGGTCCTCCATTGAGGCAGAAAAGTTGGCAAATGCTTTGTTAGAAATTTTCTGCAGTGTAGGTTTTCCAAAAAAATACTGACTGACAGAGGTGCCAATTTCATGTCAGGCCTGCTGGCTTGTCTGTGGAAGCATTGTGAGGTGAAGCACCTAGAGACCACCCCATACTATCCCCAGACTAATGGTCTTGTTGAGAAGTTAAACTCTGCACTCAGGACGATGGTATGGGCATTTGCAGACCAGTTTAAGAGGGACTGGGGCAAATATTTGCCCTATCTGTTGTTTGTTTACAGAGAGGTTCCCCAGGAATCCACAGGTTTTCCACCCTTTGAGTTGCTGTATGGGCAAAGGATGAGGGGATTTCTATATTTGATTTGATAGGAGTGGGAAGGTGAGTGTGAATCCCACAAAAAGTCTGTTGTGGCATATGTCCTAATCCTCAGACAAGTCTCAGGGAACCCAAGGGCTAGGCCCAGGGGAACCTGGCAGAAGCTCAACAGCAGAAAAAGGTCTGGTATGACAGGAATGCTTGAGCTAGAGAGTATGCTGTAGGGCAGAAGTTAATTGTTCTCATTCCTGTCAAATGCAACAAGCTGCAGGCAGCCAGAGAGCGACCCTACAAAGTGGTAAGAAAGGTCAGTGATGTTAACTCCATGGTAGAACTGCTAGGCAGGAAGCAGGGGCACAAATTGTACCATGTTAACATGATGAAACCTTACCATGATAGGGAGGCCCTTGTGCTGAGTATTTGCTGTGGATAGCAGGATGAGTCTGATGGGAATCTGGTGACTGATCTACTCAGTGAGGCTTGGACTGACATCTCAGTGGAAGCGGTAGCAATGTCCTAGCAGCTATCCCCTACCCAGGTTTGAGAAATCCGAGCAGTGTTACAAGAGTTTGGGGACATGTTCACTTGGAAACCAGGGTGCACCCACCTGATGCAGCACAATGTAGATACAAGACACCAATGGCCTATTAATAGGCCTCTTATAGGGTGCCTGAGAGAGTCAAACAGACTCTGAGGAAGGAGATGCAGGAAATGTTGGACCTAGGGGTAATTCAGGAGTCCAGCATTCCCTGGGCCTCCCCAGTAGTGCTGCTACTAAACAAGGATGGCAGCAGCAGGTTCTGTGTGGACTACAGGAAATTAAATAGTCACACAGAGTCAGATGCTTACCCCATGCCTAGGACAGATGAAGCCCTAGACAAGCAGTTGTAGCTAAGTATCTTACCACTATTGATCTTACCAAGGGTTATTGGCAGGTGCCCTTGACTCCCATTGCTAGAGAGTGGTCAGCCTTTGTGACTCCTTTTGGCTTGCATGAGTTTACAAAGATCCCCTTTGGGATGAAAAATGCCCAGGCAACTTTCCAGAGGCTGGTAGATTGTATCTTAATAGAAGCAGAAGATTTTGCCCTTGCTTACATTGATGATTTTGCCATCAACAGCCATTCCTAGCAAGAGCACCTTCAGCATGTCAGGGATGTGCTGAGCAGACTACAGAGGGCAGGGTTGACCATTAAGTCCAGCAAATGTCAGGTGGCTATGGCAGAGTTCTCCTACCTGGGACATAGTGTGAGGAGTGGTAAGATCAGGCCAAAACCTGCCAAAGTGGAAGCCATTCGAGCATGGCCAGCCCCTGTTATAAAAAGCAGGTGAGGGCATTCTTAGGAACAGCAGGGTACTACAGAAAGTTTGTCCCCAGTTATAGTACCATAGCTTCTCCCCTCACAGACCTGACAAGGAAGAACAGGCCAGATAAGGTATTGTGGACCCTAGCCATTGCGTGGGCACTGCAGAAACTTCAGAGAAGGAAATTCACTGTAGTTACAGACCACAATCCCTTAACATGGATACATTGAGCCATCCACAAATTGCCAAGTTACTAAGGTGGAGCCTAGAGTTGCAAGCATGTGATATGACAATGAAGCACCACAGTGGGGTTAGCAATGCCAATGCAGGTGGAATCTCAAGACAGGGAATGGGAGAAGGTATTCCCAGATACGCTCAAACCTCTAAAACAACATTTCTTTAAGGTCACTTGAAAAACTAGCTTGGGTTTTCGGGGGGGATGTGATATAGGAAAATTTTGCCAGCCCTGTTATCTGGAATTTTGTAAATAAATCTGTGCCATTTGTGAACATTGATATGATTTATACAGAACTGTATAATATGTACTGAGCTAAGATATATCCAAAGTGTACCCATCTGGAACATAGAAGATTAACCTGCAATATTTAAGAATTGTTGAAGTTAAGTTACTTTATAGCTGGGCCATAAACAAAAGATGTTATCTCTCAGTTTCAGCTGAGTAGCAGACACAATGTCTAGAGCTAGAAGTTTTTTTATTGTCTTAAAAGAGAAATAATTACTAGGTTTGAAATGTAAAGGTGTATTATTGTTTTACGACTTCCTAGCAGCTGCAAGGATCTGCGAGATATGTATTTTTTCACAGAGATGTTAAATTCTGTTAACTTCAGTTAAGCATGGGAACTGAAGTCAGGTGACAAAGAATGATGTCATCCAAGCTGGCTCAACAGTAATGTTTGATATTAATTTAAGAACTCTCTCAGAGGGAGACTGTGCATTTTGTATTTTGTCTTTGACCTGGAAACATCCACTCATCATCATCTGCACTTGCCTTGCTGTAAGTAAGATTTAGGGCATAGTATCTCTTTTAGATACAGATAGCAATATAGTGAAGATTAGTTTAGATGTTTTATGCATTTATTTGAAACTGTCCTGCAATGTTGTTTTAAAATATTTCCTGTCATTTTGATCTCTAAAGTTACTGTGTTGATCGATTGAGTATTGTTTTGTTCTTTTATTATTTATTATTAAATATATTTAAACCTATCTTTGTGGCTGATATTTGTGAAACATATTTAAGCTCTTAGTGTACTTCCATATGTATTTGGTGACACTGTACAGGCCACTCCTAAATAGCACTGCAAATCTTGTTCAGATTTTCATTGAGAATAGTAACCTTACACAGTAGGATTGGAAACCCTTTGTAAGGGCCTTATGGTAGCTGATAAGTAGGGGTTAGTGGCAGTGGAAACTATTGTATAGTCCAGGCAGAAGGGGGCATAGCTAGTAGAGCTGTACCAGCCTTCCCAAGGTCTGTGTGTGTGCTTGTATATAAATCAAATCTTAAAGTGTATGAGTGTCAGCTACTTGGACAGGGACACAAAGCATTGGTTGGACAGAGAGGATGCTGGAGTTCTTGGCTTGGCCCCCCAGCTAAGATCTTAACCCTATAGCTGTTCCATTAGGAAATTTTATTGGGGATCTGGAGAAAGAGGGAGAAACTAGCCCCAGGCTGACTGTGATCTCTGTGTGCTCTTAAGGGAAATGGCACTTTACTCTGTGTGTACTTGTCATCTTCCCAGTGTATATGTCCCCTAGCTGTTGCCAGTTGTGAGGATTGAGGTTCATGGATTACTGGGCAGCGGAGGAGCTTCACAGCTAGCAATCTTCTACCAGCCTTTCAAAGGTGTGTGTGTGTGTGTGTGTGTGTGTGTGTGTGTGTGTGTGTGTGTGTGTGTGTGTGTGTGTGTGTGTGTGTGTGTGTGTGTGTGTGTGTGTGTACATGCGTGCATGTGCATGTGTGTATAAATCAAACCTCAAAGAGTGTGTGTATCAGCTACTTGGGCAGGAACACAAAGCACTGGTTGGACAGAGAGAGTGCTGAATGTCTTGGCTTGGCCACTCAGCTGAGATTTCAGCTCTGTAGCTGTGTCAGTGGGGATGCTTATTGGAAATCTGGAGAAATATGGAGAAACCAGTCCCAGACTGACTGCAGTCTCTGTGTGCTCTTAAGGGAAATTGCACTTGATGCCGACAGCTGCATCTGGAAGTACTGTGTGTGTACTTTTCATCCTCCCAGTATACATCCCACAGTGGTGTCAGTGGTAAGGATTGAGGGTCCTTCATTACTGGTTCAGTGCTGGGTCATCACAGAGGGTATGTCAATGGAAGATAGTTGTAGCAGCAACACCAAGCAGATATCAATATAGTAGACTACGAACTGCTCAGTGAAAATGTGCATTATGTGACTGTTACACAAAGTGACATAACAATGGGGAAGGTGTCTGTGTGAGATAAACATCCTTACATGAATAATGCAGGGCACATCTATCAGGGATACGATATACAATTGGGGTAGGGTGCATATTGTGAAGCTGTGCAAACTGATTTGCCGGAATGCAAGTGTAATCACAGCAGAGATTTCCAGCAAGTTGGACACAGGTAAAGACTCATGGACAACATAAAAGAAGCAAGCACAATCATGGCCAGCATTTGGATAAAACCACCAGTAATCCCATGTCTCTGGCATAACATATGTGGTTTAGAGTGATCAGAGATGATTCTGTGCAAATCTACTTGTACAACTATTGTGACATCTCAGTACTCTATGAGGGTAATCATGCAAACTGGGCACTGTAACATCTGCTGGAGGTGTTAGCAGAGACACTGCTATACCTGTATGTGACATCATGATCAATACATTGCAGTTGACTGGTGTGCTTGGCAGATATGTATGACACAATCCACACTGTCATGAATGTTACACATGCCAGTGATGTTGTCAAAATGGTGTGTGTGTGCACTGTGTGCATCACTGGAGCAGATATCACACATGCATCTGGTGTAACATACTCCGTAGTTGTGTTACATAAAAGGAAGTAGACAGCACTGTGACCTCATGCTGGTGGACATTCCACTTATCATCTACCCCAGGACCTAGCTCACATACCTATTTGTCTGATTATAGGGTGTGATGTTTACATTATACTTGAGTTGTATGTTTGTTTTCCTGATATAACAAATCCCCCATGTTTTTGTGACATTGCAGGTACTGTAATGTCTGTGGCAGCAATCTTTAGTGTGGGTTGATACTTTCTGTATTATACTAATATCACAGATGGAGTCAATGATTGCCCACAATCTGTAGTCCTTTAGAAAGTTGTTTGGACACAGGATATGTATGTCATCTGTGATGTCTGTCATTTAATTAATGGACAGGAGAGGGTGAAGCATACAGTCCTAATTTGTGGACCTGTTCAATGGACCTGAGATATAGGTGACTTCACACATTTCAGTGTATTTAGATGCCATGTATGTGATACAGTGGTCTACCCACTTGGTTATATAGGTGTTTATGCCACATCTGACAGTGTTGAATGAATATCTCAGAGTCAGTGTGAATTTGTGTCAAATGCCTTGGGCTTGTCAAGTTCAAAAGGATGATAGTGCTATTGTCATGCATGCCCTCAATGACCTCTTTGAGGACAGCTAACAGATGTAACAGACACGATGTAGCATTAACAGCTCACACAGGTTTGTTGCACACAGCAGGGATATTATTAGTGTTCATTTAGTAAAGGTCCATGATGACATGCTGGTCTACCTCACAGATGAGGAGAGTCAGGATGTGTCTATACATGCATACATCAGATGCTGACACCCGCTCCAACTCAGATGGATGCATGTTGATGCATGCCCTTCTACAGGAATATAGTCTGCATAGAGGGTGTGTATTCAACTATGTCAGGAAGGTCTATATGATGTGTCACATGACAGGTAATCTGTGATGTTGTCACAGCCCATTGATTCTGTGTGATAGGCCTCAATGAGGGTAAGATAGTGCATACTGGCTATCCTGATCTGGTCTAGAGTTTGAACACACTCCCCAGCTAGGAAAGTTTCTCAATGATACCTGCATCAGGGAGTGTGTTCAAACCCTAGACCAGATCAGGATAGCCAGTGTATACTGGCTATCCTGATATGGCCTAGTGTTTGAACACACTCCCTTATGCAGGTATCATTGAGAAACTCTCCCAGCTGGGGATTAAACCTTACATCACTAGATGGGTAACCAACTGGCAGAACACAGTAGAACTGTCAAAATAGGAGTACCCCACTGATCTGTGCTAGGCCATTTGCTGTTTGAATCTGTTTCTTGACAGTTTGGGCTAAAATATACTGCCTTTGGCTTATCACATTTGCTAATGCTGGCCTACTAGGTGCAATCATTGTCCACCTATGATAATAACACACTACAGTAGGGGCTAACACCAACTAATGATTTATGACAAAGCGACATGGTCTACAAATAAATACAAGCATGTCTTTATTTTGTCCTTCTAAAAGTGAAATTCCCTGCTAATTACAGCAATGACAACAGTCCTGCTATACTGAAACTCAGTGATGCAAGTACTGGGAACAAACTTACATAGCAATCTGAACTTTGATCACCAAGTGTCCACACTTGTATTGAAAGCCTATATTGTGCACATCATAAGTCATGCCATCATATTCAGATCTGAGGATTATATTACAGCACCGTAATCAAACTTCATCAGAACATTAATACATAGTATAATGCTCTCTTTTGCATATACCTCAACAGACACATGTAACAGGTGGAAAGACCACATGGGGTTTCTCTCCAAGAAAAAAACAGGGCTTACAATCCATGCCATGATGTATGTGGCTTAACTGAAAGCCATGTTTATTTATTTATTGCATTTGTTTACTGGGAAAGTCCACTGGGCCTAAAAGAGCCCTTTTCTGGTGGAGGCCTGGGAGAAAAGCTCCGACAAGAACATAGATGCAGAAAAAAATTAAACATTAATTGGTACATAAGCAGAAACAGTGTTACACATAGTGGTTGCAGCAATATATGCAGAATATATAGGTCACTGTAATCAGTATCATATAGGATGAGGTGACTTCTACCTGGCCTCCAGGCAGGTCTCTTACCCTGCCCTGGTGGGAATAGTGCACATCCAGAAATCAGATATAGCTGATGACATCAGCAGTGTCTGGTGAGGAAAATATGGCAATAACAGTGTCCCACATGCTGGTTTTAAAGGCACTCTATAATATCAAGCAAGTGTACACAGACACATACACCACAGTTGACTGCAATGAGAATAGCATCTTTACTTATCTAGGTACACAAACTACACAACTCTGTGTTTAAGGAAAGCACCACAGCTCAAGTCTTATTTGTAGTGCTTTAGACAACACTTTATAGCTGATGACCTCTACAGCATCTGGTGAGGAGACTATGGCAATAACTGTGTCTCACATGCTGGTATAAAAGCCTGTAATGTCAAGGAAGTGCACACACGTGCACACGCTTGCATGCACACACACACACACACACACACACACGCACACACACACACACACACACACACACACACACACACACACACACACACACACACACACATGCACACCCCAGTTAACTGCAGTGAAAATAGAACCCCTACCTATCTAAGTACACAGACTACAGAACTCAGTAATTTACACAAGCACCATTGCACAATTCTGACTTTTACAAGGTTGCAGGCCAACTTATAGTGGATGATATCAGCGCTGGATATAGGTGAAAAGATGTGAGGCCTGCATGAAATGGATGTGTAGGCATGTGCAAGTATCAAAATACTGTCACTCCACTGGATTGGAGCAGTAACTGCAGGATACACACTTCTGCTCTTCTGACTACATATAACCACAGGCACACACACACACACACACACACACACACACACACACACACACACACACACACACACACTTGAGTGCAGTGAGAACAGAACCCCTACCTATCTAAGTAAATGGACTGCAGAACTCATTTATGCAAGTGCCATGGCGCAAGTCTGATTTTTACAAGACTGCAGAACAACTTATAGTACAGTAGACAGTCGATTATCCAAACATCAATTATCAGAAACGTCAATTATCCTAACACAGCCTTCCAAAGTTTTGGGGTAGGAAAAATCATAAAGTCTGAATATGAAAATGTTATACGTATTCACTTATGTGTGTTTTTTGAGCTTGTAGGCCACCCATGTGTGAAAAATATTCTTTATTGTCCACTGCAATCACAAAATGGTTGAAAAGAATGCAGAAAATAACAAGATGTTTGATTTTTTTTTTTTATCCAGTTCAATATATGCTTGATTTTTCGAACAGTTTGATTAACTGAACAACCCTAGGTCCCAATTAGTTTGGATAATTGACTCTCTGTTGTACCTGACATTAGCATTGTATGTAGGAGAGAAGATGATGGGAGGCCTGCACAGGTTGATAGCTTCATAGGTTCCAAGGAGGTTATTAGTCTAATGCCCTAGGGCCTTTACAAGCCTAGCTATGTAAAAAACAAAGTACTTTTATTGAGCATAGTTAGATGTTTATTGTTAGCAGAGCAATTTTGTGATCAGCACCGGCTGGCCCTGTCCATGAGGGACATAGGTGCCTCTCTTGGGTGAATTTTTAATCATCCATCCAGTTGTCACATTTGCACTTGTATATAGTCATTAAGGATCACTGCTTCACATGCAGTTGGAGCCTAATACAGAGGAGCAGCAATAGCTGGGAGATATATCTGTCTCTGCGGCATGTACTCTTTATGTCACAGGCTAGGTTGAGATTCCTGGAGCAAAATATTTTTGTCTCATTTGATTTTCAGATGTCTAGCATTTACATTAAGACTGGGTCCCAGACTGCTCTCTAGATCAGGCCCAGGTCGCTTCTCAGTCGATTGTATAATACTGAGTACAGTGACCGAGCGTTTAGTCTTTCCATGTATGTCATGTTTTGGAGGCCTTGAATTCTCTTGGTAAGAAACCTCTGTGGTCTCTCCAGTTGCTGCTGGTGTCTGTTGAGGTACACAGAGAAGGGAGCATTGTACCTGAATAATAGTCTGATCAGTATCGAGTACAGCAGAGTTATGATCTCCCTTGTCTTGGTTGCAATGCCCTTAGTTATGAGGTGGGCAATGTAGAGTATGCGTCTTACCACTATGGACACATAGTAATTGAAGCTTAGATTGCTATCAGACTGTGTTCCCAAGTCTCACACCACTGAGTTTAAGCTTAGAGGGGTGCTATGTATAGCATAATTAGCAGGACTACTTTTTTGGCAAAGGAGACAATGAGGCATTTTCTTGCGTTAAGTTTCAGTCCATGAGTTTGGCACCAATCCTTTGTCTGTGTCAGGCCTTTCTGTAATACGTTAACATCATTGGAGGATTCTATATGATTGCACCCAGCTGACAGTCCTCTGAAAACTTTGTAAGCCACAGGCCATCTACCTTCACCTGGACTTCATAGAACTAGTTTCCAAACAGTAGAGGGTCCAGCACATATCTTTGTGGTAATCCACTAGTAACTGGTCTGATGGTGGAGGTGGTCTCCTGAAGTTTGACAGTGTGTGTTCTGTCAGTGAACCAGATGGCTACCATCTAGTAATGTATAGGTTAATATCCAGATGGGAGAGTTTCTCTATGATACCTGAATGGGGATCATGTCAAAGGGGTCAGCTAAATCACGATAAGCAGTATGTCCTGTTTTCCCCTCATTCAGGGCTTTGGGGACATTATCAAAGAGGTATGCTAGGTTTAATAAGTAAGATCTACCCTTGACAAAACCAATATGGGTCGGGTCAAGAGTTTTGAAGGTCCCTGTGTATAAGGTCGATGATGAATCTTTCCATAGCCTTGCAGATAAGGCTGGTTAGGCTTATGGGTCAATAGTTTCCAGGGTCAGTTGATGGATGTGTAGGCATTTTAAACTGTGAGGACAATTTTAGTTCTGCATGTTACCAGATTAACATGTATAGAATATCACACATTTGATATTAATTTAAGTAGTGTAGTTAATATATTTGTGAAAAAGTACTGGACAGCCCAGGACTGCAGTGTATGGGAGGAGGCAACACATGGCTGCATTGTAAATATGTGACATAAAGTTCAGTTTGTTAAATTTCCACATGTAGTTTCATAGCATAAAGAGTAAATGGACAGTGAACAGCAAGAATACATGCTAAATTTGACTTTACATAGTGCAGCAGTGAGCAGTGGGCTTATACGATGATTGGAAAAGTGTTCGCCCATGTCAGATACACATTTGCATTATTTTCACTGTTTGTGCATGGTTAGGCAGTGCGCAAAAGTGAGCCACATTACTAAAGGTCTGGCAGTTAGTATTGAGTGTGTGAAACACACTTACTGCTTAGCTGACTCTGTGGAAACAAGTGTAAATTCACTGACACATTTTCCTTTTAGCACAGATTATACTGGGTTTGAATCCAGATACATCTAATACTTTTAAATAAACAGTGATGATGCAATGACATTAATTCTTTATAGTGCATGTCTTGCTGTGTGTTGCCATAGTGCAGAGGGTTTAAGCAGCCTTATGCAGAGGTAACCACAGCACTGTACAGCCACTCATCATCTCTTGGCAATGATGCAGAATGACAAACTCTGCACAAATATAGAGGCCAAAACGTGAAGGGATCCATTGCTTTTTCTGCTACTTATATGTGTTGTGTGATTCATTTTTTTTTTATTTTAATAGGTGTCAAAATGAGGTCAATAGGAAAGTGGAGAAATGGGGTGCAAGCAGGGGGAAGAACAAATGGAAAGCAATACAAGAATGAGCAGGAGGGAGATAGGAAAGACCCATGGCTATTCATTTCTTCAACAGTAAAAACTGATAATGCATGCAGAATATTAGGTGAATTTGGACTGTCACCTCCAGCAAGAGGGGTAACAGAATGCAATCATGTTGTATAGCCAATTGGACCAAGTCAAGTGTGTCATGAAGATGTGTGCAAAATGGAGAGCTATGTATGGAACAATATATATATATATATATATATATATATATATATATATATATATATATATATATATATGTATATATATATATTTTTTTTTTTTGTGAGACAGGTGCCCATTTTTTTTTAATTTATTAAGAGAGGAATGCTGGGTAAGGGACATACTGTAGGTATGTCTGGGTCAAGTAAGTTGGGCAGTTGAGGAAGCAAATGTACACAAGCAAGACAAACAATACAAGAGGCAAGGATGGTGAGGGACATGAAAGGTTGTGGACAACATGACTGGGTTGAGAAAGTGGACAACCCAGGCTCATGCTTGTTGAACTTGGAGACAGTGAGAATCAAGTCCTTACCAACTGGACTGTCATCACTGTCTGCTTACTCTTCTGGTGACTGGAGTGCTTGATGCCTTCTCCTCTTACAGACCATGAAATCCTCTCCATCCAGCACTGGCATATACCAATGGTGTGGTGCATAATACTATGCACCAACCCTAACATCTCCTGGTGGGTGATGAAATCCCCATCTCCACCACGCTTCTTGGAGGGAATTGCTTTACCATCTGTTGGGACAGTACAACCTGAGGGTGCAGGTATTGCAGGGGCTGCAGAGGCTGTGCTGCCAGGTTGGGTCCCAGATATACTGGGCATTGGTGCTGGAGCTGGTGGACCAAGGACAGGGTGATAAAAAAAGAGAGATAAGTGTTGGGGTGAGAGAAAAAAAGATATAAAATTAGTACTGTCATATGTGACATACAATGCATTAATGCAATTATGCAACTGTTTTATCTGAAGTATGACATTTAAATATATGTCCTAACAAATACACACTGTAACTACAGATTGCTGACAGTAATCCTTGTAATGTGCATATGTTCTAAATTTGAGCATTCCAGTTATACAGATTACAGTTAACAGCAGGGCATTTGTGCTACTTGTATAGAGTTTTAATTTAATGTAAAAATTATTAAGGGAATGCAGTATTGTATAGCTGTGACTTGTGGTATTTCAGCCCACAACCTCTGTCTACATTGTAATACTTTACTCCTAAAGTTGGTTTTTGCATGCATACTTGCTTTTACAGTTAGGATATGCATGCTCTTTAACTTTTAAAGTTACAATAACATTTCCCTTGAGTTGCATACATACCACTTTCTTCCCTCCATCTGTCCATTATAGGAACATGAGTCTGTATATTGAACTAACGTTTGGTATTATCTGGGGAAATAACAGGAAAGAACAGAAGGGCATCATGCATACCAATCTTGCCTCTATTTAGCTTTCTAACTATTGCAAGTACTCTCTTCTGATCATATTTACACAGCTGTGAGATGTCTGCAGTCTCAAATTCATTTAACCAGTGGTTGAGGGTATCCCTTTTATGCCTATGTAGGTCATTAAAATGATGCCTGCACTGCTCTTCAGGGCATGGGATTCTAGTAGCACTGGATACAGCATGAGCCAAACTATTCAACACATCAGATTTGTGCTGGGAACCAGAATAGTCCCCCTGCAGAAGTTTTCAGCTGTGGCACTTTACCAGGAGTCCAATAAATATCCTGAACTCCTTGACACCCCACATCTGTGCCCTAAACTGGGCAGTTTTCCTCTAATGCCAGACATGTCTAATATCCAAACTAGGGCAATGGTAAGTGATGCTTTCCCACCAATTCCAGTTATTGCATTTACTGGTAGTGCACAAACATGAGCAACAATGCAAACCACATTTGGACGATGCTAAGTGGAACACAGCAGTGCTAAGCAGAGAAGAAATAAGTATTTGAAATTGGAAGGTTAAACTTACACTTGGCATTAGTTTGAGGGGTGCCTGGTGATGTAGCTTTGAAATATATATTGAAAATTGGGAGATAACTGTTGGGTGATTTAAGTTTGCAGACATGCACTGGGAGCATAAATGTCATGACTTAGCATATTTGTTTTTGGCTTTATACACTGGTAAAATTGATTCTTAAATTTGGAATTCAATCTAGGTATAAGGAACAAAATATTTTCTTCCACAGTGTTGACCTTCCATCTTTGTCATGAAGACATGCTGCTCAGACATAGTCAGGAATCATTCATAGATACAGGCGACAGTTTGACTTGGTACACATGTATGTGTGTGGCCTGACAAGGTTCTAGTATATAGATTCAGTTGTGTATGCATGTTACATAATTGTGAAGGTGATGCAAGTCAAGATATTGGAATTATACTTACAGAAATATAGTAGACAGTATACCCTTGGTCATACATCTGAAAACACAGAAAAGTTGTCTTATACCTCATACATATAATTCATATAAGATCCACTATCTAAAATCTTATAAGTGGGAGTGAATATTATGGGATGTGGAACAAAAGTAAAAATGTATGGACTATCCTGTATTGGAAGCCAGGACCATGTGTATGACAGTCCTATGCTTACACTTTTTGCCATAAGAACATTGAAATAACACTTGTCTATTTTTCAGTTCAATGCTATAAACTGCACAGTCACAGCAGTAAAACCAGTTTGCACCCCCTATACTACAGCCCAGGACCATCTTCACTCCAACCCTACACCTACACCTGCTGCTGCAGGACTAGTTGCATGATATTTCCACAACTTCTTACTCATTCGTAAGTTCTGTGTGTTAACTGCCATGCAGGGCAGATTAGTGTGTTTGCGCAGTGCCAAACAGAATCAACCGAATGTTTCTGTTTTCAATTATTGGCTGTCTGAGTCCTGTCTGTAGGTGTTGGGGAACCTTGCTAGCCACTGTGCAACACTACACAATGACATTAAGTGAAACTGCTTGATGGAAAGCAAAAATTGTAGCAATGTATTGTTTTTCACCTTTTCTCTTTTACAGATGCCCTATCTGTAGGTGTTCTGCAGGTGTTCTGTCTGCTTCCTGGGTGGGCCACAAGTACAGATTTGCTCACTGCTAAGCTTCATGCAAACAAGATAACTACAGCCAAACTTGACATTCATTTTTTCCATTTCCCATGTTTGCACCAATCTGTGCACCTCACAGACACTGGCCAAAAAAAAAAAAAAAAAGAAAAAAAATAGGAAACTGAGGAAAAACAATCTGTGACACCCCAAAATGTTAATACACATAAAATATTTGTATACACACCTGGATTTGAATTCTCACTCCAGTGAACCTTCAGAACATAGTAAAGGTGCCTAATCCTTCTATGCCACAAAAACACCTTTGCCACAGGGAACTGAAATCATTCTACATGCAAACAACTACAACATCCTCTACATTACTATGAAACCATATAATAGTTACTTGTCCATTTATTAATTTTGGATGTAGTGCACTGAGTGATCACGCAACCATTTATGAGTATTGCTTGCAAATATGCAGCTCTGCCTTACATTTCTGTGTTTATTGCTCATTCTTGCCTTGTTTTATCTGATCAGTAATCTCAGACATGCAGTCTGTAATCCATTCTATATCATTGTCCTTAAAATTTGTGATGATATTAAATTGAAATAATATACCGTTGCCAAAAATGAAGGGGAGGCTGGCTGTTAATGAACATAACCTGTGAATTGTGTGCTGTGTACTTACATTTCCAACCTTGACAAAATTCCTTCTAACACTTTCTATGTCTAATCTGACACACCACTGGATGTAGGGCAGTCTGCATTGCTGTTGTGTCTTCTTTCTCCCTACCAGTAATCAGTCACAGTTGCTATGCATTAAAAATGAAGACTGAGGGAGTGCTTGTACTATATTTACATTTGCTACACAGAGCCAAGTATTTGGGATTCAGCAATTCTAATGAGTTCACACCTCATTTGCATATTTATAATGCTGACAGCACTGAATCTACACCATAAAAAGGAAACCATGTAGCTAGAGGACCTGAAGTTGAGGAGACTTTTTATGTGGAGAACACAGAATAGAGACTATTATTTTGGGATATATATGCACAGAAGATTACTGAACTTGAGAATGTATGCTTGCACTTTTCAATTATATATCACATATGCTGAAATGTCATTCAAATCTGTTTTATATATATATTTATATATATATATAAATATATATATATATATATATATATATATATATATATATATATATATATATATATATATATATATATCCATCCATTCTCAACCCCTTTTCTCATTTTTACACATGGGGTCAGGGTGTCACTTCACAGTGATAATCGTCTCAAGCCAAGGTTTACACTGCCGGGTGGCTAGCCCTGCTGCAGTAATTCATTTACACTACTCTCACACACACACCCACACACACACACACACACACACACGCACACACACACACACACACACACACTCACCTACAACCAATTTAGAATGTCCAATCCACTTACTGCATGTCTTTGGAATGTGGGAGGAAACCAGAGCAACCGGATGAAACCCATGTGATCACGGGGAGGACATGCAGACTCCACAAAGAAGGCTCCTTAGCTAAGAATCGAACCAGAGAACTTCTTGCTGTGAGGTGACAATGCTAACCATGTGTATATATATATATATATATATATATATATATATATATATATATATATATATTAACAAATGCTGCAGTTTTATCTGTATGCATTAGTTAGAAGTGTACTCATGGCATAGGCATCGTTGTCAAGGAATTTCACAGCTATACATGATTGGCAATAGCTTAAAATGGAATGTTCTGTGTTAAATCAGTAGAGATGTTTCTGAAACATTTCATTTGATAGCACTTTTAGCATTTTATTGATAGTTTGTTAGCAGAATGTGTAATTTGCCTGTTCTTTTTGGGGGGTGGGGGAGCAAAACTGCATTTCTGTTATGGCACAAAGAAGGATATGTTGCTATTGTTACTCTCTCTTTTTTTGCATCCAGCGTGTTGTTTATATTTATGTTGTTTATTTATGTGTGTTTCGCATTATACAGAAATAAGCAATTTTTCACCAAAGCAGCAAAGATTTCAATAGCAAATTCCCACCTTATCTCCACCCTAATTTATGCCTCTCCAATATATACCAACCTAAGGCAATGTGATCTAAACAAGCTAGAGACCTGCTACAACAAAATCGCCAAATTCACCACAGGGGCATCCTACCATAGTCACCACTGTCTCTCACTTGCTGAACTGGGCTGGCTTGAACTCCCTCACCTCCTTCAGTGGTATCAACTCTCACTCGCCCACAAACTAGTAAACCATCCACTAAATGTCCCATCCCTCCAGAATCTACTCCAACCCTATCGCACCACCAGACCACTAAGATCCAGCAACAAAAATCACTTGCAGATCACTAAAGCCAATAACTCTGTTGGTGAAGCACTATTCTCTTGCGCCATAGCCAAATTATGAAACTCACTCCCACCCACAATTACCTCCGTACCACCATGCACCCACTTCAAATCTTTACTAAAAGCGCACCTAAAGACATGCTGGCTATGCCCTTGCAACTCCCACTCTAATATCATCCACCCCATCCAACCACTACCTTTCTTTCCACTCCACTAACTACCTTGATTATAGCAAGCTCAGATGCTCATAAGCCTAGTACTTATTGTACAGCAGGAACTTCTCATTGAAACATTTGTTAATGTCTGTTATGTACTTCACAGATAAAGATTCTAGTTGTCTACTGATGTACTATGTTCTTCATCTGTAAATATGTTGTAAGTAATTGCTATGTTAAATTGTTAATCGCTATGTAATCCAATGTAACTACTGTCTGTTTATTTTACTGTGGAGCTTTTCTCCCCGGGTCTCCACTGAAAATGGACCTAAGTCCAGTCGGACACTTCCGGTCAACAAATTAAAATAAATAAATAAATATTTCACATCTCTAGACTGATTTTTGTTTCTCCAGTTGGTAATACTAAACTGCTACCTTTTCTGTTTTATCTGGAAAAATCATTTTGTAGTTATGTGATACTTATGTGTGTTATCCTTCTGTTGTCTTTTAGGACACCTAGGACTATAGCATCCAGGCTTCTCAATCCACAAAAAACACAATTCAGTGACCCTGAAAATCAGGTCGTTGTGGAAGCTTTTAGGTGACATGGTGCCTTTCTGCTTGAGAGGGAACATGGAGATATGTCAGTCAGAATGCAAATTTGGCAGTAGATAGTTCCAGATGTCAATGGAGTAGGTGGCCACAGCAAGACATATGATCAGGTGTGCCATAGGGCCACTGACATGATCTTATCTGCACAGAGGAGAGCAGCTGCAGTGGCCCATAATTGTATGGGTACCTGGGGAGTTTGCTACAGACCCACCACTAACTGCAAATGAAGATTTCATGTTCACTGTCAGGGATCCAGGCAGCTCCCAGGAAACTGTAGAACAGCATGTCTTTGTCATTGGTGCTACTGTTTCAGGGGCAGCAAGTATGTCCCAGTAGGAGCTTCCAGGTAGGTTTTTGCATCTCAGTTGTTAAATGCTGTGGTATAGTAAAATATTTACATCAGTATGTTAGTTCTGTTTAACAAGAAATTGATTTGGTGGTGATTGAAGGTTGCTACAGTTAACAACACATTCTGACTGATTACGCATGGGGCTTAGGTTGGGCTTACCATCTAAGTTCTTGTTGAAAGTATCGTTAATTGACATATAAACATCAAAAGGTTTTATCCCCCATGTTACTGTTAATTGTGGTGATGTTGTCCTTTCCTGTTGCTTAACGTCTTCCAGGACCATTTGGCATAGGAAACATTCCATCATCTGTGCATGGTAAGCCAAACATTTTTATGTCAGTACTGATGAGCAGTTCAAAGAAATATTTTAGTGTGTGATGTTGATGTCAGGACTGTTGAGTGTATTGCTGTACTGTCTGTGATAGTGGGACCACTGTTAGATTTTTAGCATATATTAAACTATAGTGGTGTAGGTATTAATTTTTTTCCTGTGTTTGTTGATTATTATCACAGGTGATCCTGACAGTGGAAGTGTGGGACTCCTACCACCTAATATCAGATTATCAGCAGAATCTGATGATGATGATGATGGTGGCCAAACACAGCCACAGTCTGGGGGTGTAGAGGTTGAATCTGACACCAAGGCTGACATATAGTGATCCCTGAAATTTCATCAGACACAGTCAGTAGGCCTAAGCCTACCCATTCCAGTGAGCCTTTAAATATTGGGCAGGTGAAGGGCAAGACAATTAATCAGGGAAGTGTGGTTACTGCATCTTTAGTGCTTGTTGATTCTGGTCATGGCCAAAGTGTGGGGGAGGTGCCACATAGTAGGGTTGTTAGGGGTGCTCAGAGGAGGCTGGCTGTCCATCCTACACCTGATCCAGGTGACTCTTCCTGTGCCACTGACTATATGTTTAGGGGAGTCTATATTATAAGACTGACAGTTGAAAACATCGAACAACATATGGTCGACACCATATGGTTGATGCCTTCAAACGTCGACCGTCTAAAACGATGAAAAAAAAAAGAGTACCCTAACAGGTTTAAGCAGAGGGGCAAGCCCCCCTGCATTCCCCAACACTCCCCGCTACTTAAATATACCAACCCCGAGACCGCACCACATTGCAGTAAATGGAAATCTCCCCTTATGGAGATTTCCATTTACACGCTCAAGATTCTGAGCATTTGCTATTCTCGTGTCGACAATGTCAGATTTGACATTGTCAGCTTTCAAGAATATAATATAGACCCATTTAGGGTCATCATGGAGGCATGGGCAGATTCCCTTAGATCCTCCAGAGAAATGCTTAGGGTTGCAGATGTGGCACAGACTGGCATGCATGACTGTCTTCACCATGTTGCAGATTCAATGGACTGGATGAATGAGACCCTGGACTGGAGGTGTCTTTGATGGAACATCTGCTGGTAAGTTCAGCATCCTCGTGGGTGTGAATCTACCACATCATCTGCTGTTAGCCAATGTGGCCATGTTCAATCACATGCCTATAATGGCAGTACATTTACTGCTCCATCAGTGGTTGAGCTGTCCACACCCAGACATGGAAAACCATGGGGTCATGGTCCTGGGTGTCCTCATGAGGGGAGCTCATCCCGCAGACATCAGGCACATTCAGGTAGCAGCAGTGTATCTGACCATGGGCATGGACATGCCAGTACAACTCCTGGCAGAGCCAGTTCTCTTGGTCGGGTATGACAAAGATGAACTGCCCCCTCTACCATGTACAGCTCACACCTGTCCAACATACCAAGATGTAGAGCTAGCACAGAGCTTCACTGTGTTCTTGCAGACACTTACACACAGACAGACACACAACAGTTATGTGGTTCACCCTTGAAACTTAAAACTCATTTTGACTCACTGGCCACTTGTTAATTTATCCAAATGTCTGCCTGCTTCTCTTTTTTACTCACATACACTCACTGACCTTTTGTGTCAGCTTAGTCTTCCTGCCCCCTCCCTCATCCCCACAACACCATGTGTAAGTGATGCTAACTGACATGTCCCTGTTTTCTATCTTTTGAATACAGGGATACACAAACTTTGTGTCTGATGCTCAGGGTGCATAGCTGATTTTGTGCTTAGTATAGCTGCATTTGTGATGTTGAATTGGTAACTGTACCTTTGACTTATACTGGTCTTACAAAGTTAGGCAGTTGATAGCATCAAACTTGTTTCCATCATTAACAAACGACAAACAGGAAAAAAATGATCCCAGTGTCCAACAATATGAAACAAAAACGCCAAGAATTAGCGTAAACCACACCAGGAATCTGGAAACTATGCTGGAAACAATGTTCGTTTATTAGTTGAACACAAACAGAGGTTAAGCGCTTTCTTCAGTATACTACTGCCTTCATCAGAACAACAAATACTGGAATTCATCAACTTATATACAAACACCCCACAAGGAAAACCCGCCTTTTTCATCAATTAATCAATTATACCATTGTGTTCAAAGTTTGTATAACATTACCTTGTACAAACAAAGTTTCTATAAAACATTTCTCCTACAATACATGAAACCATACATATTACAAAACTCATACATCCAAATATCCACAATACAAGATAAAATATTGTATGAACTGTTGTGTAAAAGTCTCAATAAAATGACCCAAATACCATAAATGCATAAAAATCCAATATACTACAATGTCTCTTAAAATAAATCTACCAACACTATCTGCTGGGACATTGTATTCACCACCAAGCACAGGTGAAAATTATTTGTGTATCTCCTAACTACTTTGTTGCTGGTCCGTTTGTACTGACCCTATAAAACTAAGTGCTGTGATACTTCGTATCAAAACATGACAATATTTACTGTAATTATTTAACATTACTGTATTAAAAAGTATTTCAAAACCTGTTAAAGGTTAAAAGGAAAAAATAAACATATAGTAATAAAAATAAATGCGTAAAATAAAACCACACAATTGTTCTAAGTCCTGACAAGTGGCTTTGTTGGAATCACCTCGTTAAGGCCTGGAGGGGTAGATGCATCTAACTTAATCTGCCATCTGATCTCCCTTTCCCCCACTACTGCCTTGATATTGCCACCTCGTGGGTTTGGAATGACCACTTCCAAGATGGCAAATTTGAACACCTTACATTGTGGGTTGTTAATTAGGTGTCTTGACAGAGCATTATTTACATCACATTTCCTCATACAATAAGTGTGGTCATAGATCCTGTTCTTTAAACAACGATCAGTCTTTCCCACGTAGTAGCTCATGCATGTTTGACAAACACCCAAATAAACTATGTGTTTAGTCAAACAATTACCATTGCAAAACCAGACCTTACTTTTTAAACTGTTCTTTAATTCAATATTGGGTGTATCCAAAATGTATTTACAAAAATTACATTGACCACATTTTTTCGTACCTGTTTTTTGTATTTTCTTTCCCTGCTGATAATTAGATTTAATCTCAATAATTCTTTTCAAATTATTGCCAGTTTTGTGAACAAAATGTGGTCTAACAGGTATTTTGTCCTTAATTAACAAGTCACTTGTCAAAATGTTCCAATTTGTAGTAATTATGTTTTTCACTTCACTGGTATGCCTGCCATATTTAATTATACATGCCTTTAAATATTCATTATCTAAGACTTGTCTGTCAGTGGTGGCATTGTTGTCATTACTGTTTTGAGTGTTAACATTACCTACCCCCAATAGAGGTTTGTATTTATGTCCCCATTCTTTTGTTACGTACCCAGTAATATCCTTGATCATACTTTTGGGGTATCCTTTATCTGCAAACAGATGCCCAATGTACGACATCTCCCGGAGCATATAATCCCTCTCGGAGGTCATCCGAGCAGCCCGGATACACTGCCCCTTAATAATGCCCCTTTTAGTACTATAGGAATGGACACTACTGAAGTGTAAATATCCGTTGCTAAACGTATCCTTTCTGTGGATACGAGACTGAAACGATTCACCCTTGCTGTAGATGTATACATCAAGATAATTGATACCAGTGCGATCATACTGGTGGGTGAACTTAAGATATTCGGTGGTGCTGTTAATATATTTCATAAAGACTAGTAGATCTTGTTCACCACCCTCCCATAAAATAAAGATGTCGTCCAGGTATCTGACATATCTCTTGATTTGCAACATCCACTTAGAATTGAGTATAAATTCCATTTCCCAGTCCAATAAGACCAAATTTGCGTATATAGGGGCACAAGCAGTATCCATAGCTACGCCGACTTTCTGTTTGTAATACTCCCCCTCAAAATAAATATAATTGTGATCCAGGACAATGTCCATGAACTCCATCAATACAGAAATATCATCCTGCCCCAGGCCACTCACTCTACGGATACTGTTGTTAAATCTATTAAGGCCATCCTCCTTGGGGATACTTGAAAATAAATCCTGAACATCAATTGTGACATAGATAAGATTGGAACTCCACAAGTCATGTTTAAAGATGCCCAGGAACTCCCAGGAATCTTTCATGATGTGGTCCACAATTTTGTAAATGTGTTTCAATTTGTGATGGATCACCTGACCAAAGGGGAAGGCTTTACTTGCACTACCAGAAATTATAGGTCGAAATGGAGGGTCATTGACATTTTTATGGACTTTGGGAATACCAGTAATGGTAGCAAGTACTGGAAACTCAACCTTTAAAAATCTGTATAGCTCTTCACTTATTCTATTTTCTAAGATAAATTCTTCTAAGTAGGAATCAATACGTCCGTGAGCAATATTTACTTCATTCAAGGATGAGGGTACATATTGTGTTGAGTTATTCAGTAATTCAAAAATCTTACTTATATACTTCTCCTGGTCGTAAAACACTATGCCCCCACCCTTGTCAGCGGACATGATTCTGATGTTCTTATCACACAAAGATTCAACCACATCCATTACCTCACACCTATATTGTTTCTCACATTTTGAATGCTTGTATTTATTGTGTAAAGCATAAACCTGTGTATTCACCACATTTTCAAAAGATGTTAAGGTGGTGCACATAGGGGGAGTAAATGTACTCTTTTTCTTTAATTCACCAACTTGTAAAACGTTGATACTGTTTTGGTTTTTGAAAAAAATTCCTAAGTTCAATCTTCTCAAAAATAATTTAAATTCCACAAGTGTGTCGGTAAAGTCCATACTGTGGTCCGGTATGAACTTCATACCTTTGGAAAATATTGTAAAGAACTCAGGTTGAACTGGGTGGGCACTATAATTGTAGATTTTCAACTCACCGCTATTGTGTATTATCCCACCATTGTTTAATTCCAAATGATGGTCCCTACAAGTATTGCTAACAACCATATTGTCAATATCGGACTGAATGATAGATTGGTTTGGACATGAAAGGTCAGATACTAGTTGTATCTGCGACTTCTCCAAACATTTCGCCCTTTCCCCTTCCGCTCTACAGTTTTCCATTGCTCTCTCCCTTCCTCTAAAAAACACTCCTCATCATTAGGGTAAGCAAAACTGTCATTAAAAAAATTAGAGTGTTTCCTGTCCGATTTAGCCACTACGTATTTTCTATCATTGTTGGTTTTCCACCTATATGCAGTTCCTTTCTCATACTGTGCAATATCTCTCTGTAACTTCCTACATTTTCTTTCATAAGTTTTCCTGTACATACTCTCAGCATACTCAAATTGTTTGAAGTATAACTTTTCCCAATGTGCAAAAAGCATATCATTTTGTATAAGTTTGTTGGTGTTTTCAATTTCATTTAACAACGTACTTATTTTGAAATCATTACATTCAATTATAAATGACATAAACTTTTTTCCAAATTCATTGAACATGTCATTACACGTTTTGATGTTTTTAGCATTCATGTCAACGCCCATGGGCTCCTTAAAAAAACGCAGGCCCATGGGTATAACACCACTGTCCAAACATTTACGGAGATACATATTTTCAACTTGGATATTTTTAACTTTACTTAAATTATTACCAAAAGAATAAATAAGCTTCTTTAAAGAAGGGTGATCACCTACACCTCTTTCCTGTTGGTTGGTATACCCAAACCTAGAAATGTCCTTAAAATCTAGAGGCATTTTCATGAATTTGTCCAAATTGTATATTTGCCCTTTCACAGAGCCTCCCTGAGGGGAAGAACCTGAAACAGTACCTTTATTGTGTGGGTTAAGAACCATTCTGTTCTTTTCCTCACCAGCAGAGACAATGTAGTATATTGGATTGTTATGCATTTATGGTATTTTGGTCATTTTATTGAGACTTTTACACAACAGTTCATACAATATTTTATCTTGTATTGTGGATATTTGGATGTATGAGTTTTGTAATATGTATGGTTTCATGTATTGTAGGAGAAATGTTTTATAGAAACTTTGTTTGTACAAGGTAATGTTATACAAACTTTGAACACAATGGTATAATTGATTAATTGATGAAAAAGGCAGGTTTTCCTTGTGGGGTGTTTGTATATAAGTTGATGAATTCCAGTATTTGTTGTTCTGATGAAGGCAGTAGTATACTGAAGAAAGCGCTTAACCTCTGTTTGTGTTCAACTAATAAACGAACGTTGTTTCCAGCATAGTTTCCAGATTCCTGGTGTGGTTTACGCTAATTCTTGGCGTTTTTGTTTCATATTGTTTCCATCATTATTGTCAATGATCTTGTGAGGGTTGTGAAGTCTGAAACTGAAATGTGTATCATTACTTTCTAACTTCTCTCTTTAATGATTTTCCAATACAAACATTTGGTGCTAAAATGAGGACATGCAGTGATCATCACTACTTTTGAGAGGTATGACTGTGTGAATCTTTGATACCTTAGTCCTACTACTTAATAATGGATACATATAAATCAAATATGTCTCTGCTTTCATGTTAAGGTAAATTTTGTATAATTCACCCACCTTTTACTTGCTTACACTACCAGGTAATAACATGCAAGGATATGGTAGTCATTCATATTATTACACAGTACACTCCAGGTTCCGCACTTACCTTGTAAATCCAGCAGTTTCAGTTCAGGGCTGACTCTGTCTGATGCAAACAGTACACAGCCATTACATGGGTAGATAAAAGCTGTGAGCATTGCCTGGTATCAATGTTACTATATGAAGGAGTAAGGATTTAGGCCCTTAGGTGGTAAGTGAGTGTGGTATGCATTGTCTTTTAGCTAATGCAAGTGCATATTGAGCACGCCTATGTCTGCCCCACCCACAGCAGCTGCTGGGTCCCCCTCTGACTCCTCACCTGCATGTGGCTGTGGTGACCTTGCTATTGGTGATGGAATGTGTATGCCTTCTCCTTTTTGATCCTGATGAAGCTGTTTTCTCAGGATGATGTTGTGTAGCATGGCACATACTGTGAATGTTTGAGTGCATGTATGTGGATTGTACTGCAGGGCTCCTCCAGGTATATCTAGGCACTGGAACTGCAACTTCAGCAGTCCAAACACACAATCTATGATATTTCTGGTTTGAACATGTGCCTCATTATGGCATTCTTCAGCTGGTGTGTATGCATTTCTGATTTATATCGTCAGCCATGGTTCCAGTACATAACCTGCATCCCTCAGTAAATGACCCTGTGGGCTATCCCCCCCTAGTGAACATGTGATACAGTTGGGAGGTGTGCCAGATATGTGAGTCATGGTAACTGCCTGGGTTGCCAGCACACATGTTCAAGATGATTCCCTTGGCATTACACATGACTTGGCAGTTAGTAGAATGGAAGCCCTTTCTGTTTATGTAGGGTCTTCCCTGTTCCCCAGGCAGTGCCTTAACTTCTATGTGTGTACTCTTTGGCAATCGGTAATTCAGGGTAGTGTGCTACAGAGTAGAAATCCTGAATAATTCTGGCCCTATCCTCAAGAGTACAGGGAAAATATATATGGTCACTAGCATGCTGCAATGTAACAGTCAGTAATTGATGGAGGATCCTGGATGTTGATGACTATGATACCCTAGAATGTCCTTTACTGGTCTCTGAAACGTACCTGTAGCTAAAATTCAAAGTGCTACACATACCTTTGTCTCCCCTAGTATGGGTTCCCTTTGTTTGCCCTGGGTCTAAGTTGTTGACGACAAAGGTTGCAGAGTTCCTGTAGTGTGTCTGTATCCACCCTGTAGTACTCTATGACTTCCATGTCATGTAAATTATGATAAGTTAAATGGGGTCTGAAAACTCATCTCCTTCTTGGCCTTGATCTATTAGCAGCAGCAGCATAGACTTCAGCCTGTTGCACATACACATGAATTAAAGCAATGGCAGCCCCTAACATTCTTTCTGTGTAGCCTCCTTTCCGTGGCTGTATTCCAATAAGCTTTGGAATTCACAGGGAAAACCAGCACTGAGTATGCATGATTGCTTTACAGCTTGTTGAATAGTTCTCCATCTTGTATTAGTTTGTTAACATATAATCCAACTGTTTATGTTGTAATTTAAAGGTCACAGTGTTTACCTTGTTTGTGCAGCTCTGCATTGCTCTACATACTGAGTAGAGCTTCTTATTGAATCAAAACGTTTGCTACCATCTGTACATCGCACCGCACTACACATATGGTAGAAATGGACTGTGTAGGCTTCATTGAATCTGGCTATAAGAATTTTATACACATCCCACGTTGGAGGTATAACTACCCCAGTTTATTGAAGGATAGTTAAAGTGATGCAAAATAAAGGAATATTTGCTAAAAGAGAGATAATGTAGAGTGCTGAGGAGTATTACATGGTCGTCAGGAGACAAAGGCATGTGCTCTAGCAAGCTATTAATCATATCTAGAGTGTCCTGTAGCTCAGTTTATAGATCTGTAGAGATCGGAATGTAGGTAATATATTCCTCGATAAGTCTGGAGAATCCACTAAAGTTGCTATCAAGTTTTAAGACATGGAACGTGCAAAACCTATCAGGGGTGGGGGGAGCTGTCTTTACATTCAAACCAAGTCTCAGTAACTATGCAGATATGGATGTTTTCCAAATGCATAAATACTTCAAGATCAGGAAATGTGTTGTTTAGACATCTGGCTTTGAAGAGAGGGATACATTAGGTTCATAGGTTAGTACTAAGCTAACTGCCCTTGCAAGCCATTTTAAGCTTAGCCAATTATCCCTTGTGAAACTCAAACCCTGCACGTTGTGTTTGTAAGGCAAACACCTTAACCATTAGGCCACCCTCCCAACACATAAATAAACAGCCTCTGCAAGACTCAAACCCAGGAGCCTGCACACCATAGCCAAAGTGATTTACCACTAAGCCAAGTCAGATATTAAATAAATTGCCTCTCTAAGGCTCAAACCCAGGACCCTACACTCCATACACAAAGTGATTTACCACTAAACCATGGCAGATATACCTAAACCATGGCAGATATAACGTAATCTGACTTTGGTACCAGCCTGTTATTTCACTTGTGATGTCAATTAACTGATTAACTGAGCAGTGGCAAAAAAGACAGTTGGGGCTGCAAAGGCTTTAGCCAGTATGCAGAAGGATTGGAATGAGAGGTGCAGGTCAGTAGTGTAACCAGCGTGGAGTGAATGGGGCAATTACCCCAAGCACTGTCATGTCCAGAATGCAATTCACTGACATAAACTAAAATAATATATATATATATATATATATATATATATATATATATATATATGTATATATATATATTTATAGTTTTTCAATCAAATACTCTTTTCCCTTTAAGGGAAACTGCAATGTGCATGTCCTAAATGAATGTCTGAGGTGATCTTATGTGCCTCCCACCTCCACTTACAGCATCTTGCTTGGCACCAACCCTAAAAGGTCTGTGACCGGCTGTGCAGGTAGAGGAGGGGATACACCCAGGTGAAGAAAGACAGTGTCTTGGGCTATATCATTGGCACCCACAGTGAGATGAGAGATGTAGTGTTTTCAAAACTGAAATTGCTCGCTGTGGATACATTTGGTGTGTGGGAAGAGATACTAGGAGAGAAAAAAAGAGCAAGTTTTTCAAGTAAGTAGGATTACTTACTACTATGCTTCTTGTGCATACCTGGAAAAACTGCTGAAGGGATCAGTTGGCAGGGAACATTTCATTTTGATGTTTGTGCAAACCTGGACAGACTGCTGAAGGTGGTCGCTGAGGAAAAACATTTCATTTGTTGCTTGTGTATACTTGAAGATACTCCTGAAAGGGTTGTTGGGGAAAAATGTTTTGGTTTTTGTACTTGTGCATACTTGGGCAGACTGCTGAAGGAATCTTTTGGGGAAAAGTTTTATTTTGATGTCTATGTTTCATTTTGGTGTATGTGCATACATGGACAAATTGCTGAAAGGATTTTTGGGGGAGAATGATTCATGTTGATGTCAGTTGAGTGCTTGTGCAAACCTGGATAAACTGTTGAAGGGGTTGTTGGGGGAAATGTTTCATTTTGGTGTTGAGTACTTGTGTATACATGCAGAAACTACTGAAGGGATTTAACAGGACATTTAGAGAAAGAAAGTAATGCAGCACAGCCACTCATATTTTTAATGTATATTCTTCTTGATTTTTAAAACAAGGATATAGTAAATACTTTATTGGCAGATTAAACCCCTTGATGATCAGGCTCATTGAAATCTAAGTGTTCTTTCAAGTCGGCAGGCTCCCCTGCATCCCCAATTTTGGGCTGAGCCACACACACCCTCCAAATTTATATTACTAGTCTCTTCCTGGTCCTCAAAAAAAGTAACAGATGTCTCTGTCTCTCATAAAAGCAGTTTCAGGAGGTATACCTCTCAACCTCTTAGCACAGGAAATCTGGAGAAATCCTAAAATAATGGGGTCAAAGGCCCAAGAATAGGGACAGGTTTTAAATATCGCCCTTCTAAAGTTTAAACTTAGAATGTTGCTAGAATAACAGGATTGGTATTAGTGTGCATTTTTGAAGGAAATGAAGTCTGAAAATACAAATGTTTGTCATTATTTAATGAGTTCAGTCCTCACTGATTTCCAGAAAACCACAAATTTTATGAGGTGAAAATCTGGACATTCTGCAAAAATCTGGATAGTTGAGACTTATGCTCACTGGCCAGGGTTAAGTATTTAACACTTGTTGGTTAATATTCTGAAAGTCTGTTTTGTTGCCTAGGTCAACTAAGAAAAAAAAAAATCAATCAAAAACGGGGCTACAGTGTATTCTGTATTCTTAATAGACTTTCTAAAGGTCTCCATTAGCATACCTGGAAATACTTACCATTACTGCAAATTTGCAGAATAAAAATATGTGTTTCCCAGAGTACTATACTGTTTTTCAGAGCCAGAGATTTTTGTAGGGCTTTGCAAACATTTCTTCTCCCTTTGGCATTTAAGTAGCTGAAGAATAGCATAAAATAGGGTAGGCATATGTAATGCATATACAAATAGTTATTGGATTTGATATTTAGGATTATTACTGGGTTTTTATAAAACGTGTTATAATTAAAATGAAGCTAATTTTAGCTCAGATACTTCCTTTATTAATGACACATACAAACTGCATATATACATAGCATTGTTTGTTTTGTGCCGTAGCAGGAGTTGTGTGTGTCTGTGTCAGTTCATAGGTTAGTACTAAGCTATCTGCTCTTGTGGGCTATTTTAAGCCTAGCCAAATTCCCCATGCCAAGGGTAAGAATGAAACTCTGTACCTTGTGTGTATTAGATACGCCCAGTAAGACTCACACTGTCAGAATTTAATCCAAGAGACTTTATTTTCAGTTTTTTTTCCAATAATTTATGATTTCTTTGGTTGCTTTCTTGCTTACACTTTGCATTTATCTTTATTTATTTGTTATGTTTGGGGGTTGTTTTATAATTGAAATAAGGCACTTGAAGGTACAGCCTATATTGTCCGGTAGAGCACACCCCTGTTGCTAAACAGTAACATACTCAATGTAAGTGCCTAGTATCTTCTTATACCACTGGGACATGCTATTAGCAGACAATAAACCACACATTGATGTGTAGATGATCCAGTGTTCCCTGAACTAGCACTGACTATTAAAATACTGTGCTACAAGGGGCTGTCAATATGATTTAAACTTCAGGTACAAATGGTATCACAATGCACACTAAACTTTTTGTGTAGTTGTATAATATACACATATCTATCTATCTATATATATATATATATATATATATATATATATATATATATATATATATATATATAATGTGTGTATATAATGCTGAAGGGCTAGATGGCATATTTTAACTGCTTCTCCCTTCCAGAATGATTTTTCAGTCTGTGCTACAGTTCATGTTTTTCTTTGTTGCTGTTCATACTTACCAAGCTCCTAATAGTATAATTTGTTATGCTGCTGTTGGCATTTGGACTGCAAAGAGATATGGATTGTGTTGAACTCTATTTTAATATCTATTTTTGTTTCTTTAATTTGCTAGATATGTGTTGTGTTGTGTTTGGTTATGCATCATATTGCCATTACATGAGTAACTCTGAAAATGCATTAAACTTTCAATAAAACTTCCTGTTTGGACAAACTTTCTAGCATCTTAGTCTTTTATGTTTTGTGAAAAGTTGTTATCAAGTCACTTTTTACAACCCCTGTTAAAAAAAAAAATTGTTTTTGCTCTGTAGGCGAGGTGTGCCAAATGACAGTCTTGCCATGAGCTTTAAATGGCCTAGCGAATTCTCTGGTGTAGGAAATCCATAATGAAACACAATGGGGCATCTCATCCCATTCTAACACATACTGTAGGTTCATATGTTCATAGGAGGTTACTAGATTAGCAGCCCTAGACCCCTTATAAGCCTAGCCATGTTAATCCTGAGTTGCCTCAATTGTCTTTTGTTAGATGGATGTAATTTTCAGAGAGTGTCTATGCTAAACACCTACTATCTCTGTCCATGAGGGACATGGGTGCCACCCACAGGGTGAATGTGCGGTCTCCCATCCATTTTTCCAGGTTGCACCTGAATAGGGAGATATAGCTGTCTTTCCAGCATATTCTGTTAATGTTACAGGCTAGGTTAATATCCCTAGGTCAAATAACTCTTGTGCTATTTGACTTGCGGATGTGAAGCATATCCATCAGGGCAAGGTCAGAGACCACCCTATAGGCCAGGCACAAGTCGTCTCTAAGCAGCCTATACAATACAGAGTGCAATGACCAGCCTTTCAGTCTAGCCACATAAGTCATGGTTTGGAGGCCCTGTATTTTCTTGGTGAGAAACCTCTGTGGTTTCTCTAGCTACTGTAGGTGTCTGGTGAGGTACATACAGAAAGGAGTATTGTACTCTACTAATAGTATGATGAGGGTTAAGCACAGTGGGGTTATAACATCCTTAGACCTGGATGTGATGGTCTAACTTATGAGATGCGCAACATAGAAGGCTTTCCTTACCACTGTGGAAAAGTTGTGGTCAAAGTTCAGATTGCCATCTACCTATGTTCCCAGATCTCATACCACTGGGTTTGAACTTAGGGGGGTGCTGTCAATCTTGTAATTAGTAGGAAAATCCACTTTGCCAAAGGTGATAATAATGCACTTATTTGCATTTAGTTTTAGGCCATGGCTTTGGCAGCAGTCATTTGTCCTTTAGCCTCCCCTGTAAAATTTTAAAATCATAGGAAGACTCAGTGATTGCACTCAATTTGCAATCATCAGTGCACTTTAGCCTGGACTTCTGAGAAATAGATTCCAAACAGTAAATGGCCCAGCACAGATCCTTGTAATATGCCACTGATAACAGGTCTATTGGTACAGGTGGAGTCACCAACTTTGACAGTATGTGTTCAGTTGCCTACCCAACTAGTAATGTAAGGGTTAATTCCAAGTTTCTTTTTTTGGGGCTTCTAATACATGGTGGGAATAGACCCCATTCCTAAGTCAAAGTACAATTAAAGTTCATTAAATTAGCATTGTTTCAATCTTTGATGTCAGCCAGAAGTGCTCTTCACAGCACCTGTAATGTGCCTGTAAATGACTCCTTCTGCAATCTGTATGGAGTTACATGTATTGGTAACATCTAAATACAATTGTAGATTCTTTTTTATAAGACCAATTATTCCTACTACTATTGGAACTGTCTAGGTATCTGTCTTCCACATTGCTCTCATTTCTGCCTGCAAATCCTGATATTTTATTACTTTGTGTCTCTCTCTACACAAGGAACTGTGGTCACTGGGTATGGCTATTTCAGTGATCAATGCTACTTTTGTCTTCTTTTCATGGACCACTATATACTGTTTTCTACCATCTGTCTTTTGAACTGTTGGTAACGGGTGATCCCATGTGATATAAACTTCATCATTTTCTATGATGCTTTGTGGCTCATGTTTTCAGTGTTTTTCAGCTACTTCAGTACCATAATGTTTGCACAATCCCCAGTGCAACAGTCTTGCCACATTATTATGCCTTTCAATATACAGTCCTTCTGCCATTAGTATGTCATAACCAGCAACAAGGTGTGCAACTGTTTCCAGTTCTGTTTTACAAAACCTACAGTTGTCTGTTTCTCCTACATGTTCAATGGACTTTGTAAACCAACATGCATGTAGTCCACTATCTTGGGCTGCCAATATTAACCTTTCATCTCTTGGTTCAAATTTGCCTCTCCTTAATCATTCCTGCATTTGATCCTGATCAACATGAGATTCTTCCAGACGTTTTCTATACTTGCAACTATATTTATGCATTTTCCACAATTCTTACCTTCTCATCTGGTCCTTCACCTTTTCTTTTGTTTGTTTTTTGGCACATTCAGTTGCTGCCTGATTTTTATCTACTTCTGGTTTGATTTCCATTCCTGCTTGACACTGATATGCTTCTGGTAGACTAAACAGGGAAGTCATCTTAGATTTATTCTCCTCATGTTTCAGAGCTTTCACTATGTTTGGGTCTTGTGAGGTCAGCAGATGTGTGTTTAGTCCCAAGATTGCAGATCTATACATGTAATCAATTTCAAGGAGGCCCATACCACCTTCAGAATGGGGAATATATGATCTTCATAAATACTTCTCCAAAATGTATCTAATTCTTCTTTTTCTGGTGGTCTTTCAATTCCTTTTACCTTGTTTCCCAATTCTCTATAACACTATTTTGGGACAACAATAAATTGCTTATTTTGTACTTTCCCTTTATATTTATCTGTGTATCTTCTAAGTTGCTCCGCCTATGTTGAAATTTTTAGCTTGTTATTTGCGATAGTGCATGATAGATCCTGATTTGTTCTAATACTGTGCATTGCTTTTATCACACCTGTCTTTCTAAGTCTTTTTGTTGATCTGTTCCCTCTTCTATATTCTTCTAACAGTGGCACTTCTTGCATTAATTTCTTTATAGTTTTCTCTATTTGATACTTCTGTGACACTGCCAGTCCAGCTATCTGGAATTTTGTAAATAATCATATGTCATTTGTAAATAGTAATATGATTCATCTGCTTGTCTTACATATGTAAGAGAACTGTATGTTATGTACTAAGCTTCAAGAATGTAACCACAGTGTACACTACTAGAAAAGAACAGAAATGTATATAAACTATATACCTGTTTAAATGTATATTTTAATAGTAGAAGCTGGAACATACAGAGTTAACTTGCAAAACTTCAAGAAAATAAGTTAAAAAGTAAAGTGTTTTATGATTGTGTTATCTCAGTTTCAGTGCAGCAAGCAGACATAATGTCTAGAGCTAGAGGTTTTCCTATTGTATTGAAACAGAAATAATTACTAGGTTTCCACTGTAAAAGTGTTTTATTGCTCTATGACTTCCTAGCAGCTGCACACTTCTGAGAGATATGCATTTTTGACACAGAGGTGTAAATTTCTAAATATCTGTTTAGCCTGAAAACTGAAGAATGATGTCATCTGAGCTTATCCAGCAGGAATGTTGATTATTAATTTAAGAACAATCTTAAAGAAAGACTGGGCATTTTGTATCTTGTCTTGAACCTAGAAACATCCATTCAGCACTTCTGCATTTGCCTTGCTCTATACATACGTCTAGGGTACAGTAATTCCTTTTAGAAATAGATAGAAATATAGTAAAGATTAGTTTAGATGTTCTCTGCAGTTATTTGAGAGTGTCCTGCAATGTTGTTTTATAATATTTCCTGTGAACTCTGTAGTTACTGTGTTGACTGAGTATTGTCTTGTTCTTTTATTATTTATTATTAAATATATTTAAACCTATATTTGTGGCTGATATTTGTGAGACATATTTAAGCTCTTAGTGTACTTGCATATATATTTGGTGACACTGTACAGGCCACTCCTAAATAGCCTTGATCTTGGTCACATTTACCATTTGAATAATAGTTACATTACACAGTAGAAGTGGTCACCCTTTGTAAGGGCCTTTATAGTAGTTGATAAGGAGGGGTTGGTAGCAGTGATAACTACCTTATAGTGTGGGCAGAAGGAGACATATCTAGTAAATCTGTGCCAGCCTTCTTCAGGTGTGTGTGTGTGTGTGTGTGTTTGCTTGTATATAAATCAAATCTCAAAGTGTGCGAGTGTCATCTACTTGGGCAGGGACATGAAGCACTGGTTGGACAGAGGGGGTGTTGGAGGTCTTGACTTGACCCCTCAGCTGAGATCTTCAACCTCTAGCTGTGCCAGTTGGGAGTCTTATTGGGGATCTGGAGAAAGAGGGAGAAACCAGCCCCCCAGACTGACTGTGATCTCTGTATACTCTTAAGAGAAATTGTACTTTACTGTGTGCGTACTTCTTAGCCTCCCATTGTGTACACCTCTCACTGTTGCCAGTGGTGAGGATTGAGGCTCCTTGATTACTGGGCCAAGGCAGGGGCATCACATATTAATTGTTTGGCAGTGGTAGGATATCCACATCACATATTAATTGGTTGACAGTGGTGAGATAGCCACATCACATATTAATTGCCTTGTAGTGGTGTGAATCAGCCATGCAGTGAACATTCAGAGTTCATATCACAATTGTTTTATTTTGTTTTTGTTAGCTTAGTTAGTCAGGGAGAGCACACAAGCATGTCAGCAGAGGAGTATGTCAAGCTGACAAGGAGATAGTTGGCTGAGATGTGCCATGCTAAGGGACTGGTGCATGCCAGCCTGATTAAAGCAGATATGATTGCAGCTTTAGACATAGCTGCATCACAGAATAGCAGCCAGGAGGACAATCAGACTGGCCATGGAAATCTACAACTTTCAGAAAATTGACAGCTCAACCTTTTCACAGAGGACTTAAAATCCATCTGGAGTTAAAGAGAATTGAGCTGGAGGCCAAGCATTTGGGAATAGAAGTAGGAGAAAGACATCAGTAGGCTGAGGAAAATGAGAAACGGCAATTCCTGGAAGCTGAGGAGAAGGAGAGGTAGAGGCAGCATGAAAAGGAGATGCTGACTTTTCACCAGAGTCATAGAGGTAATGGGGCAGAGAATAACTGAACCCCAGAAGCAACAGAGGTCAGAAAATTTCTTCCACAATTTACAGAGGGGGATCATTTTGATAGTTTCATTCATATGTTTGAGAGGGTATGTAAACAGCATAATGTTTATCAAGGGCTCTGGGTACGGTCCCTGACCCCCTTACTCTATGGTAAAGCTGTAACTGTAATTTATAAACTGTCTGATAATGATTGTTTAAATTATAATGTTATAAAGAACTCTTTGCTAGAATATTTTAAGTTAATACCTGAAGCTTATAGGAAAAGGTTTCATGAACATAGATGCAAGGCAGATGAAAGCGTGTGTGAACATGTTGCTGAATTAAGCACATATTTTCATAGGTGGGTGAGTGGATGTCAGATCACACCCTTTTGAAGGGCTGGCAGACTCTTTTGGTGAGGGAACAAGCTCTAAGCACTTTGCCTGAGGACATGGGGATCTGATTAGGTGATAGACAATGCACTACTGCAGATGAGCTGGGGAAGAAGGGAGACCTATACCTAGCAAGCAGGGCATCACTGCACAGGAAAGGGACACCCAGTGCTGCTCATGGATCTAAGGCAACCCATGGTGGCAGCCTAGACTGCTGCAACAGAGTCCGCCAGTAGCAGGGGAAGCCACTAGTCTAGGCACATGTCCAGGACAAAGAGTTAAATATTTTAACTGCAACTAGTGGGCCATGTAGCATACAGGTGTCCATGGAGGCAAGGTGGGGAACACAAGGTGTGAGAGCCAGTAAGTGGGAATGACAAAATGCCAGTGATAAGTTGTCTCGAGACAACAAGGGTACCAAACTACCACATGAGGTTATATCCTATCTTAGTGAATGGGAAAGAGGCCATGGCTAAGAGAGACACAGCCTCTGACCTAACCACTTTGAAGTTTGCAATGGTTACAGAGGAGCACTACTTGCTTTGGCAGTCTGCTCCAGTCAGAGCTTTAGGAGGGATCCTATTCCAAATACCTATGGCTAGGGTTCACCTTGATTGAGAATATGGAAAAGGAAGCCAGCATGTAGGTGTGTTTAAGGATATCCCTCCAGATGCCCTGATAGGGAATGATTTTGATAATGCAGTACCATGTTTGCATGCAATTACCCACAGTCAGGCTTGGAGACAAGCATGTGGGTCTGGTAGCCTTGGGGAGACCCAGATAGACAGCACACTTGCAGCCAGGACTGGTGAGGTGGTTACTTCAGGGTGGAAGCTACCCTCTAGCAGTGAGACTGAAGGTGAGTCACAGGTGCTTGTGGGTACTGATGTTCACTTGGACAGAGTGACTGCAAGGGCAGAGGTGAGTAATAGTACCCAGGCTGATAGTGAGGCACCGCTGTCAGAGAATACCAGACTTCCTGTGGAAGGGAGCTGAAAAGGGTTACTAAGAGAGAGTTGAAACAGGCTCAGCTCTCAAACCCTGAGGGAGGTAGCTAGTGAGGCACCTGATTCTCAAGGGAAGGGGGAATTTGTATAGTGGGGCAAAGGGTTACTGTATAGAGAGTGGACCCCTGAGGGAGGGTAGAGGGTAAAAGAATACAGCAGTTGATAGTGCCCAGAGCCTACCCTCTGGTACTTCTGGCCATAGCTCATGATATTCCCTTTCCAGGTTATATGGGCATAAAGTGTACAAGGAGATATATTATGCAGAACTTCTATTGGCCTAGTATTTCCAGAGATGTAACAGGGTACTGCAGGACCTGTGGTAGTGCCAAAAGGTAGGCAAGGTAGGAGACAATGTGAGAGCTCCTTTGATGCCTTTGCCTGTGATTGAGGAGCAATTGCAGAGGGTAGCTATGGATATTGTGGGGCCTCTGAGTACCCCAAGTTCCACAGGAAAAAAACTATATCCTAGTGGTAGTAGATTATGCTACCAGATACCCTGAAGTGGTGGCATTGTCGTCCATTGAGGCAGAAAAGGTGACAAATGCTTTGTTAGAAATTTTCAGCAGGGAAAGTTTCTCAAAAGAAATACTGACTGACAGAGGTGCCAGTTTCATGTCAGACCTGCTGGCTTGTCTGTGAAAGTACTGTGGGATGAAGCACCTAAAGACCACCCCCTACCATCCCCAGACTAATGGTCTTGTTGAGCGGTTAGCTCTACACTCAAATGATGCTACGGGCATTTGCAGACCAGTTTAAGAGGGAGTGGGAAAAATATTTGCCCCCTCTGTTGTTTGCTTACAGAGAGGGTGCCCTTGGCATCCACAGGTTTTTCACTCTTTGAGTTGTATGGGCATAGGGTGAGGGGAACCTCTAGATTTGATTCAAGATGAGTGGGAGGGTGAGTGTGAATCCCACAAGGGGTCTGTTGTAGCATATGTCTTAAACCCCTGAACAAGGCTTAGAGAAATAATGGGCTAGGCCCAGGAGAACATGGCAGAAGGCCAACAACATAAAAAGGTCTGGTATGACAGGAATGCTAGAGCTAGAGAGTATACTGTAGGGCAGCAGATAATGGTTCTTATTTCTGTCAGACACAATAAGCTGCAGGCAGCCTGGGAGGGACCCTATAAGGTGGTAAGGAAGGTCAGTGATGTTAACTACATGATAGAACTACTAGGCAGGAGGCAGGGGCACAAACTGTACCATGTTGGCATGATGAAACCTTACCATGATAGGGAGGCCCTTATGCGGAGTATCTGCAGTGGATGGCAAGAGGACACTGAGGGGGATCTTGTGACTGATGTCCTCAGTGGAAGGGGTAGCAATGCCCCAGCTATCCCTTACCCAGGTTTGAGAAATCTGAGCAGTGTTACAGGAGAAACCAGGGTGCATCCAGCTGGTGCAGCACCACATGGATACATGACCCCAAAGGCCTTTTAAGCAGGCTGTTTATAGGGTGCCTGAGAGAGTCAGACCCTAAGGAAGGAAATACAGGAAATGTTGGAAATAGGGGTAATTCAGGAGTCCAGTAGTCCCTGGGCCTCCCCAGTGGTGCTGGTACCAGAAAAGGATGGCAGCACCAGGTACTATGTGTACTACAGGAAATTAAATAGTCACACAGCATCATATACTTACCCCATGTCTAGGACAAATGAAGCCCTAGAGCAGCTGGGTGGGGCTAAATATCTTACCACCATTGATCTTACCAAGGGTTACTAGCAGGTGCCCTTGACTCCCAGTGCTGGAGATAGATCAGCATTTGTGGCTCATTTTGGCTTTTATCAGTTCACAAAGATGCTCTTTGGGATAAAAATTGTACCAGCAACTTTCCAGAGGCTGATAGATCATATCCTAGAAGGAGCAGGAGATTTTGCCCTTGCTTACCTAGATGATATTGCCATCTGCAGCTATTCCTGGCAAGCGCACCTTCAGCATGTCAGGGAGGAGCTGGCAGACTACAGAGGGCAGGGTTGACTATTAATCCCAGCAAATGTCAGGTGGGTATGGCAGAGGCCTACTACCTGGGGCATAGAGTGGGGAGTGGTAGGATCAGGCCAGAACCTGCCAAAGTGGAAGCCATTTAGGCATGGCCTGCCCCTGTAACAAAATTCAGGTGAGGGCATTCATATGGACAGAAGGATACTACAAAAAGTTTGGCCCCAGTTATAGCACCATAGTTGCTCCCCTGACAGACTTGACAAGGAAAAAACAGGCCAGATAAGGTACTGTGGACCACATCATGTGAGCAGTCATTCCAGAAGCTTAAAGGCATTTGGCAGGACCCCCTGTGTTAGCTAGTCCAGATTACAGAAAATAATTTGTTCTGCAGGTGGATGCTTCAAACCATGGGGTGGGAGCTGTATCTAGCCAGGTTTCTTCAGAGGGAGAAGAGCACCCAGTGGTTTATCTCAGTCGTAGGCTCCAACCCAGGGAGGAATGTTATGCAGCTGTAGAAACGAAATGCCTAACCATAGTGTGGGCACTGCAGAAACTCTAGCCTTATCTGTATGGAAGGAAATTCACAGTAGTTACAGACCACAATCCCTTAACATGGCTACATCAAGCCAGCCAGCAAAATGCCAAGTTACTAAGGCGGATCCTAGGGTTGCAAGCATATGATATAACAGAGCAGCACCGCAGTGGCATTAGCAATGCCAATGCAGATGGGCTCTTAAGACAGGGAATGGGGTAAGGTATTCCCAGATAGGATCAACCCTCTCAAGCAACATTTCTCAAGGTTCACTTGAAAAATTAGCTTGAGTTTATGGGGGTGGGGATTGTGACACTGCTAGTCCCACAATCTGGAATTTTGTAAATAATCATATGTCATTTGTGAATAGTAATATGATTCATACGCTCGTCTTACAAATGTAGAAGAACTGTATGTTATGTACTGAGCTTCAACAATGTAACCACAGTGTACCCTACTGGAAAAGAGCAGAAATGTATATAAACTATATAACTGTGCAAATGTATGCTTTAATAAAAGAAGCTGGAACATACAGAGTTAACTTGCAAAACTTCAAGAAAATAAGTTGAAAAGTAAAATGTTTTACAATTGTGTTATCTCAGTTTCAGTGCAGCAAGCAGACACAATGTCTAGAGCTAGAGGTTTTCCTATTGTCTTGAAACAGAAATAATTACTAGGTTTCAAATGTAAATGTGGTTTTATTGCTCTATGACTTCCTAGCAACTGCACATTTCTGAGAGATATGCATTTTTGACACAGAGGTGTTAAATTCTAAGTATCTGTTTAGCCAGGGAACTGAAGTCAGATGACAAAGAGTGATGTCATCTGAGCTAACCCAGCAGTGATGTTGATTATTAATTTAAGAACTCTCTCAGAGAAAAACTGGCATTTTGTATCTTGTCTTGGTTCTAGAAACATCCATTCAACACTTTTGCATTTGCCTTGCTCTGTAAGCAAGTCTAGGGTACAATAATGTATTTTAGATATACATAAGAATATAGTAAAGACTAGCTTAGATGTTTTCTGTATTTATTTGAGACTGTCCTGCAATGTTGTTTTAAAATATTTCCTGTCATTCTGAACTCTGTATTTACTGTGTTGATTGTGTATTGTCTTGCTATTTTATTATTTATTATTAAATATATTTAAACCTATCTTTGTGGCTGATATTTGTGAGACATATTTAAGCTCTTAGAGTACTTGCATATGTATTTAGTGACACTGTACAGGCCACTCCTAAATAGCCTTGGTCTTAGTCACATTTAACATTTGGATAATAGTAGCATTGCACAGTAGGATTGGCCACCCTTTGTAAGGACCTTTATAGTAGCTGATAAGGAGGGGTTGGTGGCAGTAATAACTACTTTATAGTGTGGGCAGAAGGGGGCATAGCTAGTAAATCTGTGCCCACCTTCCCCAGAGGTGTGTGTGTGTGTGTGTGTGTGTGTTTGTGTGTGTGTGTGTGTGTGTGTGTGTGTGTGTTTATAAATCAAATCTCAAAGTGTGTGCATGCCAGCTACTTGGGTAGGGACAAAATGCACTGGTCAGACAGAGAGGGTGTTGGAGGTCTTGGCTTGACCCCTCAGCTGAAATAATAACCCTACAGCTGTGTCAGTGGGGAGTCTTATTGGGGATCTCTAGAAAGAGGGAGAAACCAGCCTCCAGACTGAGTGTGCTCTCTGTGTGCTCTTAAGGAAAAGTGTACTTTACTGTGTGTGTACTTATCATCCTTCCATTGTGTACATCCCTCACTGTTGCACTTGGTGAGGATTGAGGCTCCTTGGGGGGGGGGGGTCACAACTTCCATGATGATATTTGATTTTTCCCTTTCCTTTCCCTCACTACCCCATGTTCGTGTGGTAGAACTTTATCAGTTATTAATTTTGCTGCACAGTAATATATCCTGTTTACTTCTGTTATATCACATGGATCTCATACATATATAGCATATACAGATAAAATTTATATTCCAGCTAGAAATAGATGGATTACTGCATCTAACTATTCAAATAGCAATAGTCAAGGGCTAATATATCTAAGTATGTGCCAGGTTTGTCAGAGGTTTTATGTAGGAAAAACGGAAAGATGATGTCATTAGTACAGTTGAACAGTTAATTTCAACGCCTAGTAAGCCAAGTGTGTTCAACTCTCCTTTGGTTAACACTTTACAAGTGTTTCAGAACATTTGTGAGAAGGAATTTAGGGAGATTAAATGTCACAATGTCAAACGTAATTTATCTGAAGGTGAACTGTGTGCTTTGAAACAGTTAACCAAGAATTCTGACATCAGAACTATGAAAGCTGACAAGGGGGGAAAATAGTAATCATGAACACTTGTGATTATGTAAAATCGTTAAGTTTGTTATTAGAAGATACTAGTACATATCTAAAGGTTTCTTTTGATTTTGTAAGGTGTAGTTTTAGGAGAGTAGATACCTTGTTGTTTGATATGTTTTGTCAAGGGGAAATTGACAAAAGGGATTATGACTTTTTATTAGTGGAACATCCAAAAATGGCCACTTTTTTGGTATCCCTAAAATTCAAAACAATGAGAAGAATCCACCTTTTAGACCCATCGTTTCTGCTAGACAATCTAAAACTGAAAACATTTCCATATGGTTAGACAGTGTTCTCAATCCGATAGTACAGAAGTCTGAACACTATCTAAGGGATTCCTGGCATTTATTAGAAATTCTAAGTAAATATGGGACACCAGATAAAAATATATTTTTTGGTACGCTTGATGTCAGGAGTCTATACACCTCCATCAATCAAGATGAAGGTTTAGACTTCATGAGAGAATATCTTACAAATAATACTAATTTTCCTGGTGAAAAAGTGAACACTGTTTGTACATTAATGGAATTGGTGCTTGATAACAATATTTTCAGTTTTAATAAGACATTGTACAAACAGGTGTCAGGCATAGCTATGGGGGCAAGAGTTGCATCGGCCTTTGCAAACATAGTCATGGCAAATTGGGAATACAAGTTTTTGAAGTCACATCCTAGTTACAATAAGATCGAACTTTATTATAGGTACATAGATGATTTGTTTTTTCTATGGTCGGGGGAACAATCGGAATTTGTAGATATGGTTACAGATCTCAATGGTACTACAGACTTTTTATTTTTCAAAATAGGCGGATTTGGTAAGCATATTAATTTTTTGGATTTAGCTTTAAGTATAGATCACAACACTCGAAAATTTAACAGTAAAATTTACAGAAAGTCATGTTTTGCTAACCAATACCTGCATAAAGACAGTTTGCACCCAGTACATATGAAGAAGGGGGTCATCAAGGGGCAAATGATCAGATTGAGTAGATTAACTTCTGAGGATAACATATTTTTGGATGAGCTTACTTTTCTCAGACTGTTGTTCATTCAAAGGGGTTATGACAGAAGATGGTTAGAGGTAATAGAAAATGAGGTTTCCATTTTAAGAGATGGGGTAGCCAAACCAATTTTAATCTCTAATGACATAGTGGTGGGAGCCCCAGTAATTTTAAGTAATAGTAAAAACAAGAATACACAAGAATTTCAAACCGCATTTCCTTTACCGATAGTGAACAAAATATGGTTCATAAAAGATATCATAGAGAAGAATTGGAGAATCATCCTTGGGAACAAGGAATTGATAACATCTTTGGGTCCATTACCAAAGTTCACATATAAGAAGGTGACAAACATTAAGCAGATGTTAGAAACATCTAACAAATCAGATAAACACAATGACAGGATGATTAGCAACAAAAAGGGCACGTTTGCATGTAAAGACTGCAAACAATGTAGGTTCATCAGTAATTCATCTTTCATCACAATGGAACATTTGGGACAGACTTTTTGGGCTAACAAATATTTCAATTGTCATAGTGAGAATGTAGTGTACATAGCTATCTGCTCCACATGTAAAAAATATTACATTGGGAAAACTAAAAGAGTTTTAAAACGTAGGATTTATGAGCATGTCTTAGCTATAAAGAAAAAAGATAAAAACAATTCTTTAGCTAGACATGCACTTTCCTGCACAGATTTCAAAAAATTTGAATTTTTTGTTTTAGATCATGTGGAGAAGGGAACATTCACAGGTGACACGAATAATAAATTGGAACAAAAGGAGGCTTTGTGGCAGCTTCTTTTTGGAGCTGATGTATTCCCAGGGCTAAATGAAGTTATCAATATAAAATGTTTTCTCAAGTATAGATAACATGAATTTACATGTAAAAACTTATTCATACACATGGATGCACATATATAGTACATACATACATATATATATATATATATATATATATATATATATATATGATGTATATGTGTATATATAGATACACATGCATATATGTATTTACACATATGTATATATATATATATATATATATATATATATATTTTTTTTTTTTTTTCATTATCAATTGTATTATTTATTATTTTAAATTTTATTGTAGTCTTTTATAGTAAGAATTTATGTTACAACATTTGTTACATCATTTCCTGTAATTAAGTATTTATATGAGGGGTAGGTGATTGTTCATGTTTTCTGATGAAGTTCACGTCATTAAAGTGGATGAAAGTGCTAAGTTTATTGTGCCTCAGTGTGGTCTTTGGTTTGGATCCTACGTCTTCTACTTTCTCTAACAGTTACATCAGGTTTACTAGTTCTCATCCAAGACATCAAAAAAGGGCATAGTCAAGGGACAGTTTGTCAGAGCACCACGCATGACATCTGACAACCTTGACTATGCACAGGAATGTTCAATGTTAACTAAGTTGTTCCTGGAGAGGGAATACCCTCTAGAGTTTATTGAAAACATCAGTAACGACGACAAGGATGGCAGGGAAACTGTATATATGCCTATCCTTGGCACAGATAATGTGCCAAAATCTTCTGGTGTTAGTGAAGTTCAAGACCTAAACGAAGGTTACAAAACAGTATTCATCACTGACTACAGTGCTAATTCTGGTGTTATTAAAAGAATAGTAGAAGAGGAATGGGGATATTTTCTTGACATTACAGACCTTACAAATCTAAAAGGGAAAACTATGAGAACAGTTTTTCATAAAGGGAAAAATATTAAAAGTATACTGGAGCAAGAAATAGGGATTAAGGCATTTTACAATCAATGTAGAGGCACATACAGATGTGGGGCTTGTGTACAATGTAAATATATAGCACATGCAGATAAAATGTATATTCCAGCTAGAAATAGATGGATTACTGCATCTAACTATTCAAATTGCAATAGTCAAGGGCTAATATATCTAAGTATGTGCCAGGTTTGTCAGGGGTTTTATGTAGGAAAAACGGAAAGACACTTGAAGTTTAGGATATATGAACATCTATATGGAATACAAAAACACAATCCTAGTAACGCTTTATATCGATACACCCTGACATGCCAACAAGCCAAATTTGTATTTTTTGTACTCGAGACACAGTACAAGGACAACAGAGGGGGTCCATGGGAGACCAGATTAGAATACTGGGAAACTTACTGGCAGGTTTTGTTGGAAGCCAACAGACCACCTGGTATGAATGACCATATATCCATTGCACCGTTATTAAGGTTGAAAGCTGTTAAATTGTAAATTTAATGTATACATAATCAACTGTTATATTAAATGGTTGTAACATTTTTAAAAAAAAAAAAAATATATTTGTATAATTTTTCAATTAATATATGATGGATGAGTATTTAATTCATATACATATTTATCAAATATTTTTAAATATTAAGTTCTTTTTTTAAACAATATTTATTTTGATATTAGGTATTTTAAGAATGTTTGCCTTTAAAAATTAATTAGTAGGTTCTTAATTGATGTAATTAAATACTATAAATATCTTGTTTGTACAATGAATTTTATATCTGATGAAGTCGGGGAATTATACTGACGAAAACATATCAGTTTTTATTGACGTTAATAAAATTACTGTGGTTGCAGTCTCTCTACCATCTGATTTTGGTTCTGAGTTGTGGATTTTTATCAGTAGAGGTTCCGATTGTTTTCCTAATTTTGCTGCACAGTAATATATCTGTTTACTTCTGTTATATCACATGAATCTCTATGGACAGTCCTAATTACTATGTTCATTTATTTGATCAAACTTCTGACTTTTAGGGTTTTATTGACCATCTGCAATCTATTTCTTTCATTGATGTTAAAATTTCTATCTAGCTCTATTAAATCAAACAACTCTTCTTCTCCTAAATTGTGGACACATTTTATGTTTTCCATTTCCTGCAGACATTCTATATAGAGTTCTATAACATCTTCCTGTGGCACATTCTCTTCAGTTTCATCCTGTGCCATCCATTGCTCTGTCATATGGGAACTCACTGGCCTTTTACTCTTCAACATTGACTGCGTCATTTTCCACAGATTGGTATTCCTGCCCTTGCTGTCCAGTGTCAAGTGAACATTTATACTGCGTTAGAATATAAATAGAAATGCTGGTTACTGCCACAGCACGCTTGCTTATAAAAAGATAAATAAATAGGTAAATAACTCAGGCAAGCGTCGACAGAGAGAGAAATAACATCCAATATGTAAAAAATCCAAGCAATCCGGTCTTCTGAAACAGATAAATCAGTTTATTGCACAGATGAACCACGATGAGTGCTTTCACTAACTAGTAGCTTCTTCAGATCACAAACAGGAAGCACAATAGCCATGTGCTTTAAATATCTGCATGTTAATTAATCAACTAACTTTTAAAGCAGAAGCACCATAAGACAAGACTTGAAAACTAAATATATAAACATAATATCATTGACATCTAAAAATACAACTTGAAATAGACAATAGTGTATACATATTCTATTGAAAATTAAAAATTATAATGACTTCATTCCATAAAGAATATAAAAACATATTATAAGCAGCATACTATCAAGTATAAAGGTATATGCAGCCTAATACATAAGTGCATGTGATAGTCATATAAAATAAAACCTTAATACATGCAAGTAATAATGCAAGGCAACTTATAAACTAAGCAGGGTAGATATAACAATAGAGAATAGTCATATACAGATCGAGAGAACTATTATCAAACAAAGTGATACTTGTTATAATAAAGTCAGTACATGAATGTATATCTGCATCTGTGTAAAAAAGTGTATATAGGTGTAGTGTCTAAAAAAATATATATATCTAGATGTAAAATATGAGTGCATATGTACAAGAATAAATAAATAAATAAATTAAATAAATAAATAAATAGAAGTATGGAGCTAAAAACCTTAACGAAACTGCAATGTGAAATGAATAGGTTACCTAGAAAAAATGTATATGTGCAAATATCAAAATACATTAAAATCTTAAAAATATCAGAACTTAGTATGCCTACGCTTCTTTAAATGTGGTCTGATAGATGCCCTTTCATTTAACCCATGACCTCTATCAGCTCTCAGCAAAATTATCCACCTACTTTCTCTGTCTTCAGTATGATTCATAATATCACCTCCTCTTACATTAGCATTCATTTTCTCCAGCACCCTAAACATAAACTTGTGTTCAGGACTTGTTTGTGTCACATGCTTGGCTAGTGCATTCTGCAGATTACCTTTCCTTATATTATAACAGTGTTCCCTTATTCTATCTCTTAGTACCCTGTTCGTTTTACCAACATAAAAACATGAGCATAGTTCACATACAGCAAGATATAAGACATCAGGTGTCATACAGTTGGCATTAGCTCGGGTATATATTTCCCTCTGTGTATCCGGATGTATAAATACTATACTAGAATCTATTAAGGAACAAAAATTGCATTGTCCACAAGGTGTTGTACCATAACTAAAGCTCGGGTGTATACTCTTCTTTGGTGGATAACAAAGTAATCTTTTAAGATTCTTCTTATTCCTGTAGGTAAAAGATGGAGAATCACCTACAATCTTTGTCAGTATGTCATCAGTATGTAGTATGTTCCAATTTTTGGAGATAATCTCTCTGATTTGTTTATTATCTGCTGTATATGAAGTCAGAAACCTAACTTTTGCATTAGTGACTTCTTTGACATTATTCGTTACTAAAGGCTTGGGCCCAAAATATGGGGTACCTAATGTTGAACGTAAACTTAAAGCATTATCAAATTGTAAATCTACCTCCGTAGAATTATAGCCTCTCTCAGCAAACTTCTCTCCCAAATCATATAAGTCTGCCATAAAGCCTTTGTCATTGGAATTCAATCTAGACATTCGTAGGGTCTGTCCTTTCACTATGTTACTGAAAACATACTTAGGGTGCATACTAGTTCTGAATAATAAAGTATTCCTAAAACAAGGTTTCCTAAAAATTCCAGTGTTAAACATTCCACATTCAAGTTTTTCGATATATAGATCTAAAAATTCTATTTTCAATAATGAATATTTCATTGTAAATTTCAAACATGGTGTAATATTTTTCAAAACCATATTGAAACTAAGCAGTTCTTCTGTATTACCATCCCATAAAATAAACACGTCATCCACAAAACGTCTATAGAATCTTACATATTTCTTAAACATATATTCTTTAAATAGAAACTGTTCTTCCCAGTAGGCTAGGAATATGTTGGCGTAGCTATTGGCACAAGGAGTGCCCATAGCTACGCCATCTAATTGCTGATAAATATTATCAGTGAACATAAACACATTATTTTCCAGCACTAGCTCAAGGAAGTGTACCAATAAGTCAATAAAAACATTACCATAGGTGCTATGTTCTGTGAGATAATTACTAACATAAGCAAGACCAAGGTCATTGGGGATGACTGTGAACAATGATTGTATATCAAAAGTTACTAAAATCAAATTGTGGATGGTATCCATTTGATTATTAAAGTAGTACAAATCTGTTAGAAACTGTTTAGAATCACGTAATACAAATTTATTATTATTTAAAATACACCTTAAATGTTTCTCAATAAAAACTGACAAGTGCTCCGTAACCCATCCTTGCCCTGAGACTATTGGTCTCATGGGTGGCTTAGTAATACTTTTGTGTATTTTGGGTATTCCATGTATAACTGGGATGGTAGGCATCTTAATATATAAATAGTTAAACTCATTTCTATTTATTAAATTACTTCTATAAATATCAGTTAAAATACCATGTACATACACACATTTCATAAACCTTAGTAAAATCAATTCTTGTATAAAACACATCACTTAGCATAGTATACATTTCATTTTGGTAATCTATGGTATCAAGTACCACTATACCAGAGCCTTTATCAGCTGGCCTAATTGTTATATTTAAATCATTTCTTAAATTATAGAGGCTCCTTCTCTCCTGGTATGACAGATTATTGTTAAAATTATTCAATCTCTTTTTATGAAAATACTTATAAATCTCATCTTCTGTAGTGCGTAAAAATGCTTCAATTAATGGATGATTGACTGGTATATAATCGCTCAGATTCTTAAACATAAATCTATCATTGCTAGTAGTTGACTCACTATCAGTCTCATTGATAGAAGTACCATTATAAATGTACTTGAGCATAACATTTCTGCAAAACATTCTAACATCTATGATGGTTTCATCTAGCATACTATTGCTATAAGGGATGAAACTTAGTCCTTTGACTAATAAATTAATGTCATGCTGTGATAGCGGAACACTGGACAAGTTAAAAACTAAATTTTGTTGTGGTTTGTCCACATTTTCTTTAGCGTTGTGTTGGTGAGTGACTCCCCTGAAAACTTCCTTTTTTGTCGCCCTCGACTGTTCGAGCGTGTTCTGCTTAAGTTCTTCTCCTGGCATATAGCTAAAGGGAAGGAAAGATTTAAAGCTGCTCCTTTATTAAATTCATTTGTTTTAGATCTAACAACCTGCTCTTGACCATTCAGCAATCTATTCTTAACTACATTCACAGTAGGATATAAATTTGCATTTTCATTCATACTGTTATGCGTTATATGTATGACATCTATAGAGTCATTGCTAGTTGCTATTTCTTCATTACTAGCAGCTAAGTTAATAGAAGGACAAATGTCAGCAGATATAGTATTGGAATCAACATGTTCATTGGCAATGGTTGGGGCCTCTCCTACAACTTCTGATATATCAGAAACAGCTGCAGGAGATACAGCCATGTTACCAGTGCTCTGTAGAGTCTTATGCTGTTGGAAAGGTAAAGTGCCTTGCTTGATAGTAGATGCAGGCATACGTTCTGGGACACGCCTTTCCCAGACAAAAACTTGCCCTGTTTTAAAATCTTGTATATCCCTTGAAACTTTGCTTTGTTTCTGCTGAAATAATTTACGCTCATAGGCAGATACAGAGTCCAGTATATTATCAAACAAATCATGTATAGCCAACTCTGTATAGTCTTTAAACAACTGTTGCTGTAAATCATTGATTTTACTGGTTAAAGCTTGTTCTTCGGGTTTGAAAAAATCAATCAACAGTTGTAAATATTTACGGCTAGTCTCAATGTTTATCTGCTGCCATAATGACAGCAGTTCTGGGTACTCATTGCTGCCTTTGCATTTGTAAGTGTTTATATACGCTGTTTATATATCTTTTACGTTGGTTACGAGACTACAAGTGAGTTTTTAGCTACTGGACATTCTACTAAAGTTATGGCGGATATTGAGCTTCCCTATATGCCCAGAAGTGAACACCGGGGCAAGGCAGCGATGGAAGCCAAGTTTAAACAGCACCTTGATGGGACTCTTACTACATTATGGTCGCTAACAACTGAACAACTACCAGCTAATATGGGTGAGCGTGATGTGGATTTTCAGAGAGCTAATTTAATACTTAATGACATAGAGAAACATTTTTATAAACTGAAATGCTTACAAATGCAAAGGCAGCATTTTCAATTCTGTTTAGATAATGCCATTATACCACGTGGGCTTAGGGTGTTCTCTATGCCTAGTCAAGGCAATGAGTACCCAGAACTATAGATTGCTGAATGGTCAAGAGCAGGTTGTTAGATCTAAAACAAATGAATTTAATAAAGGAGCAGCTTTAAATCTTTCCTTCCCTTTAGCTATACGCCAGGAGAAGAACTTAAGCAGAACACGCTCGAACAGTAGAGGGCGACAAAAAAGGAAGTTTTCAGGGGAGTCACTCACCAACACAACGCTAAAGAAAATGTGGACAAACCACAACAAAATTTAGTTTTTAACTTGTCCAGTGTTCTGCTATCACAGCATGACATTAATTTATTAGTCAAAGGACTAAGTTTCATCCCTTATAGCAATAGTATGCTAGATGAAACCATCATAGATGTTAGAATGTTTTGCAGAAATGTTATGCTCAAGTACATTTATAATGGTACTTCTATCAATGAGACTGATAGTGAGTCAACTACTAGCAATGATAGATTTATGTTTAAGAATCTGAGCGATTATATACCAGTCAATCATCCATTAATTGAAGCATATTTACGCACTACAGAAGATGAGATTTATAAGTATTTTCATAAAAAGAGATTGAATAATTTTAACAATAATCTGTCATACCAGGAGAGAAGGAGCCTCTATAATTTAAGAAATTATTTAAATATAACAATTAGGCCAGCTGATAAAGGCTCTGGTATAGTGGTACTTGATACCATAGATTACCAAAATGAAATGTATACTATGCTAATTGATGTGTTTTATACAAGAATTGATTTTACTAAGGTTTATGAAATGTGTGCGTATGTACATGGTATTTTAACTGATATTTATAGAAGTAATTTAATAAATAGAAATGAGTTTAACTATTTATATATTAAGATGCCTACCATCCCAGTTATACATGGAATACCCAAAATACACAAAAGTATTACTAAGCCACCCATGAGACCAATAGTCTCAGGGCAAGGATGGGTTACGGAGCACTTGTCAGTTTTTATTGAGAAACATTTAAGGTGTATTTTAAATAATAATAAATTTGTATTACGTGATTCTAAACAGTTTCTAACAGATTTGTACTACTTTAATAATCAAATGGATACCATCCACAATTTGATTTTAGTAACTTTTGATATACAATCATTGTTCACAGTCATCCCCAATGACCTTGGTCTAGCTTATGTTAGTAATTATCTCACAGAACATAGTACCTATGGTAATGTTTTTATTGACTTATTGGTACACTTCCTTGAGCTAGTGCTGGAAAATAATGTGTTTATGTTCACTGATAATATTTATCAGCAATTAGATGGCGTAGCTATGGGCACTCCTTGTGCCAATAGCTACGCCAACATGTTCCTAGCCTACTGGGAAGAACAGTTTCTATTTAAAGAATATATGTTTAAGAAATATGTAAGATTCTATAGACGCTTTGTGGATGACGGTTTATTTTATGGGATGGTAATACAGAAGAACTGCTTAGTTTCAATATGGTTTTGAATAATATTACACCATGTTTGAAATTTACAATGAAATATTCATTATTGAAAATAGAATTTTTAGATCTATATATCGAAAAACTTGAATGTGGAATGTTTAACACTGGAATTTTTAGGAAACCTTGTTATAGGAATACTTTATTATTCAGAACTAGTATGCACCCTAAGTATGTTTTCAGTAACATAGTGAAAGGACAGACCCTACGAATGTCTAGATTGAATTCCAATGACAAAGGCTTTATGGCAGACTTATATGATTTGGGAGAGAAGTTTGCTGAGAGAGGCTATAATTCTACGGAGGTAGATTTATAATTTGATAATGCTTTAAGTTTACGTTCAACATTAGGTACCCCATATTTTGGGCCCAAGCCTTTAGTAACGAATAATGTCAAAGAAGTCACTAATGCAAAAGTTAGGTTTCTGACTTCATATACAGCAGATAATAAACAAATCAGAGAGATTATCTCCAAAAATTGGAACATACTACATACTGATGACATACTGACAAAGATTGTAGGTGATTCTCCATCTTTTACCTACAGGAATAAGAAGAATCTTAAAAGATTGCTTTGTTATCCACCAAAGAAGAGTATACACCCGAGCTTTAGTTATGGTACAACACCTTGTGGACAATGCAATTTTTGTTCCTTAATAGATTCTAGTATAGTATTTATACATCCGGATACACAGAGGGAAATATATACCCGAGCTAATGCCAACTGTATGACACCTGATGTTATATATCTTGCTGTATGTGAACTATGTTCATGTTTTTATGTTGGTAAAACGAACAGGGTACTAAGAGATAGAATAAGGGAACACTGTTATAATATAAGGAAAGGTAATCTGCAGAATGCACTAGCCAAGCATGTGACACAAACAAGCCCTGAACACAAGTTTATGTTTAGGGTGCTGGAGAAAATGAATGCTAATGTAAGAGGAGGTGATATTATGAATCATACTGAAGACAGAGAAAGTAGGTGGATAATTTTGCTGAGAGCTGATAGAGGTCATGGGTTAAATGAAAGGGCATCTATCAGACCACATTTAAAGAAGCGTAGGCATACTAAGTTCTGATATTTTTAAGATTTTAATGTATTTTGATATTTGCACATATACATTTTTTCTAGGTAACCTATTCATTTCACATTGCAGTTTCGTTAAGGTTTTTAGCTCCATACTTCTATTTATTTATTTATTTAATTTATTTATTTATTTATTTATTCTTGTACATATGCACTCATATTTTACATCTAGATATATATATTTTTTTAGACACTACACCTATATACACTTTTTTACACAGATGCAGATATACATTCATGTACTGACTTTATTATATATATATATATATAGATAGATATGCATTCTAAATATTAGCATTGTCTTGGTGAGATTTTGTGAAAAACAGGGTCTACCTTGTGAAGGTACTCACCAAGACTTGAGGATGAATTCATTTTTAGCAATACTACTCTTTTTTGCTTGGTGACTTATCATCTCTCCATTCTCCCAGCTGTGAGAGTTTCTCAATGATACTTGAGTGGGAGATTGTGTTAAAAGCCTTAGCTAGGTCAAGATAAGCAGTATTTACTGTCTTACCTTCATCCAGGGCTTTAGTGACATTCTCAAATGGTCTACTAGGTTTATCACACAGCTAGCCAATGACCAGACAGTGACCAAAGATGAGAATCAAATCCTGTCCCTTGTGTGTGAGAGGTAAACACCTTAACCATTCTGCCAACCCCTATACTGAACTTCTCAGCAATAAAACCAGATGTTTAACCAAATACTGAAATCATTTTTATTTTCTTCATATCTAAACATAATTCTGCATTTGTAACATGCATGGAAAGTTCTACCATGTCTTTAGGCATGTCCCTTGGGTTTTTATATCTTAGGTCATTCACTCCCACATGAACTACTACCATGTCCTGGTCATATTTGTCAATTATTAGGGCCCTTAGAGCCCTTGTAATATCAGTAATCCTGGCAACTGAAGTACAACTCATTATAACTCTTGTCTTGTCCAGCCCTGCAAGTGGTAAGTCTGTGTGCCTAACAATAGAAACAAATATCGCTCAAATATTTCTGTTCATGCTGTGGCTCAGAGTGGTAGATTTGGAGTGTTTTTGCTCAAGATAACTTTTTATGGTAGGTATGCATGAGATGAATGACTTCCTGATTTTTGCTGAGGCTTAATATTCTTATTTCTAGGATGCTTTTGGGAGTGATTATTTTTACAACATAAGCATAAGACATTTTGGCGGGATCAGTAAACCATTGTGGTTAAGTTGTATGAAGCTTACAAGGCACATTTTTAAGTGAGAGAAAAGCCTCTAGATGAATTAGATATTTACACCTTTCCCAGGATGAAATTGTTAGTGTCGAGAATAAGCTCATTATCTCTAAACATAAATTAGTGCTAAAAGGCTGGTAAAAGAGGTAAAACTTCCATCTTGTGCAGTGCTTAAGTATTTAGACAAATAATGCAGCAGAGGATGTATGTATTTATTGTAGAATATGCAAAACATATAGATTGATTGTTGTGCAGGTATATAATGTTTAACTGTATGTTTTTTTATGTTTTCAGGGTAATCATTTCAGTGGATCATTCTGTCAAACTGTTATGTGCTATTGCACCACAACTAAGTTCTGGCAAGTGAAGAGACTTACATTTTAATAGCACAGTGCTTCAGAAACATGTAGGGCTGGATTTACGAAAGCTTGCATGGAGTTGTAGAGTAGAGTAAGACGTCAGACAGCCAATATGTCTGCCGAGCGATCCAGCAACAACCGGCAGGGGCGTGCATGAGAGCTTCTAAAGCTACTCTTGCACGGACAGTGTCATGGTATGCAAATTACCTCATTTGCTTCTGAAAGCTATGCAAATGAGGTAAATTTGCAATCCAGGAAACACTAACCTGTCCGTGGAAGAGCAGTGTTATCTGCAGAAATGTACTCCATTGGTAACGAAGTACCGTTCTGCAAATAGCAAAACAGAGCTATGACAGCTCCAAATAAAGGATGCATCCAATTGAGGAAGCATGCCAATGACCAAATATAAGGCCATTGGCATTTTTAAATGTTTAAAATGATTAAAATCTATTTTGTTTCCCTGATCTCCAATGTTTAAGCATAGCACAGCGCCGTGTAAACGTGTGGTGCTTAAAAAACAAGAAAATAATAAAAAAATAGCCAAAAATAGGCAATTTCACTAAAAAGCTTATCCTGCCATGCAGGTAAATGGCAGGCTGAAGACAACATGGCCACTGAGTTGTGGTTGCTAAGGGAGGGAAGATCAGTGTGAGAGATGTAACCAAGCATTAGTAGGCAATCCTATGTAAATGAGGATAAGGATAGTGAATCCCAATTTTCCCCAGCATGTGAGCCATGCCCCAAGACTGTAAGTGCAGGAGTAGGTGAGTAGTAGAGTAGAAGATAGGTGACATCATGAGGGTGTGTGCCAGAAAGGCTGTATGCTTATTGGAGCACAGTGTCTTGTGTTTGCCCTGAGTTGCTCAGGATTGCAAGAGCCATGTCTACAGTTGTCCTTTTTGAAAACCAGAAACCAAAGGCGTACACTGTGAATATATCTGAAATTTCTTGCAAATGTGCACACAGCTTGTGTGCGTGTGTGCGGGTGTGTGCGCTCATTTGCGAGGCGCTGCCCTGGGCAGAAACAGAAAGGGAAATGGAAGGAAAAGAAGTAGTAAGAAGTTAACCAAGGAGAACTAGCAGAGCTGCCAGGTGAAATATATCAAAATCAGCCAATTACACAGGCAACAGACTAGCCCAGCCCAGCACTTTAAACTCTGCAAACAGCATTCTTCCCTGTTTTTCCCGAGAACTCTGCAACACTGCAGTATACAAAGAGGGAAAGCTTAAAAACTTTAAAGTCAGACAAAATGTTAGGGGCTGCTCTTGCTATCATAAACCAACATGTGCAAGGTGCTGAGGGTGGTGATGTTGTGAATGCTGCTCAGCAACCCACAGTGAGGAGACGGAGAAGAGTGTACAGACCCAGGGTAACCTACCATGGAATACATGAGATGGAGATAGTGGAGCACTATAGGGTGGACAGACATCTTCTGCAGCAAATTGTTGAGCTGTGCCGGCCATGCCTCACACACAGAACCAAGAGAGGGAAACCCATCTCAGTGTATACCAAGGTATGTGTTGGCCTAAGAATACTAGCTACAGGTACCTTCCAGAGACCAAGTGGTGAAATGATGGGGATTTCACAGGCATCAGCATCCAGGGTTTTGCACCAGTTCCTGGATGCCATGTCAGCACATGTCGGTGAGCACGTATATTTCCCCAAATTTCGTGAGGCATTGGCCAGCAATATGCATCTTTTCCACCAAATAGCAGAATACCCTGAGGTAGTGGGTGGAATAGACTGCACGCACATACACATCAAAGCACCACCCGGTGAGCGGGGTAGGGTCTACATCAACCGCAAGGGCTTCCCCACCATCAGCTGCAGATTGTGTGTAATACCCAGGGCATAATAATGAATGTGTGTGCTGGCTGCCCTGGAAGCTATCACGATTCCCACATCTGGCATCTGACGCAGCTGTACCAAAGATTTGCCAGTGGGGACATCCCTGATGGTCACCTAGTGGGGGATGGTGGATACGCACTGGAGCCGTGGCTGATGACACCCATCAGAAATGCACACAGATCCTAACAAGAACTCCATAATGAAGCACACGCACAAAAAAGAAACATTATTGAGCATGTGTTTGGAATGTTCAAGTCACAGTTTCAGTGCCTGGACACATCTGGTGGAGCCTTGCAGTACTCCCCAACTACATGTACCCAAATTGTCATGGTATGTGCCATGCTGCACAATATGATCCTGCGAAAACAGCTGCAGCAGGAACAGCATGGGGCAGGGCCAAACAGCCACTCAGCATTGCCAAGGCCTGCACAGGCACAGCATGACTCAGAGGAGGAACAACCTGAGCCTGACCCAGTAGGCAGAAGGAGGCGTGCCCAGTATGCCCTGGCCTTGACAAAGAGGCAACGCATAGCACATACACTGACTCAGTAGGAACCCTGGAAATGACACTTCTCTCTGACTCACACATACAGTAAAAGGGATGCCTAACTTGACACTTCCTGTTTTCAAACATGTATAGGGAGTGTACTATTTGCATCTGAAATAGGCAGCCCTGCAGTACCACCTGAGGCATGAGTGCCCTATTTTAAGCAATATAAAGCAATGCTAAGCACATTTTGCCAGTATTGAGCATATTTAAATTCAATTGCGCGTAGCTGTGCACCGTGCTAACCAGCGAGCGCAACGGTGGGCAACGTTGAGCAATTTTGGGCAAAATTCGGGCAAAGTTGAGCAAAGTCGGGTAAACACGTTCACACCTGCTTTACTGTTCCTTAAGCAGTCTGGTCTGCCCAGCAGGAAAGTAAAAAGCAGTGACAGGGTTCGAACTCAGGATACTGTGCACTATAGTCACAGTACTGAACCACTAAGCCATGACAGCATTTCAGTGGCACAGACACAACCTAACTCACTCACACATACCAGTTGGGGGGAGGTCACATACCTAACAGTCACAGCCAGCAAGACAAATGTAGACAAACGCAAACACAAACAAATGCTGTATCATGCCCTCTGAAGAGGCATTTGAGTATCCTCCACCCAGGCCTATGCAGACAGATAACAGCAGGCCATGCAGTGTGATATGGGTTTGGTAGGCTATGAAGTCACAAACTAATATGCGTGTAATTGGAAGCTAAGGTCTGTAGTACAGTGATATGCCTCAAGCCAGTATGATAGTCAACAGTACAGACTGAAATTGAGTACCTGACATAGCAGTGCAGGCCTAGGAAATGTGTATAAGTGTCAGGTGAACCCTTTATCCTATGTACACCCACAGTACACCCGGTTGGAAATGTACAAATAATAGCTGTCCCCACTGTATGTAGAATGACTCATGGAAGCCCTGCAGGCACACAGTGCTTCCTGTTGATGTGCAACACAAAGGTGAGCCCTGAAGTAAAAACTAACTTGATTTTCACCCACATATAGTATATATGGTCATACAGGGCATGCTCACACACTTAAACAAATTTAGCAAATTTCAGTCAGCAACATACTGAAAGGTCATACTGGGCATGCTCACACACTTAGGCCATGTTTGAGTACAGCAGTGGGCCACACCTATCTGGCAGTTGCAGTTCTTACTCCAGACACTTGTCACTATTCAATCCTGCCTTGTGCACACACTGATGTGAAAACCGACCCATATAATATATTAGTCACCTGTCATAATCAAACTATGTACTCCAAGTACTTAAGTTGTTCAAAGAAAGTGAAAAACCAAAGAAGATCAATAATTCTCTGATCAGTATCATCAAGAGACAATGAGCACTCCTAACATTATCCAAGCCATGGTCAAAGAGTCCATAGAGAACCATGAAGCTTTCTTTCGCTATGTCATAAATATCAGTGTAAACTCATATATGTTCTGAGTCAGTGCAAACTGTAAATGAATACATGTACATGACTGACATTGCCAACATCTTGTCAGACAAGTTCATACATATTTACCCCCTTCTCACTGACAAAAGGGCCCATTATCATACCTGGAGATTGTGAAAACCCAGAAATCACATATACAATGGTTAAACAGCTCTTTTCAAACCTAAAAACATGGCATGTACGGGATAACATGGTTTCCCTGGCTGTGTCATACGTAAACTCCAAAACAAACAGACCTTACACCTGAACAGTCTGTTGAGACTCACCGTCTGTACAGGATATGAAACTGTTGAATGGGTTACAGCAACATTTGGCACACACCACGAGTGTTGGTGCACAACAGACCATGGGAACTATTGTCTTATAAGCCTAATAAGCCTGATGTGCAAGGCCATGGAGTCCATCATTATGGAACTCATAAACAGAGCTATTGAGAGCATACAAACACCCAACCCTACCCATTTTGGTTTGGTCAGGGGAAGATCATGTTTCCTAAACCTGCTAGACAGTTTTCAAGGCAGTCACCCAGGACATGCATCAATGAAATGAGCTACACACGGCCTACATAGACCTTGAAAAGCCCTTTTCCAACATCCCAAACATGTCGTATCCACAAAATCAACAACCTGTGCATAAACATGTATGTCATCTGATGGATTGCCAACTGGGGCACAGATAGATCCCACAAAGTGAGAATTGTGGTCTCTTGTTCAAGCTGGTAACAACTGCCGACCCCATGGCTCAGTTCTGGGACCCCTCCTGTCTGGTGTATACTTTTCAGAAATACAGTCAAACATGAGGGCTATGTTTAGCAAGGTTTGTGGATGACTGCAAAAAGGTTGTCATAATCGATGTTTGGGACAACAGAGACATCCTTAAAAATGGTCTCAGTCAGACAGCTGTGGTGTCAAACTTATGGGCTCGAGCTACAGTCATACAAATACCACATAGGTGTCAACACCCTAAATATGGTGGTAATAATAAGGGATCTATGGACACATGCCGATAGTCATCACTACTTTCAGAAACACATTCACAAAGTGGTTAGAAAATCATGCTATATGTTCCCACAAACTGCCAAGGTCTTTGCATGTAGGTCAAAGGAGGTAACCTCTACTCATCAGTCATCAGACCCATCATAGAGTACCACACTTGTGATGAATCTGAATAGGCACCTTCCGCAGCTGGAAAGACCACTGACATACCTCAACATGAGCATTACTGGCCTCAAACAGTTGCCCCATGCAACAAGACTGAATTTAACTCAATCTGTACTCTGTTGCATACTGTCTACTCAGGTGATCTCTGCCCAACAGACAGGTCAATGTCCAATTCAGAATGGATGTGCATGTGCTATCTGAAGTAACCCCAAGCTCACTGTACTACATGGTCAAGGGATATCATCATCACAACAATAAATAGAACATGTTGGAGGGATACATTAATAACTCACAGACTTTCCTTTCTTTGGAACAGGCTCCCTCTGAACCTACATTAAGCTGAGTCCCTCACTGACACTCTTCCAGAGGAGCCCTGATGAGTGTATGTGAAACTGAACTGTCACACCATGGATCACTTCATCAGCTCTACTACACAGAGGCCTAGGGAACTAACTCCATGGGTGGTGATAGCTGCACACTGGTCATACTAATATATGCCTTCAGGCAGATAGCCTATTACCTACCTATGTACACACATATATATATATATATATATATATATATATATATATATATATATATATATATATATATATATGTAGTGGGAACACAGTATAATAAGCCAAAGATGTATGGGCAGAAATATGTGTAAGAGGGTGACCATGACAGGGAGCCATCCAGGACTGTCCCACCCAGCACACATCCCAATGGCACAAAAGACATGAGGTGCACCAATCACCCAGTGTACATAACAGCCACCAGTATCTGTAAGCATTACAGTGTATGTGGTCCATGTGCCTGCTGTACAACATGACGGTACAATGTAGTACACATCTACTATCTGTAGACATGTACCTGTCACATAGTCTACTACATACCTATGAACCTATCTTCAATAAGGCATATGTTAGCCTAGGCAAGTTGTGCAGCTTTCACCACCCCATTGGGTAGTCTCCCAAGCCCTCATTCTAATTGTTAGTACCCTAAGCCCCTTTCTAGTGGGGCTGCTGATGTGATGGCTGATGTGAATTGTTTGTTTCCCATCCACTCATCAAGGTTCCTAATGAAGAGTGTCAGCGAGGGGCTCTGTCTGATGTACAGTGGGACTCTGTTCCACAGTAAGGCAAGTGTCTTGGATGGTACTCTATCCCACCGGCATGTTGTATACATTGTTGTGATGAGGTTCATATCCCTGGAGTGTGTAGGGCGACTCAGTTTTGTTATCTGTAGATGGAGCATGCTCAGCAGTTATGTGTTGGACATGGCTGTGTATGTTAGGCAGAGTGTGCCTCTGAGTAGGCGGTATGCAACAAAGAACAGATTTAGTTTTTCCAGTTGTGTTGCATAACACAGCTGTTTGAGGCCAGTAATCCTCTTGGTGAGGTACCTCTGTGGTCTCTACAGCTGCTGGATATGCGTAGTCACATACATCCAAAATGGTGCATTGTACTCAATGATGGGTCTGATGACTTAAGAGTAGAGGGCCACCACTACCTCTTCAGATCCTGATACAAACCCTTTGTTGATTAGGTGGGACACATAGGATTTCCCAATCACTTTTGCAACATGGTTGTCAAAGGAAAGATGACTATCTACTTGTGTCCCCAGATCCCTTATCACCTTGTCAGTTTTAAGGGGGTACCACCTATGTGGTAGTTTGCGTGTACTTTGTTTTCACCAACGGGGATCACTATGCATTCCTCCACATTGAGCTTGAGGCCATGATTCTGACACCACACATCTGTCTCATAGAGTCCCTTCTGGAGAATATTTGTGTCATCCGGGGAATCTATTATGGCAAACAATTTACAGTTCCCAGCAAACTTAGTCAACCACAACCCTCCTGTGATGGCATGTATATTTGAGAAGTCTATACCAAACAGGAGGGACCCCAGGACTGAACCCTGGGGGCCACCAGTTGTTACTGGTGTAGAGTCTGACATGTAGCCAGCAACTCTTAATTTTTGGAATCTATCTGTGAGCCAGTTTGAAATCCATCTTGTGATGTATGGATTTGTGCCCAGGTTGGTGAGTTCATCTATGATACCTGACTGGGGAATGGTGTCAAAGGTTGTAGTGAGGTATAGGTAAGCTGTGTTGAGCTCATTTCAATCATCTGTGGCCTGGGTAACAGTCTCAAAGAAATCCACCCAGTTCAGGAGGTGTAATCTGCATATGATGAAGCCAAACTGGTTGTGCTCAACTGTGTGAAGGTTCACAATCTCTTTATTGTTGACTTCCATTATGATTGGCTCCATTGCCTTAAAGATCAGACTCATCAGGCTCATAGAGCATGAATGCCAAGGGTTTTTTGTGGCCCCACCCCTGGGGAGTGTGAAGAATGTTGCTGTGCAACATTCTATGTGTACATATCCTGTACAGAGCATGTAGAGAGAGGTGTAGGTATCCTTGATGAATATGGATACATCCCCACCCTATGTGCTCTGATCCAGATCCTGATGCTGGAAGGTATGGAATGAGCAGTATCCTGGTAGTGCTGGTGTGCTCTCTGGAGCCTTGAACTAGGTTTCTGTTACTGCACAGATATCAATATTCTCCATACTGAGATGTGCCTCGAGTGTGTGCATCTGAAGGCTGAGACTTCTGGCAATGAGTAGCATTTAGCTAACTTTGTGATTATTTGTATTGGTTATGGGGTTTGGTTTGTCCTGAGTGACCGGTTCCACACCTGAAGTCAACGCCTCATTGGTCCCATCTGATCATAAGCTAATTACCCTACATGTCCACATTCTGGTCCCACCCCACCCCCATTAAAGAAAACATGTTAAAAAAATGTCTCCAAAGCCAACTTCATGCTTTTTAAGACAGAAGTGCTGAACTTCAGGACACCCATGCAGATGGACAATACTGTTATGACTACTGAATCCTTCACAATTGCACTTTATAAGCACTTACATGAGTGTATGCATCGTGGTATCCCAAACAGAACCAAGATGCTATCCTTCAAGAAAAGGAAGCCAATCTGGTGGTCCCCTGCCATAAACAAACTGCACAACAGAAGTAAGAAACTGTTGCAAAAGAGGGTAAAATCCCATGAGTGGAGGAGCTCCCTGGTCAGCCTCAGGAAGAAGCTGCGATCCCTGATAAAATCCTCCAAAGCTAGTTATGAAAACAAAGTTGACACTGATTCTAAAGACAACCACAAAGCATTCTATAGCTATGTCAAGAATCTCAATGGCAACACTCAGATCTGCTCTGAGTTACAGCACAATGGCACTAAATTTACAGACCCAACTGATATTGCCAACAGCCTGCCAGATAGGATCAGTGCTAACTTTACCCCCCTCTCACCCATGAAAGAGCACATCTCTATACCGGAAGAATGCAAAGTTGCTGTCATCATGGCTGCACAGGTCAAAAACACTCTCCAAAGCCAGGAACACAGCATCCATGGGACCAGATTACATCCCAGGGGGTGTTCTACACAAACTACAGAACGAACTGGCGCCACACCTATGTACCATGTTCAATCATAGCTTCACCTCAGACTTTGTGCCTGATGAATTGCGCACAGTGACGGTTATCCCACTACACAAGGGGGGAGCCACCACGGACCCCGGGAACTAGCGCCCCTTTAGCCTGATGAGCCTGGTCTGCAAGGCCATGGAACGTATCATCATGGAACTTATAAACATAAACAAAGACATTAGTAATCTCCAAACTCTGGACCACAACCGTTTTGGGTTTGTAAAAGGCAGATCATGTCTTCTAAACCTGATAGACTTCTTTGAAGCAGTCACCAAAGCCATAGACAAGGGTAAGGTGGTTCACACATCCTATCTAGATCTTGCCACGGCTTTCGACACCATCCCCTACTCTGGAATTATGGATAAACCCACTAAACTAGGTATAAATCCCTATGTCACAAGATGGGTTAACAAGTGGCTCACTGACACAGCCCACACTGTGAAAGTAGCAAACTCCAAGTCCGACCTCGGACCAGTGACAAGTCGAGTACCACAGGGTTCAGTTTTCGGTCTTGTCCTGTTTGGTATCTACTTCCCTGAAGTACAGGTTAACATGGAAGGTCTCTGGCTAATGAAGTTCCCAGATAACTGCAAACTAGGAGCCATAATCGAGACTACTAATGATGTGGACATCCTACAAAAGGGCTTCACTGAGACAGATGCCTGGTGTGAAAGCCATGGCCTTAAGCTCAATGCCAAAAAATTCATTGTCATCCCCTTTGGTAAAAATACTGCACCCATGAACTACAACATAGGTGGTAGTATACCTAACATCGAAAGTGTGATAAGAGACCTTGGGACACAGGTGGACAGTAGACTCTCCTTTGATAATCACATCACCACAGTAGTCAGGAACTCCTTCTATGTGGCACACCTCATCACAAAAGGTGTCTCATGCAGAATAAAAGAGGTCATTGTTCCCCTCTACTCATCACTCATTAGATCCATTATAGAGTACAATGCCCCTTTTGCTATGTACCTCACAAGACATCTACAACAACTGGAAAGCCTGCATAAATACCTCACAAAGAGGATTAGTGGCTTCAAATACATGCCATACACAGACCGTCTCAAAACACTACAGCTTTACTCTGTTGCATATCGCCTACTCAGAGGTGATCTCTGCCTAACATACAAAGCTATGTCAAACACAGATCTGTTGGACATGCTCCACTTAAAGAAATCCCAATCCCTCTGAGCGTCGGCCCCAAAACCCAGACTGACATACAAAAGGAGGGGGTGTACCATTTTCATAAGGATACCCACACCTCCAGGTTAGTGGCACAGCACTAGGCCTTGGAGACCATGCAAATGCAACTAACATTGGGCAAAGCTGCTTATAAGATTGTAGCCTGCTACAGATCACATACCTTGTGTCAGGACCCTCACTCAATATTCCTGAAAACACTGGTAAATATAAAGGTCCTACCAAACACCATGATATGAGGAGATTTCAACTACCCAAACATTGACTGTGAGAATTACTCGAGTACAAAGTCCTTTGCCCAATGCTTCCTAGAGTTTATAAACTCAAACAGCCTGGAACAGCTGGTCACCACACCCACTAGAGGTGACAACATACTGGACCTGATCATCACCAACATGGGGCATCAGTGCTCCACACCAGAGGTAAACCCCTTGCTGGTAATATCAGATCATGAAGTAATCACACTGGGTATCCACATCCCGACCCCCCCCCAGTCAACAAAACCACTGTGAAAAATTTTCAAAAGCAAACTTCACACTTCTCAAGACCGAAGTGGAAAGTTTCAGAGCCCCCTTGGTACAGGATAATGCTATGCAATCTGCAGAATCCTTTACAAGTGCATTTTATGAGCACCTACAGGGATGCATGGATCAAGCCATCCCAATTAAAACCAAGACTCACGCCTCCAAAAAGAAGAAACCAATCTGGTGGTCCTTGCCCATAAATAAGCTATATAACAGAAGGAGGAAACTAACACATGATAGAGCAAAATTCCAAAAAGTAAAGGCATCACTGATCATTATTAGCAAGAAACTATGATCGCTCATAAAATAATCCAAGTCCAGTTTCTAAAGAAAAATTGCCAAGGAATCTAAAGATAACCACAAAGCCTTCTTTAACTATATCAAACATTTTGGTGGCAACTCTCAGATATGCTTTCAGCTACTGCAAAATGGCAAAAAATACACTGAACCAAATGACATTGCCAACATCCTGGTGGACAAGTTCAGTGCAAACTTCACCCTCCCTCACCCCCAAAAGGGCCCATATCCATCCCAGAAGAATGTGGAGCCCCAGACTTCATGGATATGCAGGTAACAACAGCCCTCTCCAAAGCTAAGAACACAGCATCAATGGGACTGGATGGTGTCCCAGGTTGCATCTTACACGAGCTCCAAAAGGAACTAAGCCCTCACCTACATTCACTGTTCAGTCTCAACCTTACCATAGGCTATGTACCCAAAGAATGGCATACAGCAACAGTCACCCCGCTCCACAAAGGTGGCACAACAACAGAATCTGGGAACTATCGCCCTATAAGCCTGACCAGCCTGGTCTGCAAAGCTATGGAGTGAATTATCATGGAACTCATAAACAGAGACATTGGGAACCTCCAGATACTGGACCCTACCCAATTTGGCTTTGTTAAAGGCAGATCCTGCCTCCTAAACCTAGTTGACTTATTTGAAACAGTTACCAAGGCCATAGATGAAGGGAAGGTAGTCCACACAGCCTACCTGGACCTCACTATGGCCTTTGACACCATTCCTCACTCTGGCATCATAGACAAGCTTACCAGATTGAACATTAACCCCTGTGTCATGAGATGGGTGGCCATCTGGCTCACGGATAGAAAACATATGATCAGAGTTGCAGGTGCCATGTCCGACTCTAAACCAGTCACAAGTGGCATCCCACAGGTCTCAGCCCTGGGACCCCTCCTGTTCAGTATATAATTCTCTGAGGTACAGGCAAGCACGGGAAGACTATGGCTGAAAAAGTTCCCAAATGACTGTAAACTGGGGGCCATAATCGACTCTCTGGCTGACATAGAAATCCTCCAGAAGGGTCTTACAGAGACAGATACCTGGTGTTAAAACCATGGCCTCAAGCTAAATGCCAAAAAATGCATAGTCATCCCCTTTGGAAAAAACAAAATGCTCACAAATTACCACATAGGTGGTAATCCACTAGGTACGGAAAATGTAATTAGGGACCTGGGGACCCAGGTAGATAGTAACCTCTCCTTTGATAATCACATTGGCAAAGTGGTTAGATATTCCTTCTATGTAGCCCACCTAATCACGAAAGGGTTCACCTCTAGATCAAGAGAGGTCATTGTGCCCCTCTACTCATCACTCATTAGGCCCATAATAGAGTACAATGCCCCATTTGGTATGTACCTTAATTGGCACATGCAACAGCTGGTAAGACCACAGAAGTACTTCACCAAGAGGATCATGGGCCTCAAAGAGATGCCCTATGCAGCTCGACTAAAGAAACTCCAGCTCTACTCGATTGCTTACTGCCTGCTCAGAGCTGATCTATGCCTGATGTATAAGGCCATGTCCAACCTGGAATTAAAGGACATGCTCCACCACAAGAAAAACAAATCTCTTAGAGCCACATGCTCCAGTGACTTAAATCTCAGCAAAGCAATAAACAGGACGTGCTAGAGTGATAGATTCCTATCCCAGAGACTTCCCCTCACTCTGGAATAGAATTCCAGTTGATGCTAGGCAGAGCCCCTTGCAGACTCTCTTCAAGAGGAATCTTGATGAGTGGATGGGAAACTGTAAATTTACCCCTAGGATCACTTCAGTGGCCCTGCTAGACAGAGGCCCAGGAAACTAATTTAAAAGGGAGGCAAAAGCCAACACATTCTGGCTAGGCTTATAAATGCCCTTGGGCAGATAGCCTAGTACCTACCTATGAACCTATGAACCTAAACGCTCTAGGGACCTAAACCTTGTCACCACAATAAACAGAACATGCCAGAGGGATAGATTCCTGTCCCACAGACTTCACATACTCCAGAATAAACTACCTATCTATATCAAACAAAGCTCCTCATTAGCAATCTTCAAGGAAAATCTTGATTATTGGATGGGAAATAGGAAATTCACACTGGGGATCACTTCTGTGTCTCTGCACGACAGTGGCACAGGAAAATAAATTTCTTGGGTGGCAAAAGCCAGGGTACCTTTTTGGCTGGCCTTGTATAGGCCCCAGGGCCGATACCTACCTATGAACCTATGAACCTTTGAGCCTTGCCTAAAAAAGGTAATATGGGGACAGCACAAGCACTGGCCAGTATTCAGAAGCATAGGGACGACAGGTGCAAACCATCTGTAGTGAAGCAACAAGGCTTGTCTATCATGTCATCACAGGCAGACAGAGACTGGATTCCCTTTGAATGACACCAGAAGCTCAACCAATTGTTGAAGTTTATCATCTTTTTGTTATATTGCAGTATCATGTAGGTGACGGTAAGAGGCTACTCAAGGTTTGACCCTGTGTGTGCCAGCATGTGGTGCATCAACCCATATATGATATGGTCATGACATATGCATACAATACACTCACAATGCACCTAGTATGATAAGCCTGCTGAGGTTAGCAAATGTGAAAAAAAACCCTGTCAGCAAGTATTGTCTATATTGTACCCTGTAACTGCATATTGCTTGCTGAAGTGTAAAGACGTATTTAGTTTAGATTAAGAACACCGCACTTGCCAGCTGTGTGTGTGTGTCTCACTGGGAAGGAGCAACCTTTTTGGAGACTACTCAAACACCTTAAAAGTGGTATACTCATCTTTGTCAAGTCCGATGATGTCACCATCCTACAAATATATCTTTGGAAAGATGAAATCCCATTAATCTGTATAGCGTGTTGTATAAATGCGTACTGCTGTAGTATCATAATGCATTAACCCCGAGTACCGTCTCACAGCGCCTCTGTGCTTACACCTGAGTGTGCTGTGAGACGATAGGAATTGTAAGCTGTTACCACCGAGTACCTTCCACTGACGTGACAAACTGCAATGTAGATTTTCAATGTGAGCAGTATGTAAAACATGCTTAAATCGTAGTCTGACTTGTTCTTTATATCATATACCTACGATTCAGTGTGTTTTTACATGCTACTCACATTGAAGTTTTTGAAGAAAATCACTTGTAAAGCGGTCGATTATGCAAGTAGTGGCAGCCAGTTGGATTATTGCAGTTTCAAAGATCTTGTGTTTTTTCTTCTGCCAGCAACAAGAACTGCTTCTTACTGCTGAATTAATTTCGCCTGTGGTAAGGTAAGCTGACATTATGTAGGCTAGGGTAGTGGGTTTGAGTCTTGTGTATTTTGGTGCACTGATTGCAAGTGCGTGCAGAGAGAATGAAGTGTGTGTGTATGTATATGGAGGTGCCTGCATGTGTGTATGGGAGAGCGAATGGTACAGTAGTGAATGAAGATTGTGTGTATGAATATTGAAGCGCCTGCTTGGGTATATGAGAGAGCAATTGGTAAATGAATGAATGCAGAGTGTGTGTATGAATGTAGAAGTGCCTGCGTGTGTGTATGAGAGAGCGATCGGTAAATGAATGAATGCAGAGTGTGTGTATGAATGTAGAAGTGCCTGCGTGTGTGTATGAGAGAGCGATTGGTAACTGAATTAATGCAGAGGATGTAGAATCTAAGTGTTATAACTTAGATTAATCCTGAAAGACCATACTAATTATAGAAAGGTATAATGAACATAAGACAACAATTAAGGAACTCTGCAGTCACTAGCAATAGACAAGGTATAATATAGTACAAGGACATAATGAGAAAGAAACATCCTATCCCACTTTCTTTCTCCATTCTCTTTCTGTGGTCCTGGTTGAGTAACACTGAATATTATAAGTAGTACAATATAATGTGCTGCATTTTACAGATGTATGAGTAATCTACTCAGTCATCATACGAATAGCATCAGGTTCTGAGAAAGTCACTTAAACAAAATTCTTAGTATATTCCTAAAGGAGAAACTGCACACTTTTATCAGTTGCTTTTCAGATGGTGAAAATATAACTGACACCAGCTGAAATGTCCAAAAAATGTGGTTATTTCACTATGTAAGCTGTACTTTTCACGTTCAGTATAGGAGCCTTATATATCCACATTTGGTTTAATCTGCTGTAGTATACTGACCTACATGATCAGAAATAGTAACACAGGTAAGGTTCAGCTTTTTCTGTTGGCAATATTGCACTCTTGTCCTTCCTTAACTTTCTGCTAGCTATGTTTTCTACTCTTTTTAACAAGAAAGCTTTAGTGTTGTCTTTTGGAATCCTTGCCACTTTGTATTTTGAAGCTTGCCTTGTATGTTTATTGAGGGATTTTATTTTCCCAATGATACTGACCAGAGAGGTTATCCCTTCTTGGTATGTAACTCTTTGGTACAACTTCACACCTTCTATTATATATTTAGTTCATGGCAGGGGTCCATGAGACTAATGCACTTTTACTGTATAAGTGAGAATTTCTTGTGTTTGTGATAGCATGGTCCATGCAACCCTGTAGGTGAACAGTGTGCATTAATAAAGGATTATGGAGCTGGGACAGTGTTAACCTTAGTAATGCAAACCAATGACAGATAGCAACAACAGCATCACCCACAGCACAGTGTTAACCCGTGTCATACACACACATGCATACTCAAGTTCCAAAATGTGTGTAGTACAATGCATACTGGCCATTAGTAGAAAGTATGGAGTATTAATACTGGCCAATACAGGGTATGTCACCCTGCCCATGTATCCAATATTCATGTACATGCAGACAGTGCACCTCCACCATGTTCACAAATGTACACCTGCAGACGTGTGCTGCACACATCCCACACTTACTCTCCACTGTATAACACATGCTGCCATAACTACACACATCAGCCAAGTGGCACATGGGCAAACAAAACACAATTGGAATAAACACTGGTGGAAACAATACATTGCTAATTACAACTTTAATGCATCATGCCTGCTCACCTACACCTTCATGGATATCATTACACTTTACTGCTGACAATATGCTACACATTCAACCATTGCTATACTTTATTAAAGTCACCCTGTGCATCAGCACCATGTTAGCCTGTTCCTGCATCAATGTTACAGATGACAGGAGGTGGCACAGGTTTCATCATACACACAGCATGTGTTGTTGGTTTGTCAGAGGCCTACACTGAGCCATACAATCGACATGTGTGTATGAGTGTGTGTGTGAGGGCCATGAGTACTGTTATGGGCCAATGTTGATGTAATGTGTGTGGGTATGTGTTTGCCCTAGGTTTCTGGTTTATGTGTGTGTGTGTTTGCATGCACACAGTTCAACCATATGGCTGCCATATACGGGGATTTGTGAGACAGCTACAGACTGTACCTGGCAGGCTTTATAGATCACCATCTCTGGCCACGGATATGGAACCTGTGCCTGGCAGGGGTGCTACAGACAGTATCAGGTACTAATCCAGACTGGGTACTATCCAAAGAGGTTGAGATATGTCCACTGGATCCAGGTCCCTGCTGGGACTGGCCAGAGCCATGTGCATGTGGTCTTCTAGGACAGTCTACGGACAGCCCCCCCAACATTGCTGGGGCTGGTACTGGCACTACGGGAGCAACTGTGACTTGCTGGAAGTCCACAGCAACCTCCAGCTGCTGATGTTGCTGACATACGTCCACGTCAACATCTCAACCATCCCGCACTGCCCTGACACATGGACATGACATTGTGGAGGACATCGAATGTCTCACCCCAACTTCTATCAATGACCTCAGTGTAATTACATATGGCACCTGCTAGGTCATGGATACTGTCATTTACAGAGGTGTTATGAGCCCTCTGTGCCCTTAGTCCCTGTCTGGTGTCCCGCTCCATTCATGTCTGTGCCTCCATGACAGCCTGGAACATGCATGTGGTAGAAAGTGGTGTGGCACATCTGCCAAGGGCATGATGACCAGCAGTGCTCTGACGAGAACCCCTGGGCATCTGCCTATGTGGTTCTGTTCCAGACATCTGGCTATGGCTGCTCTGTCCTGATACATGTGCCATAGATACCACTCTGTCCTGCCAGTGCCAACCGTACACTGTCCCTCAGCTAAGGGTAATGGTGATGATGGATGTACAGGCAGTATGACTGTGTGCATGGATGGGGTGGAGACTTGTGTACTGTCAATTGGTGGCCCAAAAACAGACCCTAACAAACCTGCCTGTGCCTCAACACACCTATCCTCATGATCACTGTCTGTCTCAGTGATATCAGGTTCCCTGCTGTACTGAACCAGCCCCACCTCAGCACCTGTGAGAGGAAAACAGGAAACACACTTTAAGACCTGAACATGATGTCAGACCACATGCGCACATGCACACATGCACACGCACACACGCACACATGCACATGCATACATGTGTGCATGCACATGCATGCATGCACATGCACATGCACACATGCACATGCACACATGCACACACACAAATATACTCCTCCCTAAAGCAGACACACACACAACACCAGCAATCTCAGATCATACACAATAGCAGGTGATGGTGGGGTACAGTATCACAAGCAAAACAGTCATATCACACATGTCAGCATGCAGGACATGTGTTGCTCAACAGCATGTAGGGCAAGTGCAGACAGTCCTTGCTACTAACATTATACATGGCTTTGATGCATGTGTTTTGTTATTAGGTGATTGGCCTCCCCTGGAACGCAATGCATACATGGACACAACATTGCTGTGCAAGTATTCAAAACTCTGTAATGTACTGTGCACCATAACTCACAGGTCTACATACCATGGCTGGATGTGTATCTGTGTGTCAGATAGGTATCCAATGCTGATTACAGCCTCTGTGTCTTTAGCAAATCATTGTGGACACAGTTTTAGCACATGCATGATAAGTATTCACACAACATCATCAGTGGTGTATGTATAATTGATGGAATACCATTTGTCCACATACCCAATGTACAGTAGTTATGGTGAGTGTAGATCATATTGTGGACATGTCAGTGTCATCCATGACATGGCATGCTAAAACACAACTGCATATTTAAACATCACACATACCCAATGTGTGTCATATGACCTAGCCACTCAATAGCATCACAAGACATATATGTGTCAGTTGTGCAAATGGTGATTGGTATGCATATTGTTTAAAGGTGCATACGTTTGCACACACACAACATTGAGGTGTATAGCAATGAAAGCTATGTGTAGTACTGTGGTTACAATAACTGGATGGGGTATAGTACCACAGGCCATCATCATGAAGCATCATGTGGTCACTCAAGGCTACAAATGTTTCCCAAACTAGCACTAATCATGCTGCACTGGAACTGTACTACCTTGGCTACATTCAAAATTTCACAACCAGTTGTTACATGGGTTTGTAAGGAGGCCAATAAGGAGCATTCCCTGACGTGAATGTGTAGAGTGTTACAGAGTTTTTAAATGCCCCATGATAGGCCTCTACCCCTCAGGTATATTATGTGTAATGTGTGGATGAGATTATGGATACTGGAGTGTGCCTTTACAGAGGGTTTGTGAATCCTTTATGTGTAGCATGTTAAAATGCTCTGTGTATGACATAGTTGTGTATGTCATGTGCATGTTGAGTATCAACTTTGCCTATCCAATGGTCACTACAGTGTAGCCACATTTGTTTGAGATGGTCTGGGTATTGCATGTGTTTCAGGCAGCTAATCACATTAGTGAGATGTGCGTGGTCTTACACCAAACATGCACAGCATGCATTATGGGTAGGTGTGTTACATGTGTACATGGCCTATACCTTAACTATGACATGCACTTTTTATTTACGGTAATAAATGTAGATCACACTCACCAGCATCTGTCCGCTGCCTTGATGTCACCCCAGAGGGACCTACATAGAGATGAGACAGTTTGTCAGTGGCCACAACTGTGGCATTGCTACTGTGTGTTTGCAATCTTACAGTAGAACAACATTTTACATTCACAGGCCTACAGATTATGTTCTAAATGATCAGTATTGCACAACAACAGGCTCCACATCTTCTAACTATACAATCCACATCTCACATATGCATGATCTATCAATACAGATAACAGTAGTCTACAGATATGCCATATTACCTGCATGCTCCATGTGTGCTTGCTGAGTGGCTACAACCTCCATCATGGTGTATGTCTGTTGCTGTTGTTGTTGGGCAGGTGCCACAAGGCTCAGGAGCAGCTCCTCCACTCTGGTGAGGGGGGATGGATATTAACATCACCTCCTGTTGCAAGCTGTTGTCTCCGCACATCAGAAGCATGCTGATGGACATGTCTGAGTAGATCACTGCAGTGGTGGCATACCTGCTCATATGTCCGGTTATGCAGGCCTACCTCATTTACCCTCCGGACAACAACTTGCCACATTGCAGTATGCTCCTGCTTGTTCTGGTTGGTTTATGAGAACATTAGACTGTAGTGCTGAATCATACAGCTAGTAATGATCTCATCTTCAGCACTACTATAGCTGGGATTTCTGTGATGTGCCATGATCCCTGGAAGACATAAAGAAAAAATATGTCTGAGCAAGTCATATGGCACATTTAACATTATACAGTACGGATATCAATGAACTGCCATATATAGCAACCTATTAGCTGAGAGTGAAACACTTTAGCTACCACTTATCACTTCTCACCCCACAACTGCTTGAAAGTGCCTGTCTCACTCTACCTAATGAACTATGTTCTGCACAGCAACAAAATAAAATCACTATATAAGACTATACAAGAGTACCTGGCACACTGTATACAACACAACGCACCACCTAGCCACAGCAGATATACATCAAGCTGATGTGTAAAGAAATATGTCATCCATCACAATGAGTGTAAGGTCCAGTAAATGTATTACTATTATACCACACAACTTGTTAATGGCAAACCCGTGGCCAAAATATGTGCACAACTGGGAATATAGGTCGCATACTGCTGTAGTCCACTATAAATGTTGCTAGATATGCAGTTATGTGTTTTACCACACATATGACAGAGGACATGTACAGACATACCCACACGCACATCAGACATAATTACAGGACACAAAGGTATGGCAACCCAGATAAGCTTTACATGTGTACTATACAGTACTGTGTGTCAGTACTTATAAAACCTTAATCTTGAGGAATGTAATCTGCGATGAATACAGGGACCACACAAAACAGTGGATGCAAGCAATGTGGACATACACCATGCTTTACTGCACAGGCCCAGAGCTTCAAGTAGTACTACAGTATACACAGGATTTGGATTCAACATAATTTCCAATCAATAATCATAGATGTAGTGCTTTAGCCTTCAATGACACACCACAGTTAAAACCATGGGACTTAATCACACTGTATGCCACAGCACTTTTTCTGCCTAGCAACAGAATATACAGCTTTTGCTGGGATCAAAGCAAGGACCCATAATACCATGACATAAACAGTTTCCCACTAAGCTATCCCACAAATACATATCTTTGGCGTATTCACAAACAAGTTGACCATCACACTCAGTCAACAGTACAGAGAATCTATTGCAACAAGTAGATGTAGGTGTGTATGAGTATATACGACTCTCTCTCTCTCTCTCTCTCTTTCTATATATATATATATATATATATATTAATATATACATATATGTATATACATATACACATCCATTGGTGTGCATATATATATATATATGTAGGCACATATACATTTCACCTTTCATAGTGGGAATATCAATTATACAAAGGATGTGAGGTGTACAGTAATGTAATAATATCGCACAGTCTTGTGATCAATGCATTAAAATTGTTCACAGCCCAGGTAGCTTAAGCAGGCCTCACTGGCTTCAACATTGCAAACTGAGCAAACCACCCACACTGTTTAACCACCACATGTCATATACCAGCACTGTATGCTGTCTTGTTTGTCACACACTAAAACCTACATACACATATGTGCATACTAACCTTCACCAACATATATATCTCCACCCTTCACAAACAGTTGCAATATGTCCCCTGCTTTATGCACGTATACAGATGTGAATATATATGACACATATATATCTCACTGTATGTATGTGGCATACACACACAAGGTCCACACTGTTGTAAGTCCCTGGACCTCACAGCTGAAATGTTGGGCCTTGCTGCAACACAAACAGGTGCCACATGTGAACACACACTAATATTAGAGGGGGTATATATAGCTACAAATTCTAGATAAGCATACTAGACTGCTACAGCAGTTGCCAATGCTAGGCTACACTTTAATATGACTATCATGCATGTGTTGCTCTGTCACACCCATACTTATATAATAGCAGTGCTAATCCCCCAACAGCCATTGGCCACACTACGGTACAGAACACAGGTAACATGGATCAAATCTTTGACATTTAATGCTGAGCTACACATTTCACAGGTATGTCCCACTGCCCACAGGTACACACTGTATTGTCCATAGCAGTAGTTAAGCAGGACATCTGTGCATAGATAATTACTGCTGCCACATATGAATGGTTCACATTATGTAGACTACTCTTCAGAAACATCTACTACATACCAGTAAATACATGTGTCACATACCTTTCCTTTGTATGATTTGGTATTATTTCTTTTTTTTTTTCCTTTTCTCTGTCTCTCTCTCTCTCTCTCTCTCTCTCTCTCTGTCTGTCTCTCTGTCAGTCTCTGCAATAGAGTGATTGAGTTTGTTGGCAGCGATTGCAGCCTGCTTTTGTAGGTATTTGCACATGAGCATGTGATGGCCTCTGCACCAATTAGTGACCACCATTTGCTAAATGCAGGCAGCCTGCTGTGTAGTAATTGCAGTAATCACTGTCATAGCTACCCAGTACTATAAATTGCTAACTCAGGTAGGCGTGGCCCTTTCAGCTTTCCAAGATGGAGATCATCCTTGTTTGCTGTGGACATCATTGTTTAAGACAGAAGGTTGGTATATTTCTTATATCAGAAGCCAGGGTTGTAGCCAGTGATTTACATTTTGTACTCAGACCTAAATGTTGCTGCTTCCAGTACACACTTGTCAGTGTAGAAATGTACTCACCCCTCAAAATGCTAACCCAAGATACATGGGAGGATGTACTTTCTTTTCAAATTTTACAATTAACTGCCATACAAAGCTAGTTATTGAGATGTATTTCTTTGGCACAAGGATTGTTTGTGAACTGCTATACTGTGAATATTCATTTACTCAGTTCTAAACAGTTTGTGCTTTTTTAGTGTTGACATTAGCACAAGCTGCTCAAGAAAACTGGACAGATTTCAGTATTGTGAGTATGCTTAGCTACATCCTTGGTAGACCCTGCACACACAGGTATATTTTACATTTGGGAGGTGTGCAGAAGTACACAGAGAGTACATTTTATTGTGTGGATTATATCTTGCTGGACTTACAGGGTTGCTGTGTACATGTTAGTTCATCAAGGCAAGTAGTCTGTCTGCGTAACTCCCAACTGTGGACCTATCCACATGGTAGACAGAGATTAGCCTGTTATTCTTTGTCTGTGCGCAACACAGGTCTTTTCAGCACTAGAGCAATGGCATTGTTACAGTTGGTTGCTACCAGTACATGGCTATATCCTTTTGTATTTCAGTATTGTATTCCTACATAAGGGTATTCTTCCGGAAATCCTTCCAAAGCTATTTGCACAGTGTGTAACAGCACAAAGGCTGATATGCTTCTGTGTTTCTGCCTCTGCCAGACCTCTCAAACACTCAGGTACATATTTGAACAGACTCAGGGAAAAGTAGAGAAAAAGTCAGGGACACCTTTAAAATATTAGTGCCATTAAGTTGAGACTTTGAGAGAACCAGAGCATATGGATTAATACACCTTTTCTGAAGTAAAAGAAGTGTCTAACTCTTAATTATTGTCATTACTAATTACATGTAATTCACCACCTTTCTGGCCAAAGTCAGTAGTTTTCAAATGGATTCAGAGGGACAGAGCTAAATTTTGTTTCAAAAGCAGGGACATCCCTGAAAATTAGGGAGGGAGGTATGGCCTCTGCCCTAAACAGATATGCCAGTGTTTGTCCTGCTGTGATACTGTGTGGGGGTTGTAAAATGATGGTGTAAAATTATTTTCTTCTAGAATAGCTGCTTCTCTTATCACAGTCATATAATATAATCCCACAACAACTGTTGGTAAAGATCCACAGAACAAGTTGTGTGGTATGGCATTCCTATTTTTCCTTTACATTCACTCATTCTGATGCATGATATATTTATTTCAGCACCAACTTGTTGTGCATCTACCGTGGCTTAGTGGTACTTCATGCAGTGTAGTGTGTACAATGTCCGGGGTTCGAGACTGACAGAGATGTTTTATTTTGCTGCTGAGCAGAACAAGGGCCCTCACATACAGAGTGACTAAGCCACTTTTAAGCAATTGTAAGTAGGTTTGCGTGGGTTTGTATGATGCTTAGCAATGCTTAGCTAAGCACAAACAAGCTCACACTTGCCCAAACCCACTAACTACTGCTTAATAATGCTTACTCAAGCTAACCCCCTCGCTCATTTCTTTGAAAGAAAAAAAAATGGAGAGATAAGAAAGTGGTGAAAAAGGGGCACAAAGAGGGAAAGACAGTAGGGAAAATAGCTCGGGATGTGCAGATCGGGTGTAGGGAAGGTCCATAGCTGTCCATTTCTTTAACAGCAACAGCTGTGCATATGGAATAAATTTGGAGGTAAATATGAAACCTTCAACCCCTGAGAGAGGGGTGAGGACAACAAAGTATATTGTAATGCCAATTAAATTACATTTTATGTGCCCAGGGGACATGTGTACAAAATGGGCAGCTATGTATGGGGAGTTATTTTTTTTTTTTGGGAGCAGATTGCCCTTTTTTTTTCAGGTGACAGTGGAATGTGGGGTAGGGGAAGTAGGTATATTTGGGGAGGTAGGCTGGGGAGGTAAACAGACAAGACAAACAAGACACATACAGGGGTGGAATATGACACATGTGGTGGGTGAACACCACTGACGGGGAGGGATGTTTGGAAATCGCAAGCCTATGAGCCCACAGATGGCAACAGTGGAACTGAGATCCTCACCCATGGGCAGTTACCACTGCACCTTCACAGCCCAGAGGGTGGCTGTGCTGGGGGCTGTGTAGTAGGGGCAGGTTGACCCAGGAGTTGCACCACTCATGCCTCAAGCTGTCATAGAGGTTCTGCAACAGAACGCTCGATCTCTCTACGCACCACAGCCCGGACTGTTGGAAGGGTGATAGGTGGCCCTCCTCCACCCATGCTTGCACGGGGGGGGCAGAGCCCCATCCCCTGCAGCACATCCACCCAAAGGTGGCACAGGGCCAACGGAGGAAGAGGTCCCAGGCTGGGCACCGGACCTGCTTGTGCCAGGTGCCATGGCCAGCTGAGGTGGGACAGGTGGGTCCGCTGGGACAGGCCTTCCCATACGAACTATGTTTTGGAGAATTTAATAAAGATATGGGTTAATAACAGTCAACAGCATTCCCAGTTAGTTATAACAGCATGCAGAAGTATTCCCATTAACCCAAGACACCAGAGTTTCAACAGTTGAAAAGCAAGCATAACACATGCATATATAGAACAATAGTGGACATTACAACAGCATGCAGGTTTAATTGATGGCAACAGGCCACCAATATTGTAGTATTTGAACAGGGAACATGCATAGAAATGAATGCAAATATTTATAAACCAATAGGACATATGTCCCAACAAATGTTTTGAGATTAGACATACCCATTGAGGTGTGGAATTGCATTTTTTATGCAAATACAGTGGGGTGGAAAAGATAGTTCAGTTAACAACTTATATATCCTTCTAGTTTACACTACATTCCTATTAACTGCAGTTATATGTCCCTTACATGTATTATTACACTACCCAATGTCTTTCTATTGTGCAATTGGATTTTGCTAGATCATTATATACCTGACCTGTATCTGACATACAAACTGTCAGGATGCAGATGTTACTGCTGCATATTTTGAGGGTTGCTCACACACACTACTGCTGAGATGGTACACTGACAGCTCTACTTTCATATAATTATCTAGATATGTTCAGGTGAAATTATCAGTTATATGTTAACAGCTCCCTACATTTCTGGCAGCACACTGACATTTCTGGGGAACACAATACCAAGCTACTCATGTGCCAGATTAACCTGTACATGCTGGGCATGAACCAACAGTTAAGGGCTGTAAATATGCATAAAAGCTACTGGCACTCCCTTCATCCACTTTATATGTGCCTACCCAAGTGTGGGTTATCTAACACTGCTTAATACAACAGTACTATTTCCAAAATGCAACAGTACAACAACATATCAAAGAAAATCACACAGACACACTCCAGGAATTATACCTTTATTAAAGATTTATTACACCTTTATTTATTGGGTTAAAACACTTTTTTTGAAAGCTCTCTCATTTATTTTATATAACAGTACATGCAGAATAATTATTAAATAATTATTATACCTTTATTTATTGGGTTAAACCACTTTTTTGAAGGCTCTCTCATTTATTTTATATAACAGTACATGCAGAATAATTACTAACCTGCCTGGTGAAGCAGGCTTTGCAGCCTATCTTCGTGGGCTTGCTGATTCATAGCCCGGACACCTGTAGCTGTGAAGTAAATGCAGAGATAATGAGACATACCTATCCATAGTGTAGACAAGAATAGCAATTATTAACTACTTAATGCAATGGCCACTAGTAGTGGGGCATTTGCCATCCCATGGGCCTCCTGGATCCACTGGTCCAGTTGATCCTCCTTACGTTGCTTCAGGTCAGAGTACTGGTGCCTGACCTGCTCACCAGTCTGAGGAGCGCCAGTGGCACTGGTGAGATCACGAGCTAGACAGTTCCAGGCCTCCGTTTTGTATTGGGTGCCCTGGTACTGGCCCTGCAGGAGTCTTTCCTCATGATTGTGGACAAGGAGCCAAACCATTACTTTGGTCTCCTCAATGCCCCAATGTTGTGCTTGAAATCAAGTGCCTTCTCCAACACCAGCCATGCTGACTGCAGAAGGGAGCTACAACCAGTTATGGCAAGTATTCCCACCTGTGGAGCTTAAATATGCCTCATTTCCCACACTTATTTGTGATTGGCCAGTTTTGAAAAAACTCAGCTGTAGGCAGACCTGCTTAGCTGATGTTAGCAATGTTTAATATTCCTTTTATAGATATGTGTCTGTTAAAAGTGCAAGGTTATGAAATACTGTCATGGCTTAGTTGTTATGTACTGTGACTATAGTGCACAGTATCCCGGGTTCGAGCCCTGTCACTGTTTTTTATTTTCCTACTGGCCAGACCTGAATGGTTAAGGTACAGTAAAGGATGTGTGGCCATGTTTAGCCGACTTTGCTCAACTTTGCCAGACTTTGCTCAGCGTTGCTCGTTGTTGCCTGCCATTGCCCGACGGTGCTCGATGTTGCCCAACATTGCGCTGGTTAGCGTGGTGCGCAGCTCCACGCAAACATTTTCTGTTTGTGCTAGTTTGCGCAATGTGCAGCTCCACGCAAAGACATTGCACTAGTTAACGCAGTGCTCAGCTATGAGCAATTAAATATAAATATGCTCAATACTGGTAAAATATGCTTAGCAGTGCTTTACATTGCTTAAAATAAGTTACTCATGCATCAGTATGCATAACCATTTCACCTTCCCATATATATATATATATATATATATATATATATATATATATATATTAAATTCGTTCACTAATACATATAACATTTAAATGCTTTTTTATAAAACTTTAAATAATACATGTCAGGAAATATTTTTGTATACAGATTTCCAACAGAAAATGAAAAGTGTAGTGGTGGGACTCGAACCGGGAATTGCCTTCTCTTTGTGCGAAGGCTCTAACCACTACTCTATCGCTATTTCACTTAATTTGCATATATTTTTCTTATTATCCTCTTCGGTGTCTAAACTGCTAACTGTAGCTAAGCAATGGGCAATCCCGAGCAAACACGCGCAAATACGGGCAGCTATATCAGAAATGAAAAAAAAAACATCTCTTTTACTTTTTATATTTGTACTGGGTTTACTATATGGGGGAGTGTAATGTTAGAATGTACAAATGTGAGCGGACTCGCTCATGTAACTAGACATTTCCCGAGTTTCAAACTTGTAGGGGTGTGGATTTTTGGACTGATCAGCAGTCCGACACGTCCCCTACACTCGTCCACGCTCCGTGTTAGTTTTAGAGTTGAAGCAGCGTGCCCTCATTAATATGCATGGTGCGCTGCCATCTTACTCTTAGACTGGCTCTTCAACGTAAGACTAATTTAGTCTTACATGGAAGATTAATGAATCCTGGGGGTATACTTTCCAAGTAACAAAGTCACAAAAATATTCTTAAGAGTAATGATTCTTGTGTTAGCTCCAAGAACTGAAAGGCACACATATATGCAAGTAATAATGCTCCCCATGCCATCACTTTTTAAGCTGGAAGAGCTGATGGCATACTTGCTGCATTCTAAAAGTATTCACAAAAGTAATCATTTTGGGAGCATGTCAAAGTACTGAAGAATTACCTGGAGACCGTATGTTCAAAGAGAGATGAGTGATTTTCACAGTTGGAACACATAGTTGCTGAAGGTGGAAATGAGGGATCCAGTGTTGTAGACACCACATGGCAGAATATACAAGCACCATATCATGTACACATAAGGTAAGCCGCACAAGCATACATGCACAGTGCTAAACTGTTGAAAGAGATTCGGAAAACAACCATGCAGGAAAATAAGAACAAAAGACAGGCAACAGCCTACTGCACATCAGGTATCTCAAAATATGGTGTAGTTATGCCCCTGTAAGCAACATTCACATAATGGTAGCTAGGCAGGCATCATCCCAATAACAGTAATAAACAACATTGTGAGTGGTCATGGTGCATGAATACACATGGTGGGAAATAGATGCAACATTAAAATGGAGGACAAGAAAGACATAGAAGATGGGATCAACAAATATTGTGAACCAACCAGGGGCCTCCAGCACAAATAGCCACATATACAGCTTTTTTGAAAGCTAGAAGGAAAAACAATTACCCCACATTAATGGATACTTTTGTAACAAAGTAAAAAAATAGTGAAGGGTTAATCCTACTAGGCCTATCAGATAAAGGCCTCAGAAAAGTGCAAAGAACAGGCAGTGAGCATAGTGGCAGAAGCACTAAAAATACCATATATATTTACCGCACAGCATCACTCATCTGATGCTAGTGAAGCATCCTCATACATTCTCCCAGCTAACTAGAGACAATTAGCTGTTTGTAACTAAGATCCACCCTTTCAGTTGTTGCAAGACCTCTGTGGTCCATGGGATGCAGGAATCAAAGTACACATGCCACCACATACAGTGCTTGTCTAGAGAATACACTACTTTTGTAGAGCTGCCAAAGTGGGTCCACTTGGAATAGATTATCATATCAGACATGTTCATACACCAGTACCATAGGGAAGATCATAGTGAGGTGAAAATCCTTCTCACAACATAAGACAGCTTAAAGGACCTTAGTACATCAGTTCAGTGGTCTTTGGATGGCACATTCTTGACAAAGGGGAAGATAATGAGACAACTTTAGAGTTTCCATGGACTGCTGTCATTCCAAGACACTATCATACCACTGCCTTTAGTTTACATTGTCATGTCACACAAGACCCCGAGGGCAAGAGGAGTATGCTGCTTAATACAATGTAGTTGTAGCTGTCAGCCTTAGTTCAGTACATTCTATCTGAATTCAGAGCTTAGGCATTCTGTAGTATAAATGCAAACTTTTAGAACAGCAGGTCTAAGGGTTGCCTATTCTGCTGTTTGCAATGGGTATGGCCTGATATACATGTATGAGTCCAATACAATGTTTCAACAAGGATGGCAGTATCTGCTTGTTTTTGCCTTTTAACAGCCCAAAGGCATTCCATTAGACTTTTCTGCCCTGAAGGGGTTTTTCTCACATAGTGCTGTACTCCTTATATTTATCCTGAGTTGTAAGACATTTGTCACATGGTCCTCCTGTGCTCTTCTTCTGCTTCTTGCTTATCATCTAGATTTGTGGTGTGTGTCCAGTATGCACTCCGGGATTGTTGAGGCATGACATTGGCATGCTCAGTGCCTATTCAGGAAATCCATGAAGATCCCCATGTAATGTTTGGCATCTTGCAAGGAAAGTAAAACCCAGTACATTTGTTGTGAGGAGGGTGGTTACTGGGATTTCCTGTACACTGACACATCATTTTATCCATGCTTTGAATAATTTGCTCAGAATTATTGATCACACAGAGGAATATGAGTCCTTGGTCTTTTTTTTCTAAATGTTGCCACCTGTTTAAAGTCATAATTCACTGTCACTTGGACACTGTGGTTGTGGCTTTCTTTTGGTTTTGGGGTTAGCTATGTGCTTCTTTGTGCAGTAATGAAGTCACAACCATACTTTGTGATGAACTGGACATATAGGTAAGCAGTGTTAGGTGCTTTACTCTATACTGGAACACTATTAGTCTATGGGCCATCCTTTCCCAACCTCACTAATTATCTCCTGTATGTTTCTGGCACTGCCTGCAAACTGCTTACATAAATAAACCAGCATGTTCTATGCCTTCTCTATTCTGCATTGTTTCTTCCACTCCATTTTCCTCCTCCATTTACTCCTTGTTCCATTTTTGCTGTATATTATCCTGAGAGTTTATCCTTACATGCCCCTTCTTGTCTTCCTGTACTCCTTTTTTTCAGCCACCTTCACTGACAATCTCTGATTATAAAGTGGTATGTCTCTCTTTCTGCTAATTGTGTTCACAATGATGCCTTTGTGATCTGTGACATCCATGTTACCACTCACAAACATGTTTTTGGTCTTTGCAACAGGAGAGATTTTTCTTTAAGTTGAGCAGCATGATTCCATTGTTTTGCTGGTAACTCTCAAGAAATAGAAATAAAAACATATATGGAAGCAGAAATGTTCCACTCACCCATTATTTTTCTTAAGATGGTTTAGCTGATAGAATGGTTTATACATTTAATTAACTGAGTTTCTATATTCAATGTGAGCCTTTTTTTTCTATTTTAATATGCATTTCCATTCCTGCAGTATTTTACTTTTGTTTTCTGTATCTTTGCCTCCTTAGTAGAATAATGTCTAACAGAGTTTTTCTACTGTATTAGTTTGTGGTATATGTGGGGGGGTGTAATTTGACTCTTAAGTTAGATGCGCTGTTTTCTGTTGACACAATGGCTGTTTTTGCTACATGTTATTCAAGTCCTATCTCTTCCAGCACTGCTTTATTTCCTGTATGAAGATAAATGCACCCATTTTCATCAGGAGGTTATTTCGTTCTTTTTTTTTACCTTTTTGCCTGTGTTTTACTTTTCCTGATTAGGTGATATACTTACATTTTAGTTTATGTGCTTTTATTGCTGCAAAATGCATTTTATTTCTGCCATAATCCTGATTACAGTCTTATTCCTTTTCTTCTTTATTATTAATTTGATACATACTTATGGATGTGCTCAATTTGGAGTGTGTTTCTGTTTGTTTTTTTATTTATTTATTTACCTACCTTTTGGGGCATTTCTGTGTTTGGCAGTCTATCACTAATAAATGGCTTTTCAAGTTGATGGCATTTTGTTGGATTTTGAAGTTTGTGAGGGACAAGGGATCTATGACTGAATGGGAGGTCTAGGTGGCACCAGCTTTCTACTGTGCATAGAAAGATTTGATGCACAGGTAGTTGTCACTCTGATTGGTCAGGTTTCCTTGTCAATTTTATTATGCTGTTTTAATGATTACTTTTAGCTTAAGTTATTATCTCATAAAAGGAGAATGCTCTTCTTGATTATCTTTTTATTAAAGAAAGAGAAAAGGGACCATGAGCTGAGAATGGTTGCAGGATGTAGGCAATCTGTGTGTACAACTTATGTACCTGTCAGCAGAATAACATTATAATGATAGGAGCAAATTCATCTGCTGATGTAGAAAAGAGCTATAAAGAGATTCTGAAGACTTTGCAGGTCAAAATGATAATGATATCACTAGGTCTTAGATTGTCTTTCACAAAAAGTTTTTAGATATGATAAGTAAAACAGAGATGGGTTAATTCAGTTTTACTTGGATTATAATTTTGCTTGCCAAGTTTATAGCCTACTGGCCTCCAAGAAGTTTAATTGATAGAACATCATGTTGTCTTTGAAGGAAGTTAAGTAATTGCTTGTTCTGATTGTAAGGACTTTATTTCATAGTCTTGGAAGACACTCCAGGAAGCCTGTCATTTTGTTTTCTATTACTGATGATAATTTTTTGTACTAGGCTACAATTCTGGGGTTAGTTCCCCAGTGATACATTCCGCACATGAACTTAACAATAGAACTGAATCCATCATTGCATTATGGACCAAACAGAGGTCACTTTTATGTAACCTATAGGATGTACAATATAATAACACTTCCTGAAATCTTTCCAAATAGTTAAAAGTTTTTCAGCCTTATGATTTATTTTCAATGGGATCATTGTAGAATTTTAAGTAATTTCAGGATGTTTTGCTAAGGTTGCAAAATACTATAATATTTTAAATAATGTGCCAGATTACTGAGGTATAAGATGGTGTAGCAATCCTCCAGGAATGACTAGACATGCTTAGAATTACAAAGGCTACAGAATGTGCTTTTCTGGCTTTGGTATATGCTCTCTACTCTATGATTAAATTATTGTCTACCCTTGTCCCTAAATTGTATTTGCAATTATAATGTATAGCTTTTTGTGTGAAGTTACATGATGGTACATAAACTGACATTAAATGTAAGGTTATTACTGGTGAACTAGGTAGATAATTCTGTATACCATCTTGGAGAACTTCTGTATGTTTCAGTGAAGTAGCTATGATAAACCAATTTGCAATTATTAGTTATCCAGATCCAACTTCCCATCTTTATATTTAAACAGAATACAACAAAAAGGGAGTCTCAGTACAGACTGCAGAGGGACACCACTGGCAACCCCACTGAAATTGGTAATCAGAGCTGTAGCTGGATCATCTAACACCCAGTGCTGGTCCCCAAACTGGCACCCCTCAATTCTATGATGAGGAGCAAAAAGCAAAAAAAGCCAATTCTCCAATAAGGCATGCCAAATCTAATGTGCTGCTCAACTGGAGGAGAAAAGAAAAAAAAAGAAGTATATTACTTTGAAAAATTACAGTAAACTACTTGTTACATGTTATACCACACACAAAATAGTGAAGAAAGTGCTTTTGTCCTGACCACAAAAGCAGCATTCTGAATGATGATATGCAAATACATATAAGCAGATAGTCACCGACTGGCATGTGACAATTGCTCCACTTAACAGCTTGTGAGTTGGGGGGGTGCTCCTTCACCCCAACCTAGCAATGCCTCTGTGAGCAGGTAATATTGCCACCTTGACTTTTTGCATCTTTTTACTTAAACAGTTTTTCCCATTGACCCTTGCATGGATTGACACATACTGAGTTTAATTTATCAAATATTTCTTTATGTGTCATTATGCTAAATACTTTAGCAAGGCCAATGTAAGGAGCTTATACTGTCAGTCCTTCATAAAGTTATATTTTTACATATTCAAAAAGCACCATGACTTTTAAAAGGCAAGAAACTCCTTAACAAACACAAATCATTCCATACCTTAAAGAAGCAGACCCTGATGTCATAGAGAAATTCTGTTATTAGCTTTGCCATGATTTGACAAAAACACTGGACAAGTTGATGTATCTATAATTATTTTGGTTAGTTGCAGCACCATCATTGTGAATTGGTACTGCTACATCTATCATTGTAAGTTAGGACTGTGTCTATGCACTAACATTATGTGGATTTGTTTATTTGTCTGTTTCTCTGTCTGTTTGCTTGATGTGTTGTTGGTCAGGTTAGTCTCACTAGGCTTATGGCCTATGCTTAAGGGAGATAAAGATGGTAGTCATACTAATTATGATTATGACTATAACTTTAATAATGTTGATAGGTATTTTATTATGTTTTCCTTGATTCTGTGAAGCTAAGCACCCAGTATGTTGTCTGGTACATCATGGACTTTGATTTTAAATTTATTTCTGGCAAAAGTTATTATCTTAGTTACATAAGAAATTTCTCTTCTGTATAAAACACTCTGATTTATGTCTAGGTTTATAGTAAAGTTTACATTTTCTACAAGTAAATGTATTATGTCCTACAACTTCCTTCAGTAATTATTGATAACATGTAATGTTCATTTTTTTTTCTTTTAATTTTTGTGTAATAATACCACATTATTTCTTTCAACTTTTCAGAGCAGGCTGAATTGCTATTTAGAACAGGAAGTAGTTTCTATACTGCATTTTTATAGCTAAGTTAATTTATGAAAGCAAAGCAGTCACTCCTTTTCTTTTATTTATTTATTTATTTATTACTCGGGGTAGAAAAACTGATTTAACATGTCATGTTTTTCATTCTTATTTCAAACTATTAACATGTATATAAAACTGTATTTAAGCTATATTTAATGTGTAATATGTATTTCTGGGTCATAGGTGTGACAATAGGATAGGCGGTTCTGCCAGCCATGCCAGGAGAGTGGAAGCATGACTTGTGCCAGCACACCTAGCTGGAATTTTGTAAATAATTATATGTCATGTGTATATCAAACTGATTTGTACAGATACTTGTGCCGAAAATGTATTTGTGAGGTTTGCCTGTGTTAAAATGTATCAACAGTGCAACCTGCTGGAATGAAAAGAAATGTACATGTATTATTGTAACTGAATTAAATGTATATGGTATAATAGAGGATACTTGGACAGCAGAGGTTAACCAGCTAGCTTACTTTAAGAAAAATAAGGGAAATGTAAAAGAGCTACTAAACCATTAAAATGGTACCCCATAGTACTGAATAGGACTAGAGACTGTGGGTCTGGAAGAAGCGTTTGTTAATTAGCTCAGTAAAAAGAGGGGAAGCCCCAGGCATTGCCAGAAATATTTAGATGTGTATTGTAGTCATCTATGCTAAATTCCTGTCTCAGCTACAAAAAAAAAACTGTAAAAACCTAGAGTTGGGTGACCAAATGAGGTCATTCTGCACCCCATCTTAAATATTATATTTTACAGGGAGTAATCTTTCATTATTGAGTATTCTTTTTGGGAGAACCTGACTAGAAAGACTACTCACATATTTCACTGTGCCTTACTCTATCAAGTAATTTATTAGGGAACATTAATACTCCTAGATTCAGTCAGGAATATCATGAAGCTTAGTTTAGAGATTGTTTTTCTTTTTTTGTATGAGTCTGTCCATCAGTGTTATTTTCAATACTTCCAGTGATTTGAACTCTGTGGTTTAATGTAAATATATATTTAATATTTTCTTGTACTTTTTTATTATCTATTTATTTATTTTACATTTGTTAACTGGGTTAGTCTGTCTGAGCCAGTGGCCCGTTTTCACTGGAAACCCGAAGAGAAAAGCTCCAGAATACAAACATAAAAAGAGAACATAGTAGGCAATATACAAAATCTAAGAAAAATAGTGCAGCAACACAACATAAACAACAATTACATATACAGTAATCAGTGAAACAAATAACTGTAATAAAAATAAAATTATTATTAACACTATTAAATATTAAAATTATTTAATATATTTAAACTTTTTATTGTGACTGGTCCTTTTTAGAATGTACTTAACCTTTGAGAGTGCTTATATTTATTTGGTGACAATGTGTGGGCCACTCCAGAAGGCCTGTCTTGGTCAACGGTCAATGGTAGTCCATTTGTATTAGTATTAATATTACACAGTATAATTAGACACTCTTTATTAAGGGACTTAAAGTAGCTGATTGTGAAGTGTCTGGTGGCAGTGATAACTACCTTATACCCTGGGTGGAAGGGGGCACAGCAGGTAAATCTGTACCAGCCTTTCCCATATATTTGTGTGTGTGTGTGTGTGTGTGTGTGTGTGTGTGTGTGTGTGTGTGGAAAATCAAATCTCACAGTGTGCATGTGTCAGCTACTTAGGGCAGGGACACAAAGCACTGCTCTTGCAGAGAGGGTGCTGGAGGACTTGGCTTGGACAATCCAGCTGAGGACCTAATTCTACTGCTGTACCAGTGGGGAGTCTTACTGAAGACCTGGAGGGAGACAGGTATAGAAAAATTCAGACCCCATGCTGAGTCTGTTCCTTGTGTGCTCTTAAGTGAAATTGTTCTTGTTGCAGAGAGGTCTGCATCTAGAAATACTGACTGTATCCATTTATATTTTAAGTGCACATCCTTCTCTCGTTTCAGTGATGAGGATTCAGGCACCTTGATTACTGGCCCAGTGTGGTGACATCACGATAGGAACATATGACTTTCTGACTTTTCTCTGTAAGTGGAAACAAACAACAAAACGATGTAAGGAAACTGCATGACATTTGCATTTTAAAAGTAAAAATGCCGTGTCTTGGTTTTCCTGTGTCAGGAAACCAGGGGTCATAAAAATGCAATTGAAAGACTCTTCAAAGAACCTATGTGCCCAGAACTGCGAAAGAGCCAGATGTAAACAATTGATTTTATTTTATTTATTTATCTGAAGTTTGTTTGCCATGATGGTCCATTGGGCCAGAAAAGCCCATTTTCAATGGAGTCCTGGGGAGAAAACTCCATAGAGACAATGTATATAATAACAAGTTATTATTAATATAGTACAACAAACGTGCAAGTAAAAACATAGCATTTGGTGATACAATTTAGTAAAATGCAAAAACAGAAATTATAGAAACCATAAGTAAATATTTACAAATATGTAGTTCCTATCATTGAAAAACAGAAGTTAAATCTATTACAACTATAAGTAGATATTTAAAAATATATATGTTCCTACTGAGGAAATATAACAGTAGGGGGAAGGGTTATATAGGTTACATGTGGCAAGGGAGAGATGAGTTAGGGGAAGAGGAGAGTAAAGAAAGAAGTGGGGAGGTAGATAGTTTACAGTAGGGGGAAAAGGAGAGAGAGGGAGGGTAAGAAATAATAAGGTGAGTTACTGGGGAATGTATGTAGGATGGGAACAGGAACATTCCCAGAGGGATGTTAAGTGTGAATGAAGCAAGGTTTTAAAAGTAGAGAGGCCGCTAGTGGTGCAGATGTGAGGTGGCAGGTAGTTCCAGAGATGTGCTAAGAAGAAGGATAGTAGAAATTTGCCAGGTGGATGGACAGGCTTGTGCAGTTCAATCAGATTATGGGTATTGGTTCTTAGAAGTCTATTGGTTAGGTACATTTTAAAGGTTGAGACAAGGGAGGGGCAAAGAGAGGGAATGAAGATGAGTTTGTGAGCATGGGTGAGTTGAATGTAGGTAAGATAATTGGGTAACTCTAGCTAATTTAGTTTGTGAAGGGCAGTACAGTGTTGGGTGGAGGATCTGTAGCCAATGGCAAACTTGGTGATTTTGTTGTAACAGGAAGAGAGTTTTGTCTTGAGAAAAGATTGCAGGTTAGTTAGGTGTGGGGCACCATGAAGGAGAGAAGGGATGAGATATGTGGTAGAGAGAACAAACCTGGTAGAGGGAGTGAGGTAGTGATTGTGGCGGTAGAGCATACCAACTTTCTGGTGCTTTTTTTAATATTAGTTTGTAGGTGGGTATCCAGCTTAAGCTGATCATCAGTGAGTACTCCTAGCAATTTTGCACTGGATACTATTTTGAGAGGTGTATTATTCCGACTGGTGATGGAGAATGAGTTTTTATCAATGACTGTAGTTTTAGAAGGGGTGCATATCATAAGTTTGTTTTTTGATGCATTGAGTGCCAGGTGGTTTTCTAACATCCATTGTTCAGTGAAGGACAAGGCATCTTGGATTCATTTTATGAGAGTGGAGGTGGAGGTGACAGAACAGATAACTGTTGAGTCATTGGCGTATTAGATATTTTTTTGTATTAGTGATGGTGCGGTGAAAGTCATTTATGAAAATATTGAACAGTAGGGGACCTAATATGGAACCCTGGGGTACACCAATTTGAGTGTTGAGGAATGGGGAGATGTTTTTTTTTCCATTTGACTGCTTGTTGCTGATTAGATTTGAGAGTTTAGTTAGGAGAAGGTTGTGAAGGATGGTATTGAAGGGCTTAGAAAGGTCTAGAAGGTGGGTAGACACAGTACAGCTGGAGTTACGGGCTTTATTCACAGTTTTGAGGGAGGAGAGGAGGGCAGTAGTGGTGCTTTGACCAGGCCTGAATCCATGTTGGATGGGTGTTAGCAGGTAGTTGTCTATGAGACAGGGTAAACGATGTAGGTGGATACACTTTTCAAGAAGTTTAGAGGTGGGGGATAAGATGGTGATAGGTTGGAAATTAAGGATATTATTGTTGTTCCCCACTTTGTGAAGGGGAATAATAAAGGCCTTTTTCCAAAGTTGAGGTACATGGTCTTCTTGGATTGATCGATTTATAAGAATGCGGCTGGGGAAGGCAATGGCTTCTGCAGCTCTTTAGAAAGTAGGAAGAAATATTATCAGGGGCATTGGAACATAGTTTTATGTTCTGAAGGAGTTTTTTTATAGTTGATATGGGGATGGGTTTCATAGAGAATAGAGGAAGTTGGGAGGAGCTTGAGGAGGAAGATATAGGGGAAGGTAGAGGTGAGGATGTAGGATTATTTGTGAAGGATGATGTTAGTTTAGTTATGGAGTCAATGAAGAAAGAGTTAAATTGGGCAGCTAAATCCATGTCGGAGGCATTAGGATTGGGGCAAGGGGTTTCCTTTCTACCTGGGTTAAAGAGAGAGGTGATACCATCCCAGAATTTGTTAGGGTTTGTCTTATGATTATTTTGGAGTGTGGAGAAATAGGATTTACAGTCTGAAGTAATAAGATTTTTAACTCTGTTACAAAGTATTTTGTATTTATTTAGGGTGATGGGAGTTTTATTTTTATGGTGATGTTTCAAGGCTTTGTCTCGGAGACGCATGACAGCTAAAGTATCTTTGCTTAACCAAGAATGGTGTTTCTTTTAATTCTTTACTAATGCAAACAGTAGTTAGAAGTAAGGTGAGAAATTATGTGTCTTGTATATTCTATTACATTATGTGTGTAGGGAAGGACTCGTAAATTGCCATTAGTCAGTCTAATCACACCTGTTTTTCTGTATGAAAAGATCGATGTGCTAAAATATATATATGTTAACTGGGGTATAGCTTTGAACCACATAGACCTTTTTCAGTCTCATCTCAGTAACATTATCTAATTAAATGACTTGATGAGAGTCACACAGTTGGGCAAAAGGATGTCTATGCAATCAAACCCTGGACTACAGGAAGTAGCTTATTAACACTTGCTTGTATACTTTTAGAACTTAGAGCCATAAAGATTCAGTATTATGCCAATTAGATATAACTAGGTTACTTAATAAGTTTAATTAGACACTTTCTTTAAATATTCTGTCTTATACAACTGATTATTATTTTTCTCCTCTATTTGAAAACTATTTGTGTCTGAATGTTTAATCTGTATTAGCATTTTCTTTCTTCTGTAAGTAAAGATTTATTTCTTCAGTTTAAAGATCTTGTGGCTGGTATTTATTTATTTAACTATTATTCATTATCTGAGGTTATGGTATTATTTATCATTGTGGCTTGGCAAGCTATGATGGCTATCTTCAGCAAAGACAGGTTTTCTAGCCCATTACTGGTGAGCTATATATTTTGCGATTTACATTTGGATAAGTCAAGAGTGGTTTGGAAACTAGTATGATTAGTCATATCTTGAGTGTTGGCAGAGCTACTTTGCCAGGAAAAAAGGCTAGCGTGTGTGTGTGTGTGTGTGTGTGTGTGTGTGTGTGTGTGTGTGTGTGTGTGTAAGTAAATAATTTATTTGATTGGCTGTTGCCATGGGTAAGGGGCACTGGAAGACACTGTGATTCATAGGGAAAGTTGTGAAAATGTCCTGGGGTTCTAGGCCAAAGACTCAACTTTGCATGTTGTCAGTGTGTTGTCAAAATCTTCCTGTGGATGCTGGATGACCTTAACCAGGACAACAGTCCATATTCCCTTTTTGCACTGGATAAAGGTTGCATTTGATAAACTGTTTTTTTTTATTCAGATTTTTATGTACTTTTCTTTTTTCACTTTAACTTATTAGGTACCAGTGATGCGACTTGTGAGACGATCTCTCTAGTGCCCAGCTGACAGATCTATTGGTAAGCAGCAGAGTGGATCCAAAGTCCATAGACACTGTCCCACATACACCTGGATGGTATACTATTTAGAAGTGTTGGGATTCAATCCCCTCTTCAGTGGTAGCCAAGGAGTTCACCTTAGTGGCAGTGGTGGGATGATTCAAATACCCTACAGTACTTGCCTAGTCCTCCATACTGAGTGTAAACACATCGCAGTCACTAACAGATTATCTAGGTTTCAGTTTCATCAATATTTTTATACTATCCCAGTTGAGATGTTGAATTTGAGTAGTGTTAGGATATTTTGTCCATGAATGATGTTTTGCATGGGAGATAGGAACTTCACCCCGGGATCATGTCAGTCACCCTGCTAGACAGGGGACCAGGGAAGTAAATATTCTGGGAAGAAATATACAGGGAATTCTTATGGCTAGGCTTGTATAGGCCCTAGGGCCGATAGCCTACCACCATGTTATGAACCTATGTAGGAGCATTTAAGGATTTGGGAGTGAGTAATACATGCTGGTGTGGAAGATTTAATGGAATTACTTGATGTCCCTGAGATTTTATGAATGTCTCTGTGGGTCCCTGACAAAAGACTGAATGCTCAAACAAGTGAATACTAAGAATTCAAACCCACATAGCCAAAATCCCAGAGGCTTGAACACTGTGCCAGGATCACAAAAGCTGCACCTCCTACACACCCTGCTAATTATATATACAAACTCTTATATCGCTTTACAGTGCGCAAAGGGGCAAAACCCCAATGGCCCATGCAGTTCAAGCTTCCTGTCTTTTGATAATGTGGGTTTGGTGTTTTAACATACGCTGTTATGAACATTTGATCTTTAGTCAGGGATCCATATACATATATGTGTGTGTGTGTGTGTGTGTGTGTGTGTGTGTGTGTGTGTGTGTGTGTGTGTGTGTGTGTGTGTGTGTGTGTGTAGAAAATTTAGTGCAGCCAGTTAACCATCACGGTTTTGGAATGTGATGTGGGAGGAAAATGGAGTATTCAGAGAGCACCACATATGCACATATGCAAAACTCCAGACAGAGACTCACCAGACATCATGATTCAATCCCAGGCTGTGGAACTGTGCTACTAATCCACTGTATTGCTGATGAAATAGAAACATTCTATATAATTATGTCTTTTCAGACTTGCTAGTTGTTGTTGCTAGTTGTTGCTGAAGTACCTACCAGGGGGAGAAAATGCTGAGAGAAGAAAAGGAGCCACTTTTGTGATTTTAAGTATTTTCTTCTGATTTTTTGTTAAGTTTTACTGCTTTGCCGCCTACTTTTTGGCATTTTCCGGCTTGCTAAAGTTTATATCTGTAACAGTAACAGTACTTGGAACACATCTAGAGCCTGTTTACTGCATTTCCTGTGTTGCACTTAATTTAAAATCGTTTTTTTCTCTAAAAACTACATTTTACCTGATTTTGGCCTAGCACTCAAGTGTGGGGTCAGTTATTGCACTGTTGTGATTATTTTGCTGCTTGTGTATCTCTGCTACCTTAAAACTACAACAAAAAGAAAAAAAAAATCTTGCTTTTTTTCCCCACTTTCTGAAAGTTAAGAAAGTTCAGTTACAGATTTGCTGTTCTGAACTGTTTGGAAGTTTCTAGAAGGCCAGTGCTTGCTTGGGCTAAAGGGAAGTCTCTGTGCTCACCAGTGGGAGTGGTTAACACTGAACAGCCTGCCTGTCCCTGGAGGAGTGGTTACTACCTAGAAGCTGTAGTTTTATTGGCCATTTTGGGTCAATTCTAAACTCCTTGATCTCTCTCTTTTAAAACCGTACAACTCTATTTTTGCGCGGTTTTGCGCACTGAGCAGCGTCGGGCAGCGCCACCTAAACAGGTTTAAACTATTCCAGGCTCCACAAAGTCTGCTCTTCACTTTTTCCCTTAGAACTGTTCAAACTCTCAAAGTAATCACTCTATTCTCTTTCTAATGCCCTGCACTTGTTCAGCTCTTATAAGGAAACACTAACTAACTAAAGCACTACACCCTCCTTGACTTCTCATAAGTATTAGGCTCCCGATTGGTCCTTCCTGATCAAGTGAAAAATCAGTTCCCTTCCCTAATCTGATCAGTAAAAAACAGTTCCCTATACTAATTTGGTATGTCCAAGGGTAAGTTTCAAGGTTAATCTCCAGTCCAGCTGGTGAATCTGGGAATTTTAAGGCAATGTTACAACTGCCTTATGTACACAGACAACCCTCTCCTCCTTCCAACAAACTCTAATACATGTGAGAGATGCAGTTATACAGCCAAATTGGAGGCAGAGCTCTCACAACCCAAGACTGGCACAATCAGTCAGGAGGAAAAGGTAACCACCCACACCACAAATCCAGTCTCACACAGACCTATTGCATCTGCATACCCAACACATAAACACACAAAAATATACTCGGAGGCTCTAAATAAAAATCTGCCTAAACAACAAAGACCTCCTAAGCAGATATCCAAGCAACAGCCACCCCTCAACAATACCCATGAATCACATATCTCACAAAATAAGTGTGCCTCACAGTCACAGCCCTTAAGGCCAAACAACACACCAAATACACTTGTTATAGGGGACTCTTGTCCGGCACACTGACGTCCCACTCAGCAGAATGAACAAGGAGAAGGTCACTGTAAGCTGCCTGTCGGGTGCCAGGATCCGCCACATAATGCAAGCACTCAGGTCACTCCAAAGCAAGTATAAGTATGACTCCGTCATTGTCCATGCTGGTGTGAATGACCTGAGATGTACCTCCCTGGACTACATGAAAAGAGACATAGAGGAGCTCTCTGACCATGTAGCCCAGGCTGGTATGACCCTGACCTTGAGTAGCATCTTGCCCTCACCAAGAATGATGCCACAGTATAAAGACAAAATGATCAGTTTCAAAAATTGGCTAAAGTATTGGTGTCATTCAAAAGGGACCCAGTGTCTGTCAGCCTGGGATGACATGCTCGACAAGCTACGTTGCTTCGCTAGGGATGGCTTGCACCTGTCACCCTTAGGCTTTCATATACTGGCCAAGGCTCTTGCCACCCCCATAGTGCCTTTTTTAGGCAAGGCTCAAAGGACAAACCCACCTCCATAGACAATCCAAGGATAAAAAAACTAAATGTAATGCTACTCAATGCCAGAAGTCTAAACCTCAAGATGCATGCACCTGAGGCTCTCCTCAGTATGGAGAAAATCGATGTCTGTGCAGTAACAGAAACCTGGTTCAAGGCTCCTGAGAGCACCCCAGCACTACCAGGTTATAACTCATACCATGCATTTCGGCCCCAAAACTCGGACCGAAGCACAAAAGGAGGGGGAGTATCTATATTCATCAAAGATACCTACACCTCCAGGTTAGTGGCACTGCACGAAGCATCAGAAACCATCCATGTGCAACTAACAGTGGGCAAAACTGCCTTTCAGTTTGTAGCCTGCTACAGAATACCCTCCCTATTACAGGAACCCCACTTGGCATTCTTGAGAACACTGGAGAATATGAAGGTCTCTCAAAACACTATGTTATTGGGTGGCTTCAACTACCCAAACATTGACTGGGAAAACTACTCAAGCCCAAACACCCTCGCCCAACGGTTCCTTAAATTTATAAACTCTAATGCAATGGAACAACTGGTCACTGCTCCCACAAGAGGGAACAACATATTGGACCTGGTCATCACCAACATGGGGACTCTATGTTCCACACCAGAGGTAAACCCCTCATTGGTAAGATCAGACCATAAACAAATTTCCCTGGACATCCATATCCCGTCCCCACCCCCAGCCAAGGAAATCACTGTAAAGAATTTCTCAAAAGCCAACTTTGCACTTCTCAAGACTGAGGTGGAATCCTTCAAAGCCCCTGGGCCAGAGAATAATACAGCCCAATCTGCAGAATCCTTTACAAATGCATTCTATGAGCACCTGCAGGTATGCATGGATCATGCTATCCCAAATAAAACCAAGACTCACTCCTCTAAAAACAGGAGACTGGTCTGGTGGACCCCGGCCATAAATAAACTATACAACAGAAGGAGGACGCTACTACATGACAGAGCAAAATCCCAAAAAGGGAAGGCATCTCTGATCAGTATTAGCAAGAAACTTCGATCCCTCATAAAATCATCAAAGGCCAGTTTCGAAAGAAAAATTGCCCTAGACACTAAAGATAATCACAAGGCCTTCTTTAGTTATGTCAGGAACATGGGCTGAAACTCCCAGATATGCTCTGAATTGTTGCATAATGGTACAAAATATACCAAACCTACAGACATAGCCAACATCCTGGCAGACAGATTCAGCACAAACTTCTCCCCCTCTTCCCCCCAAAGGAGCAAATGCCTATCCCAACTGAATGTAACCTCCCTGACATCACAGATGCACAGGTGAAAGCTGCCCTCTCCAAAGCAAAAAACACAGCATCTATGGGACCGGACAGTGTCCCAGGCTGTGTGTTACATGAGCTCCAAGAAGAACTGAACCCTCACATTAAGTCACTGTTCAAACTTAGCCTTACTACAGGATATTTACCCAAAGAATAGCGTACAGCTACAGTGGTCCCACTCCACAAAGGTGGTGCCACAACGGACCCCGGAAACTATTGCCCCATAAGCCTGACTAGTCTGGTCTGTAAAGCTATGGAGCATATTATCATGGAACTCATAAACAAAGACATTGGGAGCCTCCAGACACTGGACCCTACCCAATTCGGCTTTGTTAAGGGCAGATCTTGCCTCTTAAACCTAGTTGATTTCTTTGAAGCAGTTACCAAAGCCATAGATGAGGGCAAGGTAGTTCACACAGCCTACCCAGACCTCACAAAAGCCTTCGACACAATATCCCACTCGGGCATCATAAATAAGCTTACCAGCTTAAATATCAACCCCTATATCACAAGATGGGTTGCAAACTGGCTCAGAGATAGAACCCACATGGTCAGAATCACAGGTGCCATGTCCGAATACAAACCAGTTACAAGTGGCATCCCACAGGGCTCAGTTCTGGGACCTCTCTTGTTTGGTATATACTTCTCTGAGATTCAGGCTAACACGGGAGGGATTATGGCTGACAAAGTTCGCAGATGACTGCAAACTGAGGGCCATAATCGAATCTCCAGCTGACACAAGCATCCTCCAAAAGGGTCTCGCAGAGATGGATGCTTGGTGCCAGAGCCACGGCCTCAAGCTAAATGCTAAAAAGTGCATAGTCATCCCCTTTGAGAAAAACAAGGTGCCCACAAATTACCACATAGGTGGTAATCCATTAAGTACGGAAGAAGTAATTAGAGATTTGGGGACCAACATAGATAGAAATCTCTCCTTTGATAATCACGTTGCCAAAGTGGTTAGAAAGACCTTCTATATAGCCCACCTTATCATGAAAGGGTTCGCATCTAAATCAAGAGAGGTCATTGTGCCCCTCTACTCATCACTCATCAGGCCCATAATTGAATACAATGCCCCTTTTGGGATGTACTTTACCCGACACCTGCAGCAACTGGAGAGACCCCAAAAGTACCTCACCAAGAGGATCATGGGCTACAAACAGATGTCCTATGCAGCTCGACTAAAGAAACTCCAGCTCTACTCAGTTGCTTACCGCCTACTCAGAGGCGATCTATGCCTGATGTACAAAGCCATGTCAAACCCAGAATTAATGGACATGCTCCACCTCAAAAAATCCAAGTCCCTTAGAGCTACACGCTCCAGGGACCTAAACCTCAGCACAAAAATAAATAGGACATGCTGGAGGGACAGATTCATTTCCCAGAGGCTCCCCAATTCATGTTAGACATAGCCCCTCGCTGACCCTCTTCAAGCAAAATCTGGACGCGTGGATGGGAAATCGCAAATTCACCCCTGGGATCTCTTCTGTGTCCTTGCTAGACAGAGGCACAGTAAACTAATCTTAAAAGGGTACCTTCTGAGACCTACTTTACAGAGGCACAGTAGGCTAATCTAATAGGGAGGCGGAAGCCAAATACACTCTGGCTAGACTTATAAATGCCCTAGGGCAGATAGCCTAGTATCTACCTATGAACCTATGAACCTATAAGATATTTATGGGATGTGCGAAATGTCAGCCTAACTAGCGTGATCTGCAAGGCCATGGAATGGGTTATCATGGACCTCATTAACAGGGACATTGTCAACCTCTAAACACTTGACCCCACATAGTTAGGCTTTGTCAAGGGCAGGTCATGTCTGTTAAATCTAGTCAACTTTTTTGAGACAGTCACCAAAGCCATGGACAAGAGGAAGACGTTGCACACCGCCTACCTTGACCTGACCAAAGCCTTTGACACTATTCCCCACTCAGGCATAATAGATAAACTCTCTCAACTAGGCATCAATCCATATGTTACAAAAAAAAAGTCCAAATGATACACTGTGAAGTAGTAGGAAACACTTTCAGTGAGCCAAACTCTTCAATCCAAGCTTTTTTATTCTTCCAACTTACACTGTGAAGCAGAAGGAAACACTACCAGTCAGCCAAACTCTTCAGTCCAAGCTGTTTTTATTCTTCCAACATACAAAGACACAGATTGAGCACTTTCATCCACTAAAACTGGGGACTTCATCAGAATCTTACTGCACTTCATAGTACAACCTTTAAATACTAAAAAGAAACAAAAGGCAGAGAAACCAAGGTATAAATTCAACCAAGCTCAAAAAAATAGCGTAACCAATAAATTTTAATATCCGCTTTCGTCCTTGGACTTCATCAGAATAATTAAAACATAAAAAAACTCACGTTTAAATACAAAACTAGTAAATCACTAACAGTAGCTGATTGGTCAAACAATAAAATTGCTAAATGAAAAGAGCCATGATTAATAAAAAGCTGATTGCTAAGTTAAAAACATTAAATTGTTTTATACAAAAAATGTAGAAATAGAAACATTATCTTTGTTTATACTAGACAAGTCATTGTTTAAAAAACATTTAATGTTGACTGCCTCATTTAGACCAGGGGCTTGATCAGCAAAAAGTTTTATCTGCCACCTGGCTTCTCTCTGTTCAACCAACTTTTTAAAATCCCCCCCTCTCAAGTCAGAATGAACTACCTCTAACACTGTAAACAGAAATTTTCTGATATTCATGAATATGTAACATGTAAGACCAAGGGGGTAGTTTATTTAGGTCTTTGTAGTTCATGCCCTGCATTTTATGTAGGGATGACTACAAGGAGCTTACACACCCGTATTACGGAACATGTTTATAACATCAAAACAAAAAATGAAAACAGTGCACTTTTCAAACATTCCATTCAATGCTTGAATTTCAGAAAATTTCTGTTTACAGTGTTAGAGGTAGTTCATTCTGACTTGAGAGGGGGGGATTTTAAAAAGTTGGTTGAACAGAGAGAAGCCAGGTGGCAGATAAAACTTTTTGCTGATCAAGCCCCTGGTCTAAATGAGGCAGTCAACATTAAATGTTTTTTAAATAATGACTTGTCTAGTATAAACAAAGATAATGTTTCTATTTCTACATTTTTTGTATAAAACAAATTTAATGTTTTTAATCTAGCAATCAGCTTTTTATTGATCATGGCTCTTTTCATTCAGCAATTTTATTGTTTGACCAATCAGCTACTGCTAGTGATTTACCAGTTTTGTATTTAAATGTGAGTTTTTTCATGTTTTAATTATTCTGATGAAGTCCAAGGACGAAAGCGGATATTAAAATTTATTGGTTACGCTATTTTTTGAGCTTGGTTGAATTTATACCTTGGTTTCTCTGCCTTTTGTTTCTTTTTGGTTACGTGTATTTGTGGTTTTCCGGTAACCTTTAAATACTGTTAAAATTGAGTGATGTCATTACCCTTCACAATCTTTTAAGATACAACTACCTTAGTGCTCAAATGAAATGCACTACAAACATCTTTTGACACAAAACATTTTAACTAACATCATTTATAAAAAAGAACTTTTCAAATTCCAAGACATTCTTCAAATGTAAACTTAAAATTGTTTAAGATAAAAAAATCTACCACATTTTATCCATTGACTTACTTTAAAACATATATAAACTGTGCAGTTAAACCACCCCTGACAGACACACACACACACACACACACACACACACACACACACACACACACACACACACACACACACACACACACACACACACAGACACACACACACACAAACTAAGATACACAGTACTTCTGAGGTAGCTTTCATCACTAATATTGGTTTTAAGGATACCATTTCATTATGACCCGGTGCATTGGTCACAACTAGTTTTATTTGCCACTTAATGTCCCTTTCCTCTATATAATTTCTGTAATCTCTCCCTCTAGGATTTGCCCCCAGATTTACTATTTTGCCATGCAGGACTAGCTTAGTCCTGCATGGAAGCAGCCATTTAGGAGCAGGACAGCAGTGCGCCATGCATATCAATGAAGACATGCTGCCCGAGCTCCTAATCTTACATGGAGCATGTAAGAGTGCAGGGGGCATGTCTGAGAGCAGAACTCTCAGAATATACACATCCCCACAATGAAGAACAACAGAAAGGCCAAAGGAATGAGTGAGACTGTTCATAGGTGTCCGCATATCCCCAGCAACATCCCCCCAGGTATAGAACAGCAATAATAAATACATATAAAATAAACAAACCATTTTTTTTTTTTATGAATCCGATTAAAGCTAACCGTAAGTGCGCGGGTGTGCCCATCACTTAGCTTTGGTTAATGCAGCTTAAATGACTGAAGATGATAACAAGGAAGATATATGCAAATGAAGCAGTACAGCAATGGTGTAGTGGCAGAGCATTCGCCTTATAAGCAGGTATTCCCGGTTCAAATCCCACTGCAACTCATTCTATTTTCCATGGCAAATCACATTATGACCAATATTTTAGTTGCATAACCTACTAAATAACATATATTTGTGAACTGGAGTACTGCATTAAATGCAGATGTGAGGTATCAGTGTCATAATGTTGCAAAGTCCACAGATAAGCATATGTATCCCATACAGTATATGTACACAGGAATCATGGATACAAATGGAAGGTAAAATGTGTAATGAATGACAACTCTATACAGTTTCCAAATCCTCCACTTTCTCAAGAACAATTAGATATGACTGTCTAAATCAGTGCAATTCTAAGCTGGAGTAAGCACTAGTAAGCAAGTGTAAGCACCAATAAGCAGTTGTAAGCATATTTAAACACTAGTAAGTGGGTTTAAGCCCATTTGTTTGGGGGTAAGCAATGCGCACACAGGTTAAGCAAGTTTTAAGCTAACTCTCTGTAAGCATATTTAACCAGAGGTTAGCATTGCTTACCATCGCGTAAATCCATGCAAACCCACTTACAACTGCTAAAAAGTGCCTTAATCACTCTGTATCCAATGGCCCTTGTTCTGCCCATCCACAAAATAAACAGCCCAGCAGGTCCTGAACCCAGGACCCTATACACTATAGTCACAGTAGTTAACCACCAAGCCATCACAGCAGTACAGAAGAATGAGGTATCACCAAACAAGTCCCCAGTATAGTAAAATCAAACTGAATGTGTGAAAGGAATCAGTATACAGTCATATGTTATATAACCCACTTGTTGTTGTTGTGTCTTTCAGCTTTTCCCGGTTAGGGTTCGCCACAGCGGAACTCCGGTCCGCTAATGATTGGCAGTAGATTTTTACGTACTGAGTTGCCAGCTCTGATGCAAACCTTCAACGAAGGCATGCCCACTCATGGATGTCTCCACACAGAAGATGCTTTAGCTGAGAATCGAACAGGACAACGTCTTACTGTGAGGCGACAATGCTACCACAGCACCACCATTGCAGTAGGCATGTTATATAACCCACTACATAATGTAAATATGTGAAGTGGAGTACAGCAGTAAGCCCAGAAGTGAAGTGCAATTGTAATAGAGTGTTGAAGTCCCCAATAAAACACAAGGACCCCATACAGTGTACATACACATGAATCATGGATACCAGGCATATATTTATATATATATATATATATATATATATATATATATATATATATATATATGTATGTGTATATATATATATATATATATATATATATATATATATATAGATATATATATAAGATGTAATGAATAATAAATCAATGCCAAAAAGAAAATATAATGCAAAACCTAATGTAAGTGATGCTAAGCATAGCACAAGCCAGCTTGGGAGGTGTAAACAATGTGTAGGCCAGCTAACTCAATATGCCCAGTGTTATACCCCTTTAAACAATGCCAACCTTAGGTAAGCAGGTTTGCCCATAGCCTAGCCTTTTCAAAACTGGCCAATCACGGAAAAGTTCAGGAAATTGGCCCTACTTAAACCCAACAGGCAGGAATACATCTCATAACTGGTTGTAGCTTCCCCTTGCAGGCACAATGGTAGTAAGGGGAGAAGGTGTGCACTTCTGAGCGCAGCGCTGGTGCAGGAGTCCAGAGTCATGACAGGACTCCTTATCAAAGACCATGAGCAGAGACTGCTGCAGGGCCAGTACCAAGGTTCCCAATGTAAAGCGGAAGTTTGGGACTGTCTAGCCTGTGACCTCACCAGTGCCACTGTTATACCCCAAACTGGTGAGCAGGTCAGCCATCACTATGCTGACCTGAAGTGCCGTAAGGGGTAGCTCTTGGAGCAGTTGATCCAAGAGGCTAGAACAGCAGGGGCTGTCCCAGCTGGGTGTAAGTATCACTCCACTATGTGTGTAATAATTGACAGCTCATATCTATCATGGATAGGTATGGCTAAATATTCCTCTTATCTCCTTCACAGCAGCAACTGAGCAGGCCGAGAACCAGGAAGCCTATGGGTGTCACCTGAAGAGGTTGTGACACGAGGCAGGTTAGTAATACTCTTGCATGTACTGTCATAGGAAATAAATCTAAGAGTATTAGTAAATTAATTGCCTGTATAAAACCTGTACTGTGTAAGGCAAGTACTGCATACACTGGAGAATATGGCAGGAAGAGTCCCACATAGTTTGTATGTAAATAAAAGCATAATAGCCTGACAACAAAGGTCTAATTGCTGGACTTCATGTGTATACTCTGGTATCATATGGTAATGTAGATTTGCAATCACATAATAGTAATGTTGTATTAAGCACTGTTACTCACTCTGTGGACCATAAATAGAATGTGTAGGAATGCCTGTATATGACTGGTGTAATCCACAGGGGCCATTTAGTACAACCGAGAGACACATAGACAGAAAACAGGGAAAAGGCAGACAACAAAACCTGAATAGCACATGCAACTGAGACATGAACTGTTTTAGCACACACAGCCATGGTTCAAATTCTGGCAGTGGTAGTAGTCTGCATACAGAAGCATACCCCACAGCTGTACAGATATGTCCAGAATGTCCAGTAAAGTGACCCATATCTGTTGTCTGTCAACCTGTGCCCCTGGGAAATCAGTGGGATGATCCCAGATGTATAGACAGCAAACAGGAAATACAACTGATTGACACACATCTATGAGAACAAAGGTGGTACACTAGCAACTCCCCAAAACCTTATGAGAGCAAGAAGCCACGTATGTCCCATTTACACCCCCATTTTGTCAAGCTGTGGCCAGAGTGTGTACAGTAACAGCGTGAGACGTATGTGCATAATAGTAATGTGAAATCTGGTACTGTGTGTGTGGCAGCATTCAGGTAGTGCTAACAAACATTCCTCCCACAGGTCTGTCGTATACCAACACTGTGCTCAGAAATACAAGAATGACACCCTATACTGGTACTGTTTACTTTGGCATTGTATGACATTGTGACTGATGCAGTTGCTCTGAATAATAAGGTATTACTCTTCACTGTTGCCCACACTGTCCTACAAAATATAACTGTCTAGGAAAACCTGTATAAGAGTGCTGCAATACAAGGTCAGAATGCAAAACTGCAGGAGAATTATAAGACAGGAGGCAGATAGGAGATATACAGCATTATCTATATAGCCCACACAACTCTGATGGACAGTGTTTAAGTTGTAGCAGACACAGCCATGGTCTGACTCCTGGGAGTGGAAGTTGGCTGCATACAGAATCATACCCCACAACTATACAGATAAGACCAGAATGTCCAGTATATGGGCCCATATCTGTGGCCTGCCACCCTGTCCCCCTGGGAAGTCTGTGGGTTGATCCCAGATGTTTAGGAAGCAAACAGGGAATACAACTGATTCTCACACATCTATGAGAACAAACCTGGCACTCTAGCAACTCAAGAAACAGTTATGAGAGTAATAAGCCAAGTATGTCCTATCTACACCCCCATGTTGTCATGCTGTGACCAGAGTGTGTATACTAACAGAGTGAGATTTATGTGCATAATACTAATGTGTAATCTGGAACTTTGTGTGGCAACATTCAGGTAGTGGTAACAAACATAGCTCCTACAGGTACGATGGATACGAACACTGTCCTGAGAAATAAAAACCTTGATACCCTGTACTGGTACTGTTTGCTCTAGTATTATATGGAATTGTGAGTGTTGCAGTTGCTCTCAATAATAAAGGATCACTGATCACTGTCACCCACACTGTGCTACATAATATGACTGTGTAGGAAAGCATGCATATGTGTGTGGTAAGTCAGTAAAGGTTGAAGAAGGAAATAGTCTAGATATGTCCTGGTACACCTGCATGTGGTTAAGACATGGCCAGAGTCTGTGCAGAAAGAGATGGACAGCTATGTGCACAACATCAACCCAGAATCTGGGAGTATGTGTAGAAACAGTTAGTGTTAACAAAAATTTCCTCCACAGGTATACTGTATACTGCAGGTAAAACCAGTTAATGTATAACATTGATGACAGCCATATCACTGTCCAAACTAAGGCTATAGGGCAGTGTAGTAATACTTGTACAGAAAACATCACTGACTAGGAATGTAATGTGGACTACAGGAATATACTAGTTGTTAATTGACATCTTTCTCTTCCCCCACCATATCTCCAACAATAAACCTCATACCCACCTCAAATGGTATGTAATGACTCCACTGTTCTGATTATGTCCTATTGGTTGATAAATATTTAAATTTGTTTCCATGCATGTGTATATTGAATTATTCCAATATTGGTAGCATGGTGCCATCAACGTACCTGCATGCTGTTGATATTACCACTGTGGTCCCATATATGCATGTGTTCCATTTGCTATGCAACTGTTCCATATCTGGTGTCTGGGTTAATGGGAATATCTATGCATGCTGTTATACCTAATCTTGGAATGTGTTGATTATTACTAACCCAAATATGATGATAAAATCTAAACACTATAGCATGTTTGGGAAGGCCGCTCCCAGCGGACCCATCTGGCCCACCTCAGCTGGCCGTGGCACCAGGCAGCAGCATGTCTGGGGCCCAACCCGGGACCTTCTCATCTGTTGGTCCTGCACCATCTTCAGGTGGAACCACCTCAGGCAATGGGGCTTGTCCCCCCAGGGAGCGGGCACGGACAGGAAAGTCACCAGTTGCCAGGTCCGGGTCGTGGTGTGTAGTGAGCTCAATCAGCAGTTTGGTGATCTGCTAAGCCAGCTTGAGGGCCATGTGTTGTGACTAGAGGGTCAGCCTACCTCTGTGACTCAGCTCCCAGCACAGCCACCTTCAGGGCTGTGAAGGTGCAGTGATGACTGCCCATGGGTGGGGACCTCAGTCCCACTGTTTCCACTAGGGGGATCCTGGGCTTCCGATTGTCCAACACCCCTCCCCATCAAAGTGTTTACCCCCACATGTGTCATATACCACCCCTGTATGCATCTTGTTTGTCTTGACTGTTAAACTACCCAACCTACCTCCTCAAACATACCTACTATCCCTCCCCAACATCCCACTCTCACCTGAAAAAAAAAAGGGGGGCAATCTGTTCCCCAAAAAAAATCTCACCTCATACATAGCTGTCTATTTCACACACATGCCCACTGGACACATGTAATCTGGTCTAATTGGCATCACAACTTATTATTGTTGTCCTCACCCATCTCCCAGGGGGTTGGGTGTCCAAATCTACCTCCAAATTCAGTATATATGCACAGCTGTTGCTGTAGAAGAAATGGGCAGCTATGGACCTTCCCTACACCCTTCCTGCACATCCCTAGCTATTTTCCCTACTGTCTTTCCCTCTTTGTGCCATTTTTTCACCACTTTCCTATCAACCCTTTTTTCTTTACTTTTAAATAAATTAGCACAGGGGTAAGTAGGAGTAAGTACTTTTAAGCAGCAGTAAGTGGGTTTAAGCCTGTTTGCGTGGGGGTAAGCAATGCCTACACAGGTTAAGCAATTTGGAAGCTGAGTATAAGAAACTGTAACCGGAAGTTAGCAGTGCTTACCTCCACGCAAACACACGCAAACCCACTTAAAAGTGCCTTAATCACTCTATCCAATGGGCCTTGTTCTGCCCAGCAACAAAATAAACAGCCTCTACAAGGCTCAAACCCAGGATCCTGCATGCCATAGACAAAGTGATTTACCACCATGTCCTATATACATAACTCTGATGTTTTCACGAACATATCATCCAGCCCAGTCATTCAACAGTGCAGGGAATGTATTCCAACATGTAGATGTATGTGTGTGTGTGTGCATATATATTAATATCTAAATAGATATAACATATCTATATATGTAGATATAGATATATATAGAAATATATACATATATATATATATATATATATATATATATATATATATATATATATACATATATATATAAACATACATATGCATGCATCTATAGATATATATGTCTACATCTATATATATATATATATATATATATATATATATATATATATATATATATATATATATATATATATATATACAGATATATATATCTATATAGGTATATACAGACATACATCTTTGGATAAAAATGGGAAAATAACAAAAACATATATGTCCACAAGCACTGTTAATGGGGTTTAGAGGCCTCAAACAACATACATCTTGTATGAATAGGTATTCCCCCCACAGACAAACACATCTGCCCTGCAGTACACTACCAACTGTTGCAGACCCTTGTATTGCCTAATGAGCAGGATTCAAAATAAAGACACTTTTCACCAAAAGTTAACTAATACAAACTTTATTTCTACCAAAAAGACTAACAAGCTAATAAGCTTTATTTGTCTGTTAGAAATAGAAAAGTAAATCCACTCTATGCTATTAAAATAAAAAGTTTAACAGAAAGAAAGATTAGACAATACATTTAAAGAAAGTTATACATCACCGATAGAGGGAAAACTTCATCTTGTCTTCAGTCTCGACTGGGAAGCCCCGTTGCAGTCAGGCAGGAGTCTTCATCGAGAAAACAGTCCTGGGCAGTGCGTCCACTCCACAGGTGAGGCTTCTACCTGAATGCAGAGAATCCCGTCTATATATAATCAAGTTGTTTACCACAAGTCATGAGAATCAGTACTTTCCAGTGTAAGCTGGATCTTGCTAGAGCATTCTGTGATGTTGGCCACCCACCCCAGAAGGAACAGCAAATCCTGCCAAGTACAATGATTCTGCAAATTTCGAGTACTACACTGGAATATTCCAATAACCTTGTAAGTTTTAGTACATTACTAGAAAATTCCAGACAAGTCATGTTTCATAACTAAAAGTAGTAAACAAAGTATGTTTCGTAATCAAATGTAACTTGCTGAAATCATCAGAATGTTCGGGAACAGAGTATCATCACTTATGCCTACCCAGAAGACTAGAATGTTTCAGAAAATAACATCATTCTATATATCAAAAAGAAATAAGAAAGAATAAAAGAAAGAATAAAATAAATGTCGAGGTATAGTGAGGCAACAGTCAAAATAATCACACTCTCCCAATGTTCCCCTCTTTCGTATCACATTCGGCCCCTTAACTATTTACTCACTTATATCCGACATTTAAAACCATATTTGCCTTATTATAAACACAATATGTTAAGCCACAATTCCAAAATGTCAACAAAATCAAAACAATCATTAAAATTAATATTGGACGTATTAACCAATTCAACAGTTTGGTACCAGATGTTGACCATCCACAGTAAATATATCCCACCAATTGTGTGCAGTGTCGGATTCTGTCTTCTTGGCCAAACTAACCAATTTATTCTCTATAATAATGCTTGTCATTCCATGATGTAAAATACTATGATTTACTACCTTTAAATGTTTTTCAAGATGTTGAGTATTATTTAATACTTTCTGTAAAGGATTTAAGCTAAATGTCAAATTATGATATTTCAGCTTGTCTGGTAACCAAGTATGAAATACATTAACATGTGTCTCAGGAGAAAATACATAAGTTTCATTGTGCCAATGTAAATGAGTTACATTATCTAAACAGCCTACAAAAGGATGCATTAAAGTATATAATAATGTTTGGTTTATTACTAAGCATATAAATTGTGGTGCTATTTCTACAAACATTTCAAACGTAGGAGGTAATACAGTCCATTTGCAGATGCTGATGGAATGTTGAAGAAAACACGGTTCATATATAGGAGAAAGCTGTCCACAGATAGGTCCATCCATTGTTTCAGTACAGCGTTCCAGTTTGTGCATTTGGTTTGAGAAATCAACATAATTGCCTTCTACGTGGGGTAGCCAATACTGGAATGGATACACAGGAGGTCCGAATACCAATGGCAAGGTTACAAATTGACACATCATTTTCGCATTTGTGATATTATAATGCATGATATAACCTGTACAAAAATCATCTGTGAATCTTGTTTTTTCAGAAAACAACCTTATCCAATTAGTATTAGGTATCCATTTGTGAAATAATTGTCTCCACATATGTTCATTATTAAGCATTAACTTTGTCTGCACAAAATTCTTCTGTATTGAAACATAAAAAGATTGTAAAGTACATGTTGTCCAGTTTACAAACTTAGTAACATTTTTATCAGTTTTTAAATTATGAGCTACAGAAGCATTAAATTGATCCAAAAATTATTTTTCATAACTAACTAGCTGTTTTTGAGTATGCCAAACTGGAGGATTCCATTGTGCTTGCAGATGTATAATTTGTGAAACATCCTGAACTACAGTTTTGATCGTATTAGCTAAAACGTCAACATCAATGGCATTTAAAGTTCCTAGTCCTGTACCAATCCCCCCCATAAGGTGCTATACCAAGCTCGTTTTTGTCTACATTTGCCTGTTTTTTGGAAAAGTGACATTAAAATATAATACAGTTTTTTGATATGTTTGTCCTACATATTTACATGTGGAAGGCACTTTACTTATTTGGTCAAAATGAGCCTCGGGGTGGTTGTTCAATATAGTTATTTGAGAGGCCCATATTCCATTTATAATCTGAGTTGCATTCATGCAAAACAGTACTGTAATGTTCTGTAAATCAATTGATTTATTATAAATATCAGTTCCGTTCTGGCAAGAATAGTAATTTTCTCTGTATGTCTGTTCATATTTACAATTACAACATCTTACGTCTGTGTAATTTTGAATTATTACCATAGCTTGTCTGTCGTCTAATAACTGGACATAAAGATGCCCCCTTCTTAACCTCCAAATGGTTAAATTTCCTTCAAAAGTCAAATTGATAGTAGGATATCCTTGCCCAGCGGGACAGGTAAAATTCCCTCGTGTTCTATTTCGTGTACTAGCAGCCCATCCCAACTGGAGTACCGTTGAATTAATTTTAACTGCTTTTACTCCTGGTGTTACGCACTCCATTGAAGGGACTCCATACAATACGAAAGCAGCAACAATTAGCACTGGAATTGAAATCTAAAATCAGGAATAAAAGTAGTATGATTATTCTCACAAATAACACCAATCCACTGGTATATATTCCCATTTTTCCTTTCCTGGTTTGATAATTAAAACAGTATTATTGTTCCCAGCAGCAATAACTTCTGCTTGTTCAGGTTGTTTATTGGGTTCATGGACCCATATTTTTGCACCTGAATTGATTTCATGCATACTAGATATCTGCTCCCTCTCGAAGGTGGTAACAGGCGGTGACTGCTCTCTGGTGATGGAACCGCCTAACTCAGGTACAATAAATATTTGGGCTACCCTATCCTTTTTCTGTACATGAACATTCCCATCTGAAGTATTTAACAGAATAATTTTAAGTTCCCCTTGATAATCTGCTTCAATAACTCCATTTACAATCTGAACACCATTCAAAGCAAGTGTTGTCTGAGGCATTATCCAACCAAAATGCTTTGTTGGAATTTGAATTCCAATCCCAGTCTGAATCAGCTGAACTGTCCTTGGCAGTATTTTACAAGCATTCATTGAATATAGACTCAATCCCGCAGTCTCAGGTGTAGCTCTAGTAGGAGCTAATGCACCTACTTGAGTTTCCCAGTATTTAATTGTTTCATTCGTCACATATGGTTTGATCTGCAACGCTGGAGTTAACATTCTCATTAATGGTGTTTCTGTTTCTGAAATCGGTCTATTATTTAAAATCTATAATGCCACATTCAAATTATCTCTCCAGTTTTGCAGAGTTCCATTTCCTAATTTTCTTAATTGATCTTTAAGTAAGCCATTCATTCTTTCAATTAACTCTGCTTCCTGCGGGTAATAGGGTATATGAAATACCCATTCAATATTATGTTGTTTTGCAAAATCCTGTACCATTTTTCCCTTAAAATGTAATCCGTTGTCACTCTGTATTTGCAAAGGCATTCCATAATACAAAATGATTAAATCTAAAGTTCTTAAAGTACTTCCCTGTATTGCTCGTCGGCATGAAAAACCAATAAGATACCCAGAATAAATATCTGCCGCTGTACATATATATTGACAGCCTTTATTTAATGGTAAAGGACCAACATAATCAATTTGCCATATGTGTCCTGGCAACTTTCCTCATCCTATATGCCCCTGAACTATATGAGGTATGGATCTTTGTTGAGTATGCTGACATATCGGGCATTGTAATATAACAGTTTTAATTAAGTCTAATGAAGGCGTAATTCCTCTTGTTTGTGCCCACCTGTAAGTGGCTTTTTCTCCTAAGTGTCCGCACTTCTGATGTGCCCATTTTGCCATCCCCATTTGCTCAGAATCATCTGGTATATTAGCTTCCATTCTAGAGAATCTGCAGAACAATGTGCATCAACATGATAAACTGTTACAGTACCTTGATTTTTCATTTCCCAAATCAATTGCCATAGTTCTTTTCCCCAAATTTCTTTTGAATGAATTTTCCAGTCATTCTTCTGCCAGGTAGGCAACCAAGTTGCCAATCCATTTGCCACTGACCAAGAGTCAGTATAAATATGACATATATCTGGCATCTCCCGTTTCAGTGCTTGATATAAAGCATATATTTCTGCATACTGACTACTTTTACCACTCCCTGAAGATATTAAAACTCTCTTAGTCACTGGATTATAGGCTACAGCTTTCCAACATCTTTTATTTCCTACATATTTTGCTAACTCATCAGTAAACCAAACATGTTTGCGTTGTTCTAATGGCATACCCCATTGTACCGGAGACTCACTGACTGGTTCAGCCTTGTCAGTAACAGATAGTTGTTGCTCTATTGGTATTTGAGCCACTTTTTCATGTAGCATCACCACCCCATTAATTCCAGGTTTGGCCCTATCCTGAATACACCATTTCCATTTAATCATGCTTGCTTCATGCGCATGACCTATTCTATGTGTCTTGGGTGAACTCATTACCCACTGCATTATAGGTATTTCTGGTCGCAAAAGTACAGTATGTCCTATTGTCATTTATTCAGTGTCTACCAGTGCCCAGTAACATGCTTGTAATTGCTTCTCAAAAGGAGAATACCTTTCTCCTGCATCTGGTAATTTCCTAGTCCAGAATCCTAGTGGCACCCGCTTTGATCCCTGTTTCTGCCAAAGGCTCCAATTAGCATAATGATTCTGCATGGATACATGTAACTCTACTTCCCCGTCCTGTAGGGGCCATAAATCTAAAGCCTTTTGAATAGCTTGCTTTGCTTGTTCAAAAGCTTTTTGCTGATCATCCCCCCAAACAAACTCATATTTTTTCCTAGTCACTTTATACGATGGGGAAAGTATTTGACTTAAATGGGGAATATGCTATCTCCAAAATCCAAATAATCCTTTAAAATGCTGTGCCTCCGTTTTGTCTTGAGGGGTTGGAAATTCTAAAATCTTTTGCTTTGCCTTAGGTAGAATTTCTCTTTGTCCCTGATGCCACTGAATTCCCAAAAATGTTACTGTTTGAGCTGGTCCCTGAATCTTATTGGGATTTATTTCCCAGCCCTTTATTCTCATATGATTTATAAATACTCACTCACTTCTTGTTCAGAATTCCCTTGAATAAGAATATCATCAATGTAATGTGAAATTTGCATATTCTGAGGCAACCTTATTTCGTCTAAATTTTCTGCCACTATTTTGTGACAGATAGTAGGGCTATGCAAAAGTCCTTGTGGTAACCGAGTAAATGTATATTGTCGTCCCTGCCAGGTAAAAGCAAATTGATCATAATTCTCTTCTGCGATTGGTATGGTAAAGAAAGCATTTGCAAAGTCTATTACTGCATACCAAGTACCTTGGTGTTTCTGTATATTTTCTATTAATGTAATTGTATCTAGAACCACCGCTGTGGCGGAGTATATTTATTCAATTCTCGGTAATCTACTGTCTTTACCCAAGAACCGTCCGACTTTTTGACAGGCCAAACTGGATTATTCCATGCTGTCATAGTAGTTTTCAAGACACCTGCATTTAATAAATCCTGAATTGTTTCACCTATCTCCTTATACACACTAGGGATTCTATATTGCTTCAAACTAATTACCTTCTCTGCTGAAGGTAATTCTACTGGTGGCATTTTAACTTTCCCTATTATAACTGTTTTGACTGAAAAATATGGCTTAATGCCAAGTTGATACTGTCCGTCCGATAAATTCAATGTCAACCCTTTTAAAATGTCAATTCCTATTATATATTCAGGAACAGGTACTGTTAGGACAGAGTACTTTTTCCGTGGCAATTGACCTATTTTCATTTCTAACATTGTCTGAACAGCTTTAATTTGCTTTCCACCAAGTCCTGTAATAGTAACTTGTCACCCTTTAAATAAACTCAGATTCCCATAAATTAATGAGGCCTTCGCTCCAGTATCAATTAGAGCTCAGACCTAATGTTCATTTTTATTTTTCCAGAATATTGTCAAATCTACATATGGTCTAAAATCCTGCCGAGCTGATCCACTTACTGGAGCTTGGCCAATTTCCTAATCGAAATGTAAATCTGACAAGTTAGGATATGTTGCAGGTGGAGCAGAGGGAACTGCTGAACCTTCTTCCATATTCTCAGTTTTACTGCCTAATACATTCTCTTCCTGTTTTTCTACACTCCGAGTTTGCCTACCTTTCTTATTCAGACCTTGTTGTTTGTACATTTCCCACATTGTCGGAGTGTCTATCCCATCAATTTTATCCTTAGATACCCCATCTTTCAATGATGCAGTAAACATATCTTTTCGGGACACTCGAGCTTCTTTTTGTCCAGCACTTTTGTTTTCTCGTTTATCAGTATTTAACTGCTTTGGTCCCCATTCTCCTAGCTCTCCCAACTGCTGCAATTCCTCAATAATGTGAGACATAGGATTTCCCATCTCACTAATTAAATATGTCACTATTACCATTTTATAAGCTGGAGGGGCTAATTTAATAATCTTATTTCTAACAGAAACTGTCAAAGCACACTGTAGTAATGCATCAGCGCCCCCTACAAGTAAAGCAGTTTTCATTGTCTCTTCTTTAATTCTTTGAATAGCATCTCGTAACGTATACCATGACCTATCATTAGAAGGACAATCTGTTTCTGTTGGATATTTTTTGGCACAGCAATCTGCTATAATTTTGAAAAGACTTGCCATTTCGCCTTTGTTATAATTTCAAAATGCATCTTGCACTGATGGATCATTACTTAACATACTAAATCTTTTAGTATCTATTTGATCTATTTCTACTCCAGCAGCCCCAAATTCATACAGTCTCACTATCCATGCTATTAATGATTCTCCAGATTTTTGTTTAAATCTTTCAATCAAATCGTTTATTTCCTGTTCAGTAAAATCTTTGTAATGAAGTTCTTCCTGCCCTCCTTGGAGCCCTTGTGCCCTGTTAACCATTTGCTGCCACCATCGAAGAATTGGTTTTACCTTTACTGGTCCCCCTTTATTCCATTCTTTCTCTCCCGGGAAAATACTATTTTCATTATCAGAGTCTGAATGGGACGGAGAATCAGAAGAATACCAGATATCTCCATTCCAGTGATCTGGGTCCCAGTCAAAACCTGCCTTCGCTATTGACATTTGTACTTTCTTTTTATTAACTTTGTCTCTTCGTTTTCGATATTTGTATCTTGCTACTTGCATTGCAGCCTTTTTGGCTACATGCTGGTACATGTATGTTTTGTCTGCTAACAATTTAATCTGACACTGTAAAATTACATTTTGTTTTTGTAACTCTACTATCCGTTTCTCTAGTTGTTTTATTTGTTCACACTTACGTATTTTATCGTCATGTGATTTTCGGTATGCAGTCAAGAGGATCCAGCCCCATCTGCATACGGCACTCAATTCTTTCCCTTTTTCCACAAAAACCTTTTGTAAGCATGCTTGCACCAAACCAGGTTTGGCATCTTTTAAACAAACATCCCAATTCTCACTTAATCCTGTACCCATTGACCATTCCAAAGCTAATGCGTTGTACAGGTCCTGGTCCCATCCTGGAATTTCTGTCTCAAAAACTTCTATGTCCTTCTTCCTTTTCCTTTTAAACATTTTGAATTCTGCTGACTACGCCAAAAATAATGTGTTGCCTAATGAGCAGGATTCAAAATAAAGACACTTTTCACCAAAAGTTAACTAATACAAATTTTATTTCTACCAAAAAGACTAACAAGCTAATAAGCTTTATTTGTCTGTTAGAAATAGAAAAGTAAATCCACTCTATGCTATTAAAATAAAAAGTTTAACAGAAAGAAAGATTAGACAATACATTTAAAGAAAGTTATACATCACCGATAAAGGGAAAACTTCATCCTGTCTTCAGTCTCGACTGGGAAGACCCGTTGCAGTCAGGCAGGAGTCCTCATCGGGAAAACAGTCCTGGGCAGAGCGCCCACTCCACAGGTGAGGCTTCTGCCTGAATGCAGAGAATCCCTTCTATATATAACCAAGTTGTTTACCATATGTCATGAGAATCAGTATTTCCCAGTATAGGCTGGATCTTGCTAGAACATTCTGTGGTGTTGGCCACCCACCCCAGAAGGAACAGCAAATCCTGCCAAGTACAATAATTTTGCAAATTTTGAGTACTACACTGGAATATTCCAATAACCTTGTAAGTTTTGATACATTACTAGAAAATTGCAGACAAGTCATGTTTCATAACTAAAAGTAGTAAACAAAGTATGTTTCGTAGTCAAATGTAACTTGCTGAAATCATCACAATGTTCCGGAACAGAGTATCATCTCTTATGCCTGCCCAGAAGACTAGAATGTTTCAGAATATAACAGCATTCTATATATCAAAAAGAAATAAGAAAGAATAAAAGAAAGAATAAAATAAATGTTGAGGTATAGTGAGGCAACAGTCAAAATAATTACACTCTCTCAATGTTCCCCTCTTTCGTATCACATTCGTGTCACAACCCCATAATCAGGACCTGACACGACATGGGCACAAGATGTTAACTATACTCCTTCCCACCTGTATGATCTCAGGCTGGTATCAGTAACATATCAAACTGCCTTAACCACTTTGTATCCAACAGCCCTTGTTCTGCCCAGCAACAAAATGAACAGTCCTTGAACCCAGAACCCTGTACACTAAAGTCACACCACTTAACCACTACGCCATGACCACTGTGATGATAGCTGTTGTTTTACCAATATAGCTGCCAATGCACATATTGAGTAGTATTGAACAATTGCCTTTAGTTCCTAAATTGTGTAGCCCTTTTTATCAATATGACTGTTGCATCACGTATGTTGTTTTATCATAATGTACACATAGCAGATACATACGGTGAGATACATCTGGGAGGGTACACACAACCGTGAGGTTTACACATGACATGAATTTGGTTATATACATATAATAAGTCTATATATTTCTACATGTGCATGCACACGTATACCCATACATATGTCTGTATACACATCTGTATAGTGCAACATATATATGGCCATGTGTACAGCTCTTCATATGTATATACACACACACACACACACACACACATATGTATATATAGATATATGTATATATAGATATATGTATATGTATATATAGATATATGAATATATAGCTATATATGTATGCACATCCTATGTGTACAGATATGCCTAGTTATATTGGTATATTTGTAGATATCTATAACTATATGTGCATACATATCTATTCTGATATATCTATGACTGTCAATAAATATGTAGATATCTATACGTATATGTGTACATGTATCTCTATATGTATATGTGTAGACATATATTGCTCTTTATATGTATATATCTGAGTGTTTATATGTATATCTATGTACATATACATATCCATCTATGTATGTCAATATGTATATGTGTATATATCTATATAGATATCTGGATAATTATATATACATATATACTCACCATATGTTCTGAACATGGAGTGGAGCCCTGCCTCAGTCCCTATAGTCCCAACTTCATAGTGCAAGGGGATGTCAGGTATGTATTGCAGGTATATATGTAGACTATTTCTACTGTAATAGGGATTGTCTTTACAGATATGGTGTGTGGGGAGATCACATCTGCTTTTAACATGTGCACCATTGGCTACTGAGAGACATCCTAAGAACATCATAGTGCAGTACCACTGCTAGCACAGTAATGCTCCTGTGAAAATAGCAGAGATATTGGCCAATATATGTGGACAGTCTGACACACTCTGGATAGTCCAGAGGTATACACAGAACTCCTTAGTGCAAGACGTGGACCAAGCCTGTCAATGTGGATGTTAACAGCCATGTAGATGGGTATAACACGTACCTACTGGTATACATTTGCCCCTACAGGTTATGCATTCACACACACCTGTCTGTCCTGACACATAATAACCACTGGTACAGAGGTGCCATGGCCACATACTACCCACTAGTTATTGACATACATCTGTACAGCATCCCACTGCTTTGTCTGACATACATGACTGTTATGGTGGCCCAGCAGCAGTACATCTGGCAAGTGTCTGGACATGACATCTCACTTTGTAAGTACACTAAGCTGCTAGGCATGTAACAAAGCACTGTGCAGGCTACAGGCAGACAGGCTCGACATTGGCCTACATTTCCTATGGGGGAATACACATGTACCTGCATATATAGCAGGCTCTACAGGCATGTCACAGCACAGAGTATCAGACACCTGTGTAAAAGTGCATAACCACAACCAATGTGAACACAGCCACAGCCACATATTGTAATATAGTGTAATATTACAGTATATTGACTATCTGTTCAACACCATCCTCATATGTGCCACTCACCCACTAATCCTACATATACTGGCCCGATACACAGTGTGGTCTGATGGCTGTCTGTGGTATGGGACATGTGCGTGTTTGGCCCTACAGACATGTAAGCCGATAGGGTAACTTACAGTGAAGCAGCATGTAACATCAGATAGACCAGGACCAAAGACAATGATATCTACCACAGTCTATACACAGGCCAAGGTACATATTAACAATACACGCACTGTCGACAATCACCATAAGTACACAGACCTCAGTACTGTACACACAACCACAGAATGTCCAGGTTATGTCATCAAATATAACTCCTACTATACATAACATGTAGCAGTCTGATATCTCACTGGCTTGTTACAAGATATGATGTCACTAATTATGGTGTACAGCAGATTTGCACCTCTTACTGCATGACATATGTACAAAGGTTGACAGAGTTGTGGCTGGAGGCACAAACACAGGGCCAATATTGACATGTTGGTGTGATAACCTCATACATTTACTGTTGTAACAGGGTTTGTTGCAACATATGTTCTATGAGGGATATGAAGTCAGTAACTCTCACGGCTGTCACCATCTACAGACCACAATCCTCACACTACCTTTTGCAGTTCACAGATATGTGCTCTGTGGGTAACATATGAAACAAAAGGCACCACACACTGCCCAGTCTGCAGATGACCCTACAGATGGGGGTTTCCTCATAAACATAGCACTGACATGACAGGTATTAAAACATGTAGGACAGCCATATCCACACACACCCTGTTAAACCAACATTATTCAAAATGCAGTATAGCAGCACTTACAGTCTGTAGTCAGGTCAGGCACATCCCCCTCCTGTGTGTTGGCCTGTTTCCACAGAGTATGTTGTTAGAGGTAAATCCCAAATCCATCTGTGATGCTGTTTGCCAAGTAACAGATCAAGTTCCTGCTCACAGTGAATGAAAAGGCCCAACACCAACATGATGTTCTTAGATATTGGAGTGTGTCTCCATGCAACTGGGGATGGGAATCTTACCACAGCTGTTCCACATGTAATCAGAAGAGGGCTGCAATTCATGCAGAGGTTATCAGCTGATCATGAGCATCACTTAAAATACATGTGCTACTGCCTAAGCAAAGCAGGTGTAAGTCTCCACATCCACCAAAGAGGGAATGAGAGAGGCAGACAGAGGCAAGGATAAGTCAGGGAGGGGTGGGAGAGTAAAACTTATGCATGTTTGTGTCACACACCTACCAGTACAGGGTATCAAACCCCTGATGACTATGTAGTGTTATCACGTCTATGCAGTTATTAGATGTACCACATAAGTTACATGATGAAGAGCCCTCCAAACTTATATGTGATGGTGAGTGACATCTGCAACAGTGATATGGTAGCTATATGGTGGGTGTAGTACATGTGGCTGTCCCCATGAACAGGTGTGAGCATCAACACAGCCACATTCTCATGTGGACGCACACATATTGACACACTTGGCAGGGCCAGGAATACAACTCATCACTAGTGATATTGCCACAGCACAGTACTGTGCAGGTATCACATGCATCACAGGGGTCATACGGAGGTTATATGGGCAAACAGGTATGTGGAGGTGTCTGACATCAGACAGCATACTTCAGTATGCCAGTGGGCAAACAGGTATGTGGAGGTGTCTGACATCAGACAGCATACTTCAGTATGCCAGTGGGGGTTGTAGTGAGTGTGAATGTGGTCATAGGCATCATACAACACACACAGACACAGGGTGCCAGTACTGACATGCATGGGTGCATTGCTTCATGGGTATGTAGTGATTGACTGTGCCAAATGGCTATACAAGGCTAGGTGATGGGTATACCTTGGCATCAGGCCAAATGACAATGGTCTGCAGTGTGGCTTGGGGGTGTAGTGTCTGGATTTGCTCACACAGGTGAGTATTGTATTCACCATCCAGTCACCTGGGTAACTATTGTGTGTGGCCAATGCTGTGCATTGCTTGCCATGTATGTGTTCTGTAGTCCATGACATGGATGGTGTCTGGGATGTGCACACCTCCCACATGTATGTACAGTGACATGTAGAACTGTACCTGGGGTGTCTAGCCCATGTTGTGTACACAGATTGTTATCATCAGACGTGCCAGTCCTGGCCTCATGTGGTGGAAACTGTTAATGGACAGCAGGTTAACCCTGCACCTACATTGATAGCATGATACCAGTATTACCTGCTGTCAGTGACATTTGTCCATACAGGGCATGTTTTTCAAGCATGGTATGCATTTGTGGGTCACATTTGATGGCACCACAGGTGTTTCAGGTGTTCAGTGGAAAACATAGGGAAGGTGCACTGTTGGCATGTGTGTGCCTATTGGACTGATGGACAGGGTGCCATGCCCTTTGTAGCCCACTACAATCACACCATGGTTACTATCAGTGGGCAATATGCAGGGTACCACCAACACAGAGGCTGTTGTCTAGGCACGTGTGTGTGTATGAGACATGGGTTGAGACTGTTCTCTGGGTAATACAAGGGTTGCTAACATTGTTTGCCTAGCCTTGATGTCACTTGTAGGGGTATGGATTTTCACCCCAGTCTCTCGGCTATTTCACATCTGTTATCCCTGAACGGTGGACATTGTGATGTATACTAGGGCCACCATATAAGAAATTTGCAAAATCCACTCTACATTGAGTCCAGTTGTTACACACTCACAGCCACCTCCACACAGGATATGAATGACAGACAGACAGGCGCACACACACACACACACACACACACACACACACACACACACACACACACACACACACACACACACACACACACAGGCACACACACAGGCACACACACACACACACACACACACACACACACACACACACACACACACACACACACACACACACACACACACACACACACACACACACACACACACACACACACACACACACACACAATTGTCATGTCTGGGATTTGAACTCCTAACTAGTTTATTACACTACAGCAATATGCAGTTTTAGGATGCATCATGGAAATTACTGGGCTGCAGCTTTCCGAAAGGTGTATTTTACAGTGAATGACATCAGCAGCCTTGCCAATGTAGGACATTTGAATTGTAGTGAGTGTGACTAGCCTAAAAATCATTGTTCTCTACACAGAGCTACACAGTTGCCATTTCTGGGATTAGAACTCCAACCTAACTTGTTTATCACACTACAGCGGTACACAGTTATAGGACATGCCACGGAGATTCCTAGGCTACAGCTTTCTGAATGGTGTATTTCAAAGGGAATGACATCAGCATCCTTGCCAAAGTAGGGTATTTGAATTGTAGTGAGTGTGACTTGCCTAAAAAGCATCGTTTTCTACACAGAAACACACACACATGCAAACAGTTGCAATGTCTGGGATTAGAACTTCTACCTAACTAATTTATCACACTACAGCAGTACGCAGTTACAGGACGCACCATGGAGATTACTGGGCTACAGCTTTCCGATTGGTGTATTTCACAGTAAATGACATGGCAGCCTTCCCAATGTAGGGCATTTGAATTGTAGTGAGTGTGACTAGCCTAAAAAGCATTGCTCCCTACATAGACAGAGACACACACACAGTTGCCATGTCTGGGATTAGACCTCCTACCCAACTAGTTTATCACACTACAGCAGTACGCAGTTATATGACACGCCATGGAGACTACTAGGATACAGCTTTATGAAAGGTGTATTTCACAATGAATGACATCAGCAGCCTTGCCAAATTAGGGCATTTGAATTGTAGCGAGTGTGACTAGCCTAAAAAGCATTGCTCTCTACACAGACAGAGATACACACACACACACAGTTGCCATGTCTGGGATTAGACCTCCTACCTACCTAACTAATTTATCACACTACAGCAGTACGCAGTTATAGGACATGCCACAGAGATTACTGGGCTACACCTTTCCCAGGGGTTTATTTCAGAGTGGATGACCTGAGCAGGCTTTTCATAGTAGGACTATGGGGAGGGCAGTGTGTGTGCATGGGCCATAACCCATTCATCTAATGGTTGACTCACCACATGCAGGCACATGCAGGGTTATATTCCACAGGTACATGTATACAGCTGCTAGATGACTACTACCTTGTACAGTCATGTTGCATATCTAGCACTTGCACCACATAGTCTGTAACGCTAATATATAGAAACAACAAAACACAGTAAAGGTAGCAGCTCATATCTAATCTAAATTTTAGTCTGTGATGCTGGCGGATACCGGTGGCTAATGTCTACCATGAGTGACATTTACACCTCATGCGGTTGTAGCCATTTGGCTGTGTGCTGGGTGGGACAGGCCTCATAATGGATGGCTTCTTGTCACAGTCACTCTCTTCCACACATCTATGTCCGTCTACTTTTGGCTGTTTATAGTGTGTTGTCCTTGGATATGTGTCTGTATTCCTATCCTCTGTGTGTGCAAGACATGACTGGTGCATACTGAGGAGTGCATGTACTAACATCTGCAAATGACAGATATGTATGGTCCACTGTTGTTTGCAGACATGGGCTTTATTTGTTTAAGTGTGTAAGCATGCCCAGTATGACCTTTCAGTATGTTGTTGTCTGACATTGCCTTCATTTCTCTAAGTGTTTGAGCATGCCCAGTATGCCCTTCTATATTAAATGTGTGGATCAATTCCAGGTAGTTTGTACTCCAGTGCAGACCTTTGTGTTGTACACCTACAGGTAGCAAACTGTTTCTGCAGGGTATCCGTCGATTATTTGGTAATATGGGGACAAACTGTGGAGGGGATAGTGTGCACTGTAGGTGATTGTGTCTGTGCTGCTTCAGCTGCATGGTATTGCTGTTAGCAGAGATATTCAGACATGTGTACTGTTATACACTAAGATGTTTTTTGTCCTCATGTACTGTCAGGTGGACATTCTTGCTCACAGTGATGTCTGGGGGAACAAAGGTGACTGCAGCTGCATCCGGTATTGTGTGCAGACACCTACGTATTCATGGTAAGTTATGCCATTCTGGAGTGGGAGCTGCAGACACTTGCTGCTGGGTCTGTGTATCCAGTTCAGCACCTTGGTACAGTGCTGGCAGAGTATCCCATACATGTACACCAATCGACATGACAGTATGGCCTTATCTTGCTGTGGCAATGCCTCACAGCTGTATAGATTTACATAGGTTACCCAGATGCAGGGGCCATGAGTCAGAATATTACCCCTATTGTGGTATACTGGCAGGTGTGTAGCAATCCATGTATGTGTTTGTAGCCAGGGATAGTGTGTACACACAGCTTAGTGACAGACCCTGCACATTACATGCTGCCCATGCTCTCACCCCCCTGCTATTCTAACTTCTTCCATACATTATGCACACATTCTCTGATACTTTCCCTAAAGGTATCACCACATCACAGGTGTGTGTTAGTGTTGGAACACAGTTCATGCAGTGGGACATGGTGGACATGTTACTGTGGTTTGTCCACATGGCCTTGCATATGGCTTATGTGGAATGTGTTATGTTTTTATTTGGATGTCCATGACATAACATGCATTGGCAGTACATGTGAGACATAGGCCTTTGGCAGAGGCCTGTGGGTCATTAGGTGTTTCTGTGGACCACATGGGGCAGGCCATTGCATTCTGTCAGTCCTTCAGTCTCAGACCACCATCCAATATATTCCCCTGGGGTGACAGGGTAGGTGTGATAGGTGTTAATGCCAATACCTTGTATCAGTCTTGATCAGGTGGTGTGGATGCTGGCAGGGTGCTACCTACAGCTAGGGACACACCTCCATGGGACACCTGCACTGCATGCTGCATTCTTCCACTATTGCCATATACAGGTGGGGTCATATTATACCCATTCTCCACAGCAGGGATATGACCAGAGAGGTACCTGTGGGTGGTGTTTGCATGATCTGGGTACATGTGTGCTATGGACACTACTTGCATCTGACACACAGATATGCATGGGGCATTTCAGTTATGCTGGCATGTGCAGGTACATCAGCTGTTTCCTAATACATCAGTCCTACCTCCTTTGTGCTCTGCAAGTGTTCGGGCAGACATCAAAGGTATTCCCTACTACAGGACCAGTTAATGTGATGCATACCTGTATGTACAATTCCAAGGGCGTCTTCATTTCACAGTGACACAATATATACTGTATGTCTGGGGTGCTTTCCCCTGTGTACTGCTTGTATATCTAGCCCAACAGCCATGCCATGTCAGTCTTTCAGATGGTGACAGGGACATCGGGAGGCATACGCACTGTACTGATTTCAGTACAACTTATTTAGAAGGGGGTAGCTTTTTAAAGTTTCTTTTTCGCGCTTTACTAGTGCACAATGACGTCAGCCAATCGGAATGGAGCTCACCGCATGCATGTCAGTTCAAATGCGGTTTCAAGCGGGAGGATGCAAGCGTTATGTTGGCCGAAGCTGGAGGATTTGTTGGTTGGTCTCACTTCAAGGACATCGGGAGGATTTGTTTTGTTGGTCTCACTTCAAGAGGATTTGTTGGTCTCACTTCAAGGAAGTCGGGAGGATCAAGGACTTTATGTAGAACCGAGGGTCAAGGACATTGGGAGGATTTGTTGGTGTGACTTCGGGAGGATTTGTTGGTCCACTTCAAGGAAGTCGGGAGGATCAAGGACATTATGTAGAACCGAGGGTTGGTGAGTAATATGAAGAGTGTGTGTGTGTGTGTGTGTGTGTGTGTGTGTGTGTGTGTGTGTGTGTGAGTGTGTGTGTGTGTGTGTGTGTGTGTGTGTGTGTGTGTGTGTGTGTGTGTGTGTGTGTGTGTGTGTGTGTGTGTGTGTGTGTGTCCTGATTTTGGGATGAGGCTGCTGTACCTGTTACCAGGTTGTGGAAGCTAATGTGGAAACTTTTTTTCTTAGCTTGTTCCACTCCTTTGAGCATCCATAACAACAGTGATCCCTGCCCTCATCCTTCCCTAGTTCATAACCTCTCAAATTTCTCTGCACAGGGCAAGGCCAGTGAGAGAGCAGCTAAGCTACAAAGTATGGCATCATGTGGACAGGGGCCTCCATCCTATGTCACATATCCACAGCTACAGAGCAATGCAAAATGTCATAGTGCCATTTGGGACACCATGCCCACCCTTAAGTCATACCTCCGCTCAGAATGGTACAGCTTAATTAGAGCAGAATAACATTTATTGCCACAAAATAACTTTATGTTGTTAATGATCTCTCTTCCATCTGACAAAGTGCAAAACAGAATGCCATATCTCCAGCTAGACAAGTACTACAGTAGTAAATGCGGATTTCTAGAAATGATGTGCCTATGTGCACTGTTGCTGTAATGTCACAGTTCCAGCTAAGACACCACGAGCCCCCAGGCATCTTTGAATAGGGCATTTTTAGTTCCCATTAATGCAGTGCTGCTGATAATGCAAATCTCAATTTCCTTTTTTTTAGTATGTTAAATGTAGACCTCTGCAGATATTTTAAAGTGGAGTAACTCAGTTTATGTCACAGCTCCACTACAATAACATTATGTTGTCATGCTAACAAAGTGTGTTGCACCGTTATAAATTGCGATACCAAATTTCACAGCTACAGTCATTTCAGAGGACCATTTACAATTAAAGCACTGCATTGACAAATGTTGCTTTCCCCAGTGCTGGGCAGGGAGGAGCAGAGAGGGTAGGAGGAGATATGTTAAACTCCAGGCATCAAACATTCTTTTAACACCTCTGGCCTCAACAGCTCTCATAAGGATTCTGCACAGCACCGCAGCATAAGGACCCTGAACTACGTCCCATCTTATTATCTATGCATGTATTTCTTTGGGTATCACTTAATTTGCGCAGTCCCCACTTCTTCTAACAGCTCTTCCAGAGAGGTAGCTTGCCTTTTCTTTCCCTACTGATCATCAATAAGTGCCTTTTGTGTGGAGTCTGCATCTTATCCCTGTGTTTGTGACATAGTAAAACAACGTTTTATTCTAGCAATAAATATATACTAACACAACCTTTTTTATAACAATTTTTTTAAGTTTATGACTATTTGAAATGTGTCCTTATTTTTGGGACTGTAATACCCTGTTATTGGCTTTGTCCAGGTTTTTTGTGCTAAGGTTGACAGCTATGGCAAGAACTGAATTCACTGAATATGTTTGAGGGCTGTATTCCCTCATTACTGGGTTTGTCCAGGTGTTTTGTGCTAAGAGGTTGACAGCTATGGTGAGAACTGAATTCATTAAATGATAGCCATTTAAGTTTCAGTCTTCCTCTCTTTCACAAAGCAGGTGATTTGGCATAGTGGTATATTGTTCTGATTATTTTGCACAGTGACCTTGGCAGTAAAATGTATGATGGTAACAGCATTTTATTGTAGCAGCTTTCCAAGATTATACAAGCAATGTTTAATGTGTTCCTGTTTTTTGCCCTTTTGACCCACCCCAATAAATTTGGCGTTTTCCAGACTTCTTGTGCTGTGAAGTTGAGATGTAGTTGAGTATTGCGTAGATTTTACAAGGAACTGAGAGCTGCAGGGGAAGAGAAGTTTAGTGCTGATTATGCTAAGTCAGCTCACATTGCTAGTAGCACAAAATGTTGTGTACTTGCTTTTAATGCAGAAGGTTGTTGGTTCTACTCCCATAAGGGGTGAATGCTACTGTACTGAAAGTTAAGACACTAACTCTGAGCCTGTTATCAGTTTGCCATCCATTTCCTATTGCAATATTACTAGCTTATTATTAATGTAATTTAGGCAATTTATTCCTCAGGGGCATCAGACACTATTTTTCGGTGAAGTCATGAAATATAAAGGTGATTGCTAGCAGCAACCTCTTCATTAGTTAGATTTATTTAACGTGGAATTATTTAGATGACTTTTTTTACTACTTCAGAGATTGTGCATATTATTTACTGATAATGGTGGACTGTAGAAGTTTGACTAGACTTTTATGATGGAAATGTTCTGAATTGGGCAGTCTTATTTCATTGTTTACTGGAAAAATGTTCAAAGCTATAGGAAGGTGTATCAAAGAGCACAAGTATGTTTCATATGCAAGGGGCCTATGATTTAAAAGCAGCCCAGAATTAATTTTTATCTGCCACGGGTAAAATTTATTTTTCTTTGAATGAGGGTTTTAATGTTGTTTCAATGAATGTGAGTTTCAAGGGCAGAGAAGTTTTAATGTTTGTTTAGCAGATGTCTTAGTGTTTGTGCTGTAAAATGCAAAATAAAACTTTCAAATGAAATTCAAATCATCATAGAAGTAAATCAGTATGCACATTAGTGTTTATGGTAAATGGAGTGAAATAGCAAAGTAATGGATCATTGGAATGGCTGCAGGGGGAGGCTCCATTCGACCATGGTTTTGTGAGGGGGAAGGGCAGCAAACTTAGACAGCCCCAGCTGAACTATACCTCCCAACTGTCCAGATTTTCAAAGAATGAATAGATTTTTTGCTTCTTATTTTTGGTTTGTTCCTCAATTTGTGGTTTTCTGGCAAATGATTTAGGAATTGAGTCACTAAATAATGACACACTAGTTTCAGACTTTATAACCTTCAGAAAAATGCATGCTAAAATAATACCTGTTCTATCAACTGTCCCAGTTTATACAAGAGCAATTTTTAGTACTGTTTATATGTTCCCTCAATATATTTGGCCTTGTCCAGATTTATTGCATTAACAGGTTGAGAGGTACATGCAAATTGCTTTATAGAATTAGGCATAGCCAAACCTCAACTGTCCCTGATTTTGGCTCAAACTGTTGCTCTTCCCCTAATGATCCCTCCACAAATTAGCAATTTTGGAAGAAAACATAGAGGGTTTACTTTACTTTTATAAATAACTGTAATGATCAGAGTTGTACATTACTTTTCTTTCAGAAATGCATGTAGATTCTCTAATTTTGTCAGCTGCTCTAAGTTAACTGTGCTCATATTAAAATGGTGTCCCTCCTTTGACAGGTTCCCAGCTGTATTGTCTGGCAATTTTATATTTTTGCATCACATTTTTGGTCCGTTTTCATAAAGTTGCAGTTTTCTGGCAAATTAGTGGCAAATTGTTAAAGACTGAAGTTAGAAAATAATGCAGACATTTCAGTTTCAGATTTCATACCTTTCAGAAAATTCGTACTGATGCAAGACCTACTACTATTCTATTATCTTTCTAAGTTTATAAGAGCAATATTTAAAAAAAGTCCTTATTTTTGGGCCTTTGCCTCAGTTTTATTAATGAGTTTGTTGCTGTAAGAGGTTGAGAGGGTGTGTGTGTGTGTGTGTGTGTGTGTGTGTGTGTGTGTGTGTGTGTGTGTGTGTGTGTGGTAGGTAGCATACCTCTCAACTGTCCAAATTTTGCAGAATGTCCAGATTTTTGCCCCATATTTTTTGTCTGTTCCTCATAAATTTTGTGATTTTCTAGAAAATCATTGAAGGCTGAAGTTGCTAAATAATGACAGACATTTGAGCTTCAGACTTCATGTCCTTTAGAAAAATTCATACTACCACAAATCCTGTTATTCTAGCAACTTTCTAAGTTCACGAGAACATTATTTAATATCTGTCCCTGTTTATTTTGGGCTTTGTCCATATTTCTTGCACTAAGAGGTAGGTAGGGGTGTGTGTGTGAATGAAACATCCTAGTTGGTGGTAGCAGGTGGTTACAGAAAACAAAAGCATAAAGTCTCTACCCCAACTACCATGCTGCATTTTTCAAAGAACTGACATTTCAGGTTAATTTTCAATTCAAGGAACCGAGTTTGAGTGAATTTATATTGTATTACTGAAGAGGCATTACAGCGAATGCCTCTTCATCGACACTAAAAGAGCGAACCGTGAATTACGAGAATGGCCGTAGCTTGGCTGGGGAGGGGGGTAGCAGTTTGAGAGCTGTCAGTACAAATTTGAAAATCCTAGCTACACCCCTGGATGGTGACACATATTATCATCATACATTTACAATGGCTTACTGCTAGCATGTGTTATACTGGTGGAAATTGTCTTTGGCACTGCAGTTGTGAGGGCTTGTCCCTGTCATCAGCGGTAGTGGGCATTGTCCACCAGGTCTTACTTCAACATGCATACATACTGACCACTCTCACACAAAATGAAACACACACACCAACCTAACACACACTGACCTGCATATTGTGCAAATGCTACAATCTATCCTGCTACCTTGGTCACCTCTAGGCTTCTGTGCTCCACTGGTATTATACCTACTCATACATGTTACTACATTTCTATACTGGATTGGGGGAAGGGGCACACCTGACTGTTTCTACATGTTTATATAGGAGTGGGGGAGGCACACCTGACTGTTACTACATTTCTATGTAGGATTGTGGGGACACACAACTGACTGTTTCTACATTTCTACACAGGACTGGGGGGACACACCTGACTGTTTCTACCATGTCTGCATAGGAGTGGGGGGGGCACATGACTGTTGCTACATTTCTACACAGGATTGGGGGCCACAGCTGACTGTTACTACATTTCTACATAGGATTGGGGGGTCGCAACTGACGGTTTCTAAATTTCTACACATGATTGAGGAGGGCACACCTAACTGCTTCTACATGTCTACATAGGATGGGGGGCACACCTGGCACTTGTACACATTTGCTATGACTGTGCTGGTATGTCAGGTACTCCATTTCATTCTGTATTCTAACCTATCATGCTGACTAGCGGCATAGCAGTGTACTACAGGTCATAGCTTTGGTTGACCTTCATATTAGTGTCTGCCCTCCTACCCTTCAGAACTAACATCCCACTGCTTGACCTGCTGTAGAGTGTCTGTGTAAGCCTAGGGGGGTTACCCACAGGCATCATTCAGAGGTCATAGTACAGCCTCTGTTTGTGTTTGTCTACACCTGTCTTGCTGGCTGAGACTGTTGTTGGGTATGTGCACCTCCCTGACTGGCATGTGTGAGTCATATGGACACACATGTCACCCAGCACATTTCCTGCAGTGGGTTTTGTCGCTCTGTGTGGTACTGGCTACTATGGTGCCTCCAGTATTTGTTACAGATCTCATAGTTACACTACAGCTGTCTATTATCTGGTGGCATACCATTCAGCCACCTGATTCCCTTGCATGCTCACATCCGTACCATAGATACAGGTAACAACACATTCTACTCCATTCGGCAATTGGTAGGTTGATTGCCTTACCTTGTGGGTGTGCCAGTATTGAGGATGGTGTTGGAGGGCTGCCTATGTCAGATGCACATAGTACACTCCCTATACATCACAGAAAAACCAAAACCAAGCCAATAAGTCCGTAAAGCGAGGTCCTTGTTCAGCAAGCAAAACCTAACACAAGTACTGCCTTAACGTGTTTATTTTAAAAACCAAAACGTTTTCGCCACGGCAATCCGTGGCTTCATCAGAGAATAGAACAAACAATTCAAGCATAAACTCCATTTAAAAATCAAACAAGTAGGAAATGACATCATCTAATTTCCTCCAGACAGCAATCAAAATTTTAAAATTATAAAACTTTTAAAATGACAGCATTGATACATATTCAAGCATCACAGTCCTCCCTATTACTTAATACAATAACTGGGCATTGTGTAATATATATGAAAAAACCTTCATATTGAAATAAAAAATATTGACATAATAAACAACATACTAATTAATGGCTACAACTTACAAAAACCGGACCAACTAATTCAACCACAAGTACATGCAAGGTGTATATATATTAATACCTTTACAGGAACCTGAGGACCGCCTATTATTATCACTCAGTGATGTCATTCAAAAAAGGGGGAAAGAAATTGTTGTAACTATTTTTGACCTAACACTAATATAATATATTATAACAAGGGCTTTTATTTATATGTCTTTTTGTCTTAAAGGTTAAACATATTTATTTCAAGTACTACTACCTACTCACTACAACTGTTAAGAACTTAGAGGTCTACACTATTCTTTACACTATTCTTCACAAAATACTAAATCTGATAAGATTATTCAAAGCCCTTGTTATAATATATTATATTAGTGTTAGGTCAAAAATAGTTACAACAATTTCTTTCCCCCTTTTTTGAATGACATCACTGAGTGATAATAATAGGCGGTCCTCAGGTTCCTGTAAAGGTATTAATATATATACACCTTGCATGTACTTGTGGTTGAATTAGTTGGTCCGGTTTTTGTAAGTTGTAGCCATTAATTAGTATGTTGTTTATTATGTCAATATTTTTTATTTCAATATGAAGGTTTTTTCATATATATTACACAATGCCCAGTTATTGTATTAAGTAATAGGGAGGACTGTGATGCTTGAATATGTATCAATGCTGTCATTTTAAAAGTTTTATAATTTTAAAATTTTGATTGCTGCCTGGAGGAAATTAGATGATGTAATTTCCTACTTGTTTGATTTTTAAATGGAGTTTATGCTTGAATTGTTTGTTCTATTCTCTGATGAAGCCACGGATTGCCGTGGCGAAAACGTTTTGGTTTTTAAAATAAACACGTTAAGGCAGTACTTGTGTTAGGTTTTGCTTGCTGAACAAGGACCTCGCTTTACGGACACTCCCTATACATGCTTGAGCACAGGCAGTGTCATGTTTGGCATCCCTTTTACTGTATGCGTGAGTCAGAGAGCAGTATCATTCCCTGGGTCTCTACTGTGTCAGTGTATGTGCTATGCGTTGCCCCTTTGCCAAAGCCAGGGCAAACTGGGCATGCCTCCATCTGCCTACTGGGGCAAGTTCAGGTTGTTCCTCCTGTGAATCACTATGTGCCTGTGCAGGCCTTGGCATTGGTGGGGGGGCTGTGTGTTCCTGCCCCATGCTGTTCCTGTTGCAGCTGTTTCCGCAGGATCATATTGTATAGCATGGCACATACCATAACAATTTGAGTACATGTAGCTGGTGAGCACTGCAAGGCTCCACCGGATGTGTCCAGGCACTGGAACCGTGACTTGAGCATCCCAAACACATGCTCTATTATAAGTCTGGTCTGTGCATGTGCTTCATTATGGCATTCTTGTTCGGGTGTGTGTGCATTTCTGATGGGTGTCATCAGCCATGGCTCCAGTGCATAACCAGCATCCCCCACTAGGTGACCATAAGGGATGTCCCTATTTGCAAATCTCTGGTACAGCTGCATCAGATGCCAGATGTGGGACTCATGATAGCTTCCAGGGCAGCCAGCACACACATTCTTTATAATGCCCATGGCATTGCACACAAACTGGCAGTTGATGGAGGAGAAGCCCTTGCAGTTGATGTAAACCCTACCCTGATCACCGGGTGGTGCTTTGATGCATATGTGCATGCAATCTATAGCACCCACTACCTCAGGGTATTCTGCTATTTGGCTGGAGAGATGCATATTGCTAGCCAACACCTCACGGATGTTCAGGAAATATATGTGCTCACCAGCATGTGCTGACATGGCATCTAGGAACTGATAGAATACCCTGGATGCTGATGTCTGTGAGATCCCCATGATATCACCAGTTGAGCTTTGGGAGGTACCTATGGCTCGTATTCCTTGGCCTAAATTTACCTTGGTATCCACTGGGATGGGTTCCCTCTGTCAGTTTGATGTGTCAGGCGTGGTCGGCACAGCTCAACAATTTGCTGTAGGAGGTCCCTGTCCACCCTATAGTGGTCCACTATCTCCAGCTCATGTAGCCCCTGGTAGGTTACCCTGGGTCTGTACACTCTTCTCCTCACTGTGGGTTGGTCAACAGCATTCACATCCTCACCACCCTTAGCCTCTTCCACATGTTGTTGTTTGATGTCTGCAGCAGCCCCTATCATTTTGTTGTTTTGTTTGTTAAAACTTCCCCACTTGTATACACCAGTGGTGTAGAGTATGGGAAAAACCAGAGGGGAAGGTGTTTGCATAGTTTATAGTAGTGTTCTGGGCTGGACTGGTCTGCTGCCTGTGTAATTAGCTGATTCTGATACATTTCACTTGCCAGTTATGCTAGTTCTCCTAGATTGCCTTCCTACTAGTGTTTCTACTTCACATTGCCTTCCTGTTTAAGCCCTGGGGTCTGCTGCGCAAACACAGTGCACAAATGTGCACAGAGCTGCTATTTCCTGGTTTACTTTTTTTTTTCTTTAAATCATGGTGTGTGGCGCGCACACCCGCTTAGGCAATGTAAAGAGTGCTAGGCAGCCTCAAACACACCCCCTTGCCTAGCTGTGCTAAGCTAGGAGCAAACCTGAGCCACAGGTCTCCAGTCCGCATACAGTATGCCTGACATACCCTCTGTGATGTCAGCTAACTCCTAGGCTTGCACCAAGCTATTCCTGCTTTTACACTGCCGGGAGCTGACTAGTATGCAGGGGAAATCTGGGATTCACTATCATTCCACTCATTTGCATAGGATTGCCTGCTAATGCATAGTTACATGTCCCACACTGAGCCTCCCCCTTAGCAACCACTATTTACTAGCCATGTTGTCTTCTGCCTGCCATTGACTATAATGGCAGAATAGTGATTTTGGTTAGAATGCTTATTTTAGGTTTATTTTCTTATTTTCCCCAGATCCCGTTTGCACACCTCTGCCCTACACTTAAACAGCCAAGATCGGCTAAAACAAAATAAAAGTTGATTTTTTTTCAACTGTTTTCCATGCCAGTGGCCTTATACTTGATCATTGACATGCTTTCTAAATGATATCCACCCTTTATTTGGAGCTGTCATGGCTCTGTTTTGGAATTTGCAGAAATGTACTCTGTTACAGGTGGAGTACATTTCTGCAGATTACACTAGTCCTGCACAGCCAGTTTCCAGCTTCCTGGATCACAATTCACCTCATTTGGATGGATTTCTCCTGCAAATGGGGTAATTTGCATACAGGGGCTGAGTCTTTGCAGGACTAGTGCAGGAGCACTCGTGCACGCTCCCACAGGTTATTCTTGGATCGCACGGCAGACATATTGCCTGTTGGAGCTCCAGCACTAGTCCTGCACACTGTGCATTATTTGCAGAATCCGGGGTTTGGTCTTACTCGCTCCACAATACCAAATAAAAACTGAACAAAATTTGCACATACTAATGAATGTTTATATAAGGCATTATTTATATTTCTTTTAGCAATCTGGTACTGGTGCTCATATATTCTGTCCCTAAGATGCCTTTCTGTCTTGCCTATGTAGCAAGCTGGACAGGTTTTACAAGCTGCCATATATATCACCCCTGATGTTTGACAATTTCCTTTTTGAAATAAAACCTTAGACTTCAAAATGTTTTGCAGTGGCACCATGTTCTTAGATTGTATAAACTTGCATTGTGCACAAGCACCATGTTTTGTTTTACCACTATTACCCACTACCTGACTTTTGTTAGTAAGTTCAAATGCCCCTTTTAAATTGAGCCCAGTTTTATATACAAAAGTGGGTTCCTTCCCAACAACCGAAAATATTCTAAGGTTATTTTCAAGAATGGACCAATTGTTCTCAAAAATCTTTTTCACTTGTTTAACTTGTCCACTAAAAGGAATAACCATAGCCCTATGAAATTGTTTCTCCTCCTCCAAATTTTCATTTTCCTGTAGTACATCACCTAACAGTGGTTTAAATTTTTTACCCCACTCACTTTTAACATATTCTACATTTTTCTCCACTATGTTAGCTAGATACCCTCTTTCGTAAAATAGTTGTAATACTTTTTGTAACTTTCCATCTACATCTCCCACATCAGAAGTCATACAGGCAACTCTAACTAGTTGACCTTTGACTATGTTATTTTTTTGGTGGTGGCGTGATTACTAATATACTCTAAATAAGAATTACTAAATGTGGGTTTTCTATAAATATTGGACTTAAATCTTTTACTGACTTTTTGTATAAATGTATCCAAATAGTTAATACTTTCTACACTACTGGTGTATGTGAATTTCAAAAAACTAGATGAATTATTCAAAAATTCCACAAAATCTCTCTTATTTACTTTTCTTTGGATGTTGGAAGAATCAAAACAACTTGGAATGAAGAGTTAGGCTGACTGGTAGTGTTTCCTTCTGCTTCACAGTGTAAGTTGGAAGAATAAAAACAGCTTGGACTGAATAGCCTGGCTGACTGAAAGTGTTTCCTACTACTTCACATTGTATGTTTTGGACTTCTTTTTAGTTATACTTTACACTGTGGTTACTTTTTTTAATCAATCCATATGTTAAATGCAATATCCCTGGAATCCAACAATCCTACGAAATGAAAACACACCCAAATGTATCCAAGGAAACACCAGGATCCAAGCACTATTCAATTCTCTTTATTAAAACCACGAAAACAGATGTAGGTTAAGCGCTTTCATCTACGTAAAAAGACTTCATCAGAACACAGAAATGTAAAACCAATGCCCCTTTATACACAAAAAGCTCGCCTTTTGCTTATGCCATTAATTAATCAATTATCAAAAATTCTTATCACACTAAGCAAAACGTATTTACCAATTCCAATCTATCTCTAAAAAAACATACAAACACAAAAAATATTAACAAAAAATAAAATAAAATACTGTCTGCCCCTCTCATAAGAGAAAATAATATATATTAACTACTACGAAATAGTACTACCGAAGATTGCCTCAAGTAGTATACTTCGCGATTTAAAATAAATAAGGTTGTTGAAGTCAGAAATTGTTCCTCAAATGGAACCACTTGTTGGTGTACCATAGTAACTGTGTGTGTATAAACAAAAACCCAAAGAAAAAATTGTAAAACCATATATATGCCTAACATACATAATACCATAAGTATATGTTTTATAAAAAAAATTTTGAAAAAAAAGAATTATTTAAAAACTTGTTAATAATAATAAATAATAATCCAATAGGTTTGCCATTACTAGATACATTAACTTCTAATAAGAGGCTTGGTGGGGATGACTTCATTGAGTCCAGGCAGACAGGCTGCATTGAGCTTAATCTGCCACTTGATCTCCTTTTCCCCAACCACAGCCTTAATATTACCACCTCTAGGGTTAGGTGATATCACTTCTAGAATGGCAAACTTAAAGCCACTACATTCAGGGCTGTTAGCTAAATGACGATAAAGTGCGTTGTTAACATCCTGTTTCCTGATACAGTAAATATGGTCATAGATTCTATTTTTTAACCGACGGTCGGTCTTCCCCACATAAAAGCTGGGGCAGGACCTACATAAAGCCAGATAAATCAAATGTTGTGTCTGGCAATTGCCATAACTGAATGTTATCTTGCTACCAATGTAGTTTTTCAATTTAATATTGTCCACTTCAAGGATATAACCACATGAGGTGCAATGACCACATTTCTTAGTCCCTACTCTATTGTGCATCCCTTTGCTTGTGTAATTTGATTTCAATTCTATAATTCCTTTTAAGTTAATACCAGTTTTATAAACAAACTGGGGTCTTTTACAAACTTTATGTTTAATTCCCTCATCACTCATTAATATGTTCCAGTTGGAATTAATAATGTCTTTAACATCGTTGGTGTATCTTCCATGTTTCAAAATGCATGCCTTGGAATAATCACCATAATTGCAAGCTCTATTACTAGTATTAGAGGGATGTTTCCTACTGTTAGCAGTCAATCCTATACCCAAAAGGGGGGGGGTATTTTTTACCCCATTCATTGGTAACATACTGTATAACATCGTTGATCATATTAATGGGGTACCCTTTGTCTCTAAATAACTGTCCAATAAAATTCAATTCCCTCAAAATAATGTCCTTCTCAGAGGTAATTCTGGCAGCACTGATACATTGCCCCTTAACAATAATACGTTTAAGTGATTGGGGATGTGCACTATCAAAATGTAGGTAGCCATTACTAAAGGTTTCCTTTCTGTAAATCCTAGATTGAAAGGATTTCCCATCATTGTAAATATATGTATCAAGATAGTTGATACCCTCACCATTGTATTGATAGGTAAACTGCAAGTAACTAGTAGTTTGATTGATGTAATCAATAAAATTTTTCAATTCTGCCTCATCACCCTTCCAAAGGACAAATACATCGTCCAAATACCTGACATAACATGTCAGGTATTGCATCCAGGTGGAGTGTAGAATATACTCCTCCTCCCAATCTAGTAGTACTAGATTGGCATATATGGGGGCACAAGCTGCCCCCATAGCTACACCTGAAACTTGCCTGTAGTACTCTCCTTGAAAGTATATGTAGTTGTTATCAAGAACAATGTCCAAAAACTCAGAAAGTAAAATAATGGTGTCTGAGTTAAGTCCACTGTGTTTACGTAGACTATTAACAAATCTGTCTGTACCATCTTCCTTAGGGATACACGAAAACAGATCCTTGATGTCTATAGTGACAAATAACATATCGGGACACCATATTTCCTGTTTAAATATGCCTAAAAATTCCCACGAGTCCTTCATAATATGTTCTATGGAACTATACATGTGTTTAAGGCGATGGTCAATTACCTATCCGAATGGGAAAGCCTTACTATGGCTCCCAGATATAATGGGTCTAAAAGGCGGATCCGTGAGGTTTTTATGGACCTTAGGGATCCCCTTAATTGTAGCTAGAATGGGGTATTCTACCCTGAGGAACTTATACAGATCTTCACTAATTCTTTCATCAAGTAAAAACTCCTCCGGGTATAAATCTATTCTACGGTGTGCAATGTTGACCTGATTGAGAGAAGAGACCTCATAATGTACAGAGTTGTTAAGGAGGTCAAAAATCTTAGAATTGTACTTTTCCTGATCAAATAAAACAATACCACCCCCTTTATCAGCTGACATTATCCTGATGTTTTGTTCACATAAGGAATCAATAACTGCAAATTAAGTGATAAATTCAGTCCTAAAGAGGGACAAAAGGGTACACTAAAAGATATGATTTATAATTCTGGTAACAAGTTAAATAAAATTAAGACTTTACAAGTGGACAACCTGTACCTACGGAAATGCATTGACAGTGACATTGTACCGATGGGACTAAGATTTTTTAAGCAACCAATAGGGGTTGACTTAAATGTTGAGAACATTAAGACCTGCACCAATATGTTTAATAGTTTTGGGAAACAATTTATGGAATTTATTATGACGTGTAATGATACTAAAATTAGCGGGTTGTTAAATGAGGCTGAAAGTATGAACAAATCTATTACCAATGACTTACTTTTTCCACAATGGGAAAAATTGCATGCTAAACAATTTGACTATGCAGAAAATAATTGCAAAAAATCATTTGAGAGAAAAAGTAAGAAATTTTTAAGAGACTTGCATCAATATGAAAGTGGCACTGTCTATAGATGGAATACCAGACAAGAGAGGGATCCCATTGGGGAATTTACCACCGTTAGAAGATCAGATGAAACAAATAAATACCTTTGTCAGGATGATTTTTTTAGAAGAGGGGAGGGGACATTACAGGTGGCAACCTGTAGGGCGGAACAAACAGGGTCAGAATCAATGGTACAAACCGAGGAACTTTTAATGAATTTTTCTAACATTCTAGCTAACAGTTCAGAGACCAGGGATTATGACATCTATGATCAGGTTCTTTCCCCTAATATTGTTAATACTGTTGGGATTTTTCCTGATAGTATAGTTCATGTTTCAGGTGATGTTAAAATTTATAATTACAGTTCCTATTTGGTTTACCCCGAGCTATTCAATATTTTTTCTAAGGGTATGAAATTCATCCCAGATAAGTCTTTTGATTTAACTGATACTTTAACTGAGGTTAAATTATTCTTAAGAAAATTGAACCTTGGGGTTTTCTTTCATGATAATCAAGTGCAATTGTCAACAACTAATGGATTGAGAAAGAAAAGTACTTTTACCCCCTCTATGCATAAAACGTTGGTTTCTTTTGAAAACGTTGTTAACCAACAGTTATATGATCTGTATAACAAACATAAATATAATAAGAACAACATCAATAATGAGAAAGAGGTTAATGCAGTTATTGATTCCTTATGTGAACAAAACATCAGGATAATGTCAGCTGATAAAGGGGGTGGTATTGTTTTATTTGATCAGGAAAAGTACAATTCTAAGATTTTTGACCTCCTTAACAACTCTGCACATTATGAGGTCTCTTCTCTCAATCAGGTCAACATTGCACACTGTAGAATAGATTTATACCTGGAGGAGTTTTTACTTGATGAAAGAATTAGTGAAGATCTGTATAAGTTCCTCAGGGTAGAATACCCCATTCTAGCTACAATTAAGGGGATCCCTAAGGTCCATAAACACCTCACGGATCCGCCTTTTAGACCCATTATATCTGGGAGCCATAGTAAGGCTTTCCCATTCGGAAAGGTAATTGACCATCGCCTTAAACACATGTATAGTTCCATTGAACATATTATGAAGGACTCGTGGGAGTTTTTAGGTATATTTAAACAGCAAATATGGAGTCCGAACATGTTATTTGTTACCATAGATATTAAGGACTTGTTCTCTTGTATCCCTAAGGAAGATGGTACTGACAGATTTGTTAACAGTCTACGTAAACACAGTGGACTGAATACGGAAGCCATTAATTTACTGGCAGGGTTTCTGGACATTGTTCTTGACAATAACTACATATACTTTGAAGGAGAGTACTACAGGCAAGTTTCAGGTGTAGCTATGGGGGCAGCTTGTGCCCCTATATATGCAAATCTAGTACTACTAGATTGGGAGGAAGAATACATTTTACATTCTAGATGGATGGAATATCTGACATGTTATGTCAGGTATTTGGACGATGTTTTTGTCCTATGGAAGGGTGACGAGGTGGAATTAAAAAACTTTATTGATTATATTAATCAAACAACCAGTTACTTGCAGTTTACCTATCAATATAACTGTGTGGGGATAAATTATCTAGATACATATATCTACAACGATGGGAATTCCTTTCAATCTAGGATTTATAGAAAGGAAACCTTTAGTAATGGCTACCTACATTTTGATAGTGCACATCCCCAATCACTTAAACGCAGTATTGTTAAAGGATAATGTATCAGAGCTGCCAGAATGACCTCTGAGAAGGACATTATGTTGAGGGAATTGAATTTTATTGGACAGTTATTTAGAGACAAAGGGTGCCCCATTAATATGATCAACGATGTTATACAGTATGTTACCAATGAATGGGGTAAAAAATACCCCCCCCCCCTTTTGGGTATAGGATTGACTGCTAACAGTAGGAAACATCCCTCTAATACTAGTAATAGAGCTTGCAATGATGGTGATTATTCCAAGGCATGCATTTTGAAACATGGAAGATACACCAACGATGTTAAAGACATTATTAATTCCAACTGGAACATATTAATGAGTGATGAGGGAATTAAACATAAAGTTTATAAAAGACCCCAGTTTGTTTATAAAACTGGTATTAACTTAAAAGGAATTATAGAATTGAAATCAAATTACACAAGCAAAGGGTTGCACAATACAGTAGGTGCTAAGAAATGTGGTCATTGCACCTCATGTGGTTATATCCTTGAAGTGGACAATATTAAATTGAAAAACTACATTGGGAGCAAGATAACATTCAGTTATGGCAATTGCCAGACACAACATTTGATTTATTTGGCTTTATGTAGGTCCTGCCCCAGCTTTTATGTGGGGAAGACCGACCGTCGGTTAAAAAATAGAATCTATGACCATATTTACTGTATCAGGAAACAGGATGTTAACAATGCACTTTATCGTCATTTAGCTAACAGCCCTGAATGTAGTGGCTTTAAGTTTGCCATTCTAGAAGTGATATCACCTAACCCTAGAGGTGGTAACATTAAGGCTGTGGTTGGGGAAAAGGAGATCAAGTGGCAGATTAAGCTCAATGCAGCCTGTCTGCCTGGACTCAATGAAGTCATCCCCACCAAGCCTCTTATTAGAAGTTAATGTATCTAGTAATGGCAAACCTATTGGATTATTATTTATTATTATTAACAAGTTTTTAAATAATTCTTTTTTTTCAAAATTTTTTTTATAAAACATATACTTATGGTATTATGTATGTTAGGCATATATATGGTTTTACAATTTTTTCTTTGGGTTTTTGTTTATACACGCACAGTTACTATGGTACACCAACAAGTGGTTCCATTTGAGGAACAATTTCTGACTTCAACAACCTTATGTATTTTAAATCGCGAAGTATACTACTTCAGGCAATCTTCGGTAGTACTATTTCGTAGTAGTTAATATATATTCTTATCTCTTATGAGAGGGGCAGACAGTATTTTATTTTATTTTTTGTTAATATTTTTTGTGTTTGTATGTCTTTTTAGGGATAGATTGGAATTGGTAAATACGTTTTGCTTAGGGTGATAAGAATTTTTGATAATTGATTAATTAATGGCATAAGCAAAAGTCGGGCTTTTTGTGTATAAAGGGGCATTGATTTTAAATTTCTGTGTTCTGATGAAATCTTTTTATGTAGATGAAAGCGCTTAACCTACATCTGTTTTCATGGTTTTAATAAAGAGAATTGAATAGTGCTTGGATCCTGGTGTTTCCTTGGATACATTTGGGTGTGTTTTCAATCCATATGTTACCAGATGGGTAGCAAACTGACTCACTGATAGATGCCACCTAATCAAAATAGGGGACGTCACCTCAAGCAGTAGACCCGTAATGACAGGCTTACCCCAAGGATCTTGGGGCCTCTGTTATTTGGGATACACTTCTCTGAGGTACAGACCAGAACTAGTAGGCTATTGGCTGACCAAGTTTACAGATGACTGCAAGCTGGGTACAGTCGTCAATTCCCCAAGTGATGTGGATGTCCTCCAAGATGGTCTCACCCTAACAAATGACTGTTGCCACTAACATGACCTCAAGCTGAATGCCAAAAAATGCATCATCATCCCCTTTAGGGAGAGTGATGTCCCCACAAATTATTACATTAATAACAATGTCCTAAGCACGCAATCAGTCGTTAGGGATTTGGGCACCCAGGTTGATAGCAACCTGACTTTTGACCACCATGTTGCTTCCACTGTATGGAAAGCTTTCTACGTGACCCACCTCATAAGTAAGGCTATCTCATCCAGGGACAAGGAGGTCATAACATCCCTGTATTTCCCATATAAGGTCAATTATTGAGTACAACACCCCCTTTGGCATGTACCTTGCAAAGCACATGTAGCAGCTGGAAACACCACAGAGGTTCCTCACCAGGACAATCGAGGGCCTCAAACATCTACCCTACACAGATAGGCTAAAAGCCCTATCCCTCTACTCAGTTTCAAACAGACTCCTCAGAGGTGACCACTGTCTGGCATACAAAGCAATCTCAGACCTGCCTTGATGGTACTGCTGCATATCTGCAAGTCAAGCTCCCCTCGAATAACCCCCATGTGTGACCTCAACCTGATCTATGACATCAATAGGACTTGTTGGCGGGACAGATTTGTATCCCAGAGACTCCCCTCTCTGTGGAATATACTCCCTCTCCACATCAAGCAGAGTACTTCATTTTCCCTTTTTAAGTGCAACCTGGATAACTGGATGGGGAACAGAAAATGCACCCCTGGGATTCCACCTGTGTCAGCACTGGACAGGAGCTTTGGGTGCTGACTTGTTTAAACATGGGCTAAATGCTTGGCTAGGCTTATAAGGGGCTCATGGCCAATAGCCTAGTAACTTCCTATGATCCTGTGATCCTATGTATAATGGGACATGTGAAATGTATTGGAGAGATACTCAGAGGAGTAAAGAGGCAGATCATGCTGTGTACTTTAAGATTCAGGTTAATGTGTAAGGTGACTAGATTCCCTTAGTGATGAACAATAGCTAGTTAGAATGGGCTAAGATGATAGTTATAGCTGATGTAGTATATAAGACCAATAAGTATCAAGTAGGACAGGGTTGATTAGAATTGGGGTGGGTGAATTTATTGTCCCACAATTTGTCTAAAGTGAAACAGACAAAAAAGGCAATGGATGGCTTGGAACTGCAACCATGGAACTATCTTAAACATTTTACATAGATTTTAACATTAGGTAAAGAAAGCCATATTATTAATGCCAATGTATAGTCTGATTTTCTATTTAACAAGCATAGAGTAGATTCACATTATGGTGCCAACAGTACAGCTTTACTAAAATCTGGAAACATTATTTAATTGTTTATTCACTTACAGAAGTAGGTAAACTAAGACAAACAAAACATACTTGTAGTTCAACCAGTTGCACTACATAGCCAATCCCTTGCCAATACTTGTGAAGCACTTTGTTATGAGATTTTTTTCTGCGCAGTTCAACCTTCTACACTCTTCATCATCGATTGGTCATCCCAATTATTAAAAACCACTGTCAGTTGAATGCAGTAACTAAGGAGGATTTGTGCCTAAGAAAATGGTTAATAGGTGTTATTCATAAACAGTCTGATTACACACCATTAGCAAGATGTCCACACATACAGTACCTAAGTCCTTCACAGAAAAACAATTTTTATGTTAAAAAAATAATTTTTATTTTCCCCAAACCACATTTAGTGTACTTTTGTAATTTGTAAGGGAATATGCTATAAACAGGAATTCCACTCAACAATGCAGTAAATCTAGCCCTTCTCTTTGGAGACTTATACATGACTTGTGTGAGACAATCTGACAGGGTTGCACAGCATTAGATAATTCAAAGTAATTTGTTATCGCATGAGATCAGTGATTCCTTCAGAAAAACACAATGCTGCAATAACTATATCCGTGGTGGAATTCAGAGTGCTTTTACTGGGCAATGTGTATTATATGGCTGGAAAAGGATGAGTTGGGCAAAATGTAAGCAAGTGGAACAAGGTGGCCCCAAGGTAGCTATCTGTCATTTTAACAATAATAAAGTGCATCCCTTGGTGAAGGAGTGCATTACACTGGGTGGCATATCCTTGAGTCGACTGTAGAGAAATACTGGATTAGTGAAAGTTAATGGTGAAATCAGAAAGCATTTCATTGTCTTTTTTCTCCAAAATCATATAAGTCCTTAGTGACATGCTAGATACTGGATTCAAAGCTACATACTGATGCACTTATTGTACATTCTGAGGTAGTTAAGATGGGTGAGTATGTCATGTATATTGCTTTCCAAATTGCTTGAGAATTGTATAAACTACCTGGTGACAAAACTAAACTGAAGACTTATAATTTTTGTAGGACACCAATTTTGAAACTTTTTTTTCCTCCTCTTTTAATCCAGACATCTGACCCTCCACTCCACATATTTTCTGGGTCTGCCAGTACTCTAATTAGGGAACATATTGTCAGACATCCATCCCTGTTTTTTTTATATTTTAATTTTATGGCCTAACCCCTGGTACCCTCCCTTCCCTTCTGCAGACCTTGTAGTATGCCTGGTGGGGGATTGTGCAATACAGATGCATGGCCTATTGCCCACCCTCTGCAGCAGCTCAGCCATGCCTTCTCTCTATTCCCTTGTTTTAGATATGCCTGTGAATGCACCAGTGATTCAGGAGATGCCCACAGGTGTGCCCACCTACTCTGAGATGGTAACGCTAATCCTTACTTGCGCTCCATCAGTCACCTGAACCTGTAATTGAACCCAGGTTGCCTGGCTTTATCCCTCTACAACAATGAAACCAGCTCAGTCTTGAGACATTAGGTATGTGGCAGATATAATAATTTAAGTTGGTTGCTGGTTAGGGGACACATAAATGTTAGATCCTCCCTATCCTAACTAAAACCAGCTAATTGTAATTGGATGTGTTCCCAGAATTTTTTTTCAGAATGGTATTTTCCTCCCATAAACTCTGAATGATTTAAATAATGGAACAAGAGACATCTGGATGGATTTAAAATGGCTTATTCCTTTGCTAACCTTCATCTCCAGAGAACTAGGTTTCTATAATGGCTGATGTGTCGGCTATTTCACATGGGAATTCAACAAAGCTGATGCAGAGTGTGAAGACTGCCAGCCTAGCCAGATAGAATTATCTATCATTTGTAAATATGAATGTTGAACTACAGACTTGTTTTCTTAATTGAACGAAAATACTGTGAAATGTTCAATTGAAAGGATATGCTGTGAAATGTTGAACTTAAAACAATGTAGCGACATTGCCCTGTGCTGTAAAGAAAGCTAAGGCAAGCATTTCATGTCTGTCCTTTGAAGTTAAAATTACTTCATGTCTGTCCTTTGAAGTTAAAGATTCGGAGTCATTCCGTCTGGGCTAGCACATTCTTTCTATTGTTTTAACCAAGAGTTAGATTGCTAGATTTAAACATGCAAATGTATTTTTATTGCTCTGGTTTCTGCCTAGGTGTAAAAGAATGTAGATGCAGTTTCTGTTGGCCTGGGAACCCCTGGAAGTTGTGAAGAATTATGTAATGTTTATCATAACTGCAATTTCAATTTAAACAGAGACAGCCAGAGATTATTAAGGATTTTTGTCTTCACCATCCAACTCACAGCACTGTCTTGCTCATATGTAAGTTATCTTAGACTTGCATTTTCTTTTAGAAATAGCTAGAAACTAGAAATATTAGACTTAGTGTTTTTCTATGATGTCAGAACTGTACTACTGAATTATTTTATGTATTTCTCTGTAATCATAGGTTCATAGGCCAATTTCCTTTCTTGGATAAAGGGAGGCTTCTTTGTTCACCAGTGGCAGTGGGGAGCTTGGAGCAGCCTATCTATCCCTGGAGGAGTGTTCCCAGCACAAGAATCCGGTAGTCTGTTTGTTGCAAAAAAGAAAAAATAATAATAATTTATCCTTGTTTCCCATCTTTCCTGACCTAGAGTAGTCCAAATACAGGCTTTGCTGCATTCTGGACTTTTGGAAAGTTCCTGTTTTGCCCATTTCCTTTCTTGGATAAAGGGAGGCTTCTTTGTTCACCAGTGGCAGTGGGGAGCTTGGAGCAGCCTATCTATCCCTGGAGGAGTGTTCCCAGCACAAGAATCTAGTAGTCTATTGGCTGTTTTGGGCCAATTTTTAGCTCTTTCAAGTCCCCCTGTATAAAACCCACTTTGGCGTGTTTTTTGCACTTGTTACTACTCAGCCAAGCTCCTTGTGGTCCTGCAGAGTGGTGCTAGCAGCAGAGAGGCTAAAAGAGCGACTGCTAACCTGATAAAAGTGTTTGTTTTCCTGCTACTACCTGGGTGACTGCCTAATCTAGCTAAACTGCAAGTATTTCTGCTTGTTGAATTGTTTTAAACTGTTTAAAGTTGGTTTTGAACCTGCACTTTTAAAGTTTGTCCTATTTGTTGCTTTTATCTGTTGAGGCTACACACTCAAGTGCACTAGCCTGTGTTACATATTTATTGCATTTTTCTGCTGTTTGTTGCAAAAAAAAAATATCCTTGTTTCCCATCTTTCCTGACCTAGAGTAGTCCAAATACAGGCTTTGCTGTATTCTGGACTTTTGGAAAGTTCCTCTGTTGCCCATTTCCTTTCGTGGATAAAGGGAGGCTTCTTTGTTCACCAGTGGCAGTGGGGAGCTTGGAGCAGCCTATCTATCCCTGGAGGAGTGTTCCCAGCACAAGAATCTGGTAGTCTATTGGCCGTTTTGGGCCAATTTCTAGCTCTTTCAAGTCCCCCTGTATAAAACCCGCTTTAGAGCGGCTTTGCGCGATTTTGCGCTTAATTGGGTTTAAACCATTCTCGGCTCCACAAAGTCTGCTCTTCACTTTTTCCCTCAGAACTGATCTAGTTCTCATAATAAACACCCTATTTCCACTCTAAAGCCTGGCACTGGCTCACTAAAGCAATTATATAAGTCAGCACTAAAAAATTAAAAGCACTACACCCTCACAAACTCCCCTTGAGTACTTTGTTCCCCATTGGCCCTTTTTTCAATTATAAAGGAATTCCCAATACTATTCTAGCATGTCCAAAGGTCAGTTGTCAATCTCCTCTCCGGTCCAGCTGGTGAATCTGGTAATCTTGAGGCAATGTTACAACTGCCTCATGTACACAGACAACCCTCTCCTCCTCTCAACAAATTCCAACACAGGTTGGAGATGCAACCATATAGCCAAACTGGGGCTAAGCTCTCTCAACTCAGTAATGGCGTAACCAGTCAGGAGGAGAAGGAAACCACACTCACTACAATTCCAGTCTCACATAGACCTACCACGACAGCAAACCAAACACATAAACACACAAAAACATACTCGGAGGCTTTAAATAAAAATCTGCCTAAGCAGCAGAGACCTCCAAAGCAGACACCCAAGCAACCGCTACCCCAAAACAAAACACGTGCAACACATAGCTCACAAAGCCAGTGTGTCAGCCCCTAAGGCTAAACAACACACCTGATACTCTTGTAATAGGTGACTCTATCATCAGGCACACTGACGTCCCACTCACCAGGCTGAACAAGGAGAAGGTCACGGTGAGCTGCCTGTCAGGTGCTAGGATCCGCCACATAACACAAGCACTCAGGTCACTCCAAGGCAAGTACAAATATGACTCAGTCATTGTCCATGCTGGTGTGAATGACCTGAGACGTACCTCCCTGGACTACATGAAAAGAGACATAGAGGAGCTCTCTGAGCATGTAGCCCAGGCCGGTATGACCCTGACATTGAGTAGCATCTTACCCTCACCAAGAATGATGCCACAATATGAAGACAAGATGATCAATTTCAACAATTGGCTTAAGTATTGGTGTCTTTCAAAGGGGATCCAATGCCTGTCTGCCTGGGATGACATGCTCGACAAGCCACGATGCTTCGCTAGGGATGGCTTGCACCTGTCACCCCTGGGCTTTCGGATATTGGCAAAGGCTCTTGCCACCCCCATAGTGCCTTTTTTAGGCAAGGCTCAAAAGACAAACCCACCTCCATAGGTATCACAAAGAATAAGAAACTAAGAGTAATGCTACTCAACGCCAGAAGTCTAAACCTCAAGATGCATGCACTTGAAACTCTCCTTAGCATGGAGAACATCGATATCTGTGCAGCAACAGAAACCTGGTTCAAGGCTCCTGAGAGCACCCCAGCACTACCAGGTTATACCTCATACCATATTTTTCAGCCCCAAAACTTGGACCGAACCAGAAAAGGAGGGCGAGTATCAATATTCATCAAAGATACCCACACCTCCAGGTTGGTGACACAGCACAAAGCATCAGAGACTATCCATGTGCAACTAACAGTGGGTAAAACTGCCTTCCAGTTTATAGCCTGCTACAGACCACCCTCCCAGACCCAGGAACCCCACTCAGCCTTCCTGAGAACACTGGAAAATATGAATGTCTCTCCAAACACCATTATATTGGGCGACTTCAACTACCCTAACATAGACTGGGAGAATTACTCTAGCTCCAACACCCTAGCCCAAAGGTTCCTAGAATTTATAAACTCAAATGCTATGGAACAACTTGTTGCCACTCCCACAAGAGGGGAAAACATACTGGACCTGATCATCACCAACATGGGGACTCTATGCTCCAGACCAGAAGTGTATTCCTGACTGGTAAGATCAGACCATAAACTAATCTCACAAGATATTCACATCCTGACCCCAGCCCCTGCCCAGAAAACCACAGCGAAAAACTTCCCTAAAGCAAATTTCACACTCCTCAAAACCGAGGTGGAATCCTTCAAAGCCCCCGGGTCTGTGGAAAATATGTCCCAGACCGCAGAATCCTTTATAATTGCATTCTATGAACACCTTCAGGAATGCATGGATCATGCAATCCCAAATAAAACCAAGACCCAATCCTCCAAAGTTAGGCGTCCTGTCTGGTGGACCCCAGTCATAAACAAACTATACAATAGAAGGAAGAAGCTACTACATGATAGAGCAAAATCCCAAAAAGGGAAGGCATCTCTGATCAGTATGAGCAAAAAACTATGGGCACTCATAAAATCGTCTAAGGCCAGCTTTGAGAGAAAAATTGCACAGGCCACTAAGGATAATCAAAAGGCTTTCTTTAGTTATGTTAGGAACCTGGGTGGGAATTCCCAGATATGCTCAGAAGTAGTCCAAAATGACAAAAAATACACCGAACCCACAGACATTGCCAACATCCTAGCTGGCAGGTTCAGTGCAAACTTCTCACCCCCTTCCCAACCAAAAGGGCAAATATCTATCCCAGCAGAGTGCTGCCCTCCTGACATCTCAGATGCTCAGGTAAGAGCCGCCCTCTCCAAAGCAAAAAACACAGCATTAATGGGACCAGATGGTGTCCCAGTCTGCATCCTACATGAACTCCAAGAAGAACTAAACCCAAACATAAAACTACTGTTCAATCTAAGCCTTACTACAGGATATGTACCCAAAGAGTGGCGTACATCAACAGTGGTCCCTCTCCACAAAGGTGGTGCCTCAACGGATCCTGGAAACCATTGCCCCATACACTTGACTAGCTTGGTCTGCAAAGCTATGGAAAGGATCATCATGGCCCTCATAAATAAAGATATTTGGGACCTACAGACACTGGATCCTACCCAGTTTGGCTTTGTTAAGGGCAGATCCTGCCTCTTAAACCTGGTCAATTTCTTTGAAACAGTCACCAATGCCATTGACGAGGGGCAGGTGGTCCACACAGCCTACCTGGACCTTGCAAAAGCCTTCGATACAATACCCCACTCGGGCATTATAGATAAGCTCACCAGCTTAAATATAAACCCCTATGTCACTAGATGGGTTGCAAACTGGCTCAAGGACAGAACCCACATGGTTAGAATTGCTGGAGCCATGTCAGACTCCAAACCAGTTACAAGTGGCATCCCACAAGGCTCAGTCCTGGGACCTCTCTTGTCCGGTATGTATTTCTCGGAGGTACAGGCTAAGACGGAAGGACTGAGGCTGACCAAGTTCGCAGATGACTGCAAACTGGGCACCATAATAGACTCTCCAGCCAACAAAAGCATCCTACAAAAGGGCCTCATAGAAACAGACAACTGGTGCCAGTGCCATGGCCTCAAGCTAAACACCAAAAAGTGTATAGTCATCCCCTTTGGCAAAAACAAAGTGCCCACAAATTACCACATAGGTGGTAATCTATTAAGTACAGAAGAAGTAATTAGGGTCCAGGGGACCCAAGTTGATAGCAATCTCTCATTTGACAACTACGTGGCCAAAGTGGTTAGAAAAATATTTTATATAGCCCACCTAATCATGAAGGGATTCACATCTAGATCAGGGGAGGTCATCGTGCCTCTTTACTCATCCCTCATCAGGCCCATAATTGAATACAATGCCCCTTTTGGGATGTACCTTACCAGACACCTGCAGCAACTGGAAAGACCCCAAAAGTACCTCACCAAGAGGATCAAAGGACTCAAACAGATGCCATATGCTGCCCGGTTAAAGAAACTCCAGCTCTACTCAGTGGCATACCATCTGCTCAGAGGCGATCTGTGCCTGACGTATAAAGCCATGTCCAACCCGGAATTAATGGACATGCTGCACCTCAGAAAATCCAAATCCCATCGAGCTACGCACTCGAGAGTCTTGAACCTCAGCACTGAAATAAATAGGACATGCTGGAGGGACAGATTCATAACCCAGAGGCTCCCTTCACTCTGGAATAAAATCCCAGTCCAGGTTAGGCAGAGTCCCTCAATGACTTTCTTAAAGAGGAATCTTGATGAGTGGATGGGAGATAGTAGGTTTACCCTGGGTATCACTTCTGTGTCACTGTTAGACAGAGGCACAGTATACTAACCTCGAAAAAGGGCATAGCAAAATGAATTTAAAATGGGTGGCGAAAGCCAAACACACTCTGGCTAGGCTTATAAAAGCCCTAGGGCAGATAGCCTAGTATGAACCTATGAACCTATGAACCTATAGATAGGTACTAGGCTATCGGCTCTGGGACCTATACAAGCCCACCCAAAAAGGTACCCTGGCTTTTGCCACCCATGAAAATTATTTTCCTGTGCCACTGTCGAGCAGAGCCACAGAGGTGATCCCCGGGGTGAATTTCCTATTTCCCATCCAATCATCTAGATTTTTCTTGAAGAGTGCTAATGAGGAGCTTTGTTTGATATAAATAGGTAGTTTATTCCAGAGTATGGGAAGTCTCTGGGACAGGAATCTATCCCTCCGGTATGTTCTGTTTGTTGTGGTGACAAGGTTTAGGTCCCTAGAGTGTGTAGCTCGGAGGGATGGGATTTCTTTAAGTGGAGCATGTCCAGCAGCTCTGGGTTTGACATAGCTTTGTATGTTAGGCAGAGATTATCTCTGAGTAGGCGATATGCAACAGAGAAAAGCTGCAGTTTTTTGAGACAGTCTACGTAGGGCATCTGTTTGTGGCCGATAATCCCCTTTAAGAAGTATTTCTGCGGCCTTTCCAGTTGTTGTCTGAACTTTTGACTAGCACAGTATAGTAAGAAGTATTACCTTGTGTTTCTATTATTTATTATTAAATATTTTAAAACCTTTCAACCGTGGCTGTTTTGTGTAGAGATAACTTAAGCTCTAAGAGTACATTGCATGTATATAAGGATCCTGTACCAAGTCACTCTAATAAGCCTTGACTGTTTAATCACACTACCAATCGGATAATAATATTGCACAGTAATAATTGGACACCCTTTTAAGGGTCTTTGAGTAGCTGATAATTATTAGCTGGGTGGTGGCAGGACTTCTACCATATACTCTGGGTAAAAGGAGCACATCCAGAGAACCTGTGCCAGCCTTCCCCAGAAGTGTCTATGTGGTTGTATAAACTCTCATCTCAAAGTGTGTGTGTGTCAGCTACTTGGGCAGGGACATGAAGCACTGGTTGGACAGAAAGGGTTCTGGAGATTTTAGCTTGCCCAGCTGGCTGTGATATGGACCGAAAACTGAGCTAGTGGGGAGTCTTATTGGGGACCTGGAGAGCAAGGGAGCGACCAGCCCCGGACTGACTGTGATCTCTGTGTGCTCTTAAGGGAAATTACACTTTACTGTGTGTATTTGTTATCCTTTCCTCATATATGAGATGCCCTCTCTGGTGTTAGTGGTGAGGATTGAGGCTCCTTGATTGCTGGGCCAGGGCACAGATATCACATCTGTGTTTGGCAGCAGTGGGATATCCACATCACATATTAATTAGTTGGCAAATACTAATTGGCTTGTAGTGGTGTAGGTAGAGTGATTCTTGTAGCTTGTGTACAGTGAGCTTTGAAGGTGTTTTGTACTCTAAATCAGCCACACAGTGAATACTGAGAGTTCAGATCACAATTGTTTTATTTCTTTTGTTAGCTTAGTTAGTCAAGGTGAGCAGGCAGCATGTCAGCAGAGGAGTATGGAAAGCTGACAAGGAGCCAGCTGGAAGAGATGTGCCAGGCTAGGGGACTGGTGCATGGAAACCTGACTAAGGCAGAACTGATTGCAGCCTTGGTTATAGCTGCATCAGAAAACAGCAACCAGGAGGACAATAAGACTGGCAGTGGAGATATAATACCCTCAGAGAATGGACAGCTCAACTTTTCTGCAATGTACATAAAAATCCAGCTGGAGCTAAAGAGACATGAGTTGGAGGCCAAGCATGTTGAATTAGAAGTAGCTAAGAGACTGAGGTGTCTAAAGAATGAGGAGAATGAGAAACTGATATGCCTAGAAGCTGAGAAAAAAAGAGAGGCAGAGGCAGCATGAAAAGGAGATGCTGGCTCTTTGCCAGAGTCATGGATGCAATTGGGAAAGGAATAACTGGACCCGAGAGGCACAAAAGGTCAGTAAATTTCTTCCGCAGTTTAAAGGGGGGTGGGTAATTTTGATAGCTTCATTCATATGTTTGAGAGGGTATATAAACAGTATGAAGTTGACCAAGGGCTTTGGGTACAGTTCCTGATCCCTTTACTCCATGGTAAAGCTGTAACTGTATTATCTAAAATGTCTGACATTGCATGTTTTGATTATACTGCTGTAAAAAAATTGTCTATTAGAGTTTTTTAAGCTAACACCTGAAATGTATGGGAAAATGTTTTGTGAGCATAGACGCAAGGCAGATGAAAGTGTGTGTGAATATGTTGCTGAATAGAGCACTTATTTCCATAGGTGGGTGAGTGGATGTCAGGTCACCACTTCTGAAGGGCTGGCAGAACTTTTGGTGAGGGAACAAGCCCTTAGCACTTTGCCTGAGGACATGAGGATCTGGTTAGCTGATAGACAATGTGCTACTTCAGATGAATTGGGGAAGAAGGGAAACCTATACCTGGCAAGCAGGGCAGCCCTGCACAGGAAGGAGACCCTCAGTACTACTCATGGGTCTAAAGGAACCCATGGTGGGCAGCACAGACTGCTCCAGCAGAATCTGCCAGTAGCAGGGGAAGCCACTAGTCCAGATACACATCCAGGAGCTAGGGTTAAATGTTTTGAATGCAACTAGTGGGGCCATGTGGCATACAGGTGCCCACAGAGGCAAGGTGGGGAATCAAAGGTGAGGGAGCCAGTAAGTGGGAAAGACAAAATGCCAATTGTTGATTGTCTTGAGACAACAGGGGTACTAAACTACCATTGTGCAGATGTCCTGATAGGGAAGGATTTGGATGAGGCAGTACCATGTGCTTATGCAGTTACATGCAGTCAGGCTAGCAGACAAGCATGTGGATCTGGTAATCTGGGGGATACCCAGACAGACTGCATACTTGCAGCCAGGACTAGTGAGGTGGTTACTTCAAGGAGGGAGCTATTCTGTAGCAGTGAGACTGAAGGTGAGCCACAGCTGCTTGGGGTACTGATGGTCCCTTGGACAGAGTGACTACAAAGGTAGAGGTGAGTAGTAGTACCCAGGCTGACAGTGAGGCACCACTGTGAGAGGATGTCAGACTTCCTGTGGAAGGGGAGCTGGGAAGGGTTACAAGGAGAGAGTTGAGACAGGCTCAGCTCTCAGACCCTACATTGCAGGGCCTGAGGCAGGTAGCTAGGGAGTCACTTGATTTGCAAGGAAAGGGGGAATCTGTATATTGGGACAAAGGGTTACTATACAGAGAGTGGACCCCTGAGGGAGGGATAAAAGGTGAGAGAGTACAGCAGTTGGTAGTGGCTAGGGCCTACCGTCTGGTGCTTTTAGACATAGCCCGTGATATTCTCTTTGCAGGTCATATGGGCATAAAACATACATAGAGGCATATTATGCAGAGCTTCTATTGGCCTGAAATTTCTAGAGATGTAACAGGGTACTGCAGGACCTGTGAGCAATGCCAAAAGGTAGGCAAGGCAGGAGACAAGATGAGAGCTAATTTGATGCCTTTACCTGTGTTTGAGGAGCCATTTCAGAGGATATGTATGGATATTGTATGTCTTCCGAGTACTCCAAGTTCCACAGGAAAAAGTATAACCTAGTGGTAGTGGATTATGCTACACAATACCCTGAGGCAGTGGCTTTTTCCTCCATTGAGGCAGAGAAAGTGGAAAATGCTTTGTTAGAGATTTTCAGGAAGGTAGATTTCCCAAATGAAATACTGACTGACAGAGGTGCCAATTTCATGTCAGATCTGCTGGCCCGTCTGTGGAAGTCCTGTGGGCTGAAGCACATGAAGACCACCCACTACCATCCCCAGACTAATGGTCTTGTTGAGAGGTTAAACTCTACAATCAAGTCCATTCGATGGGCATTTGCAGATCAGTTTAAGAGGGCTTGGGCCAACTATTTGCTCCATCTGTTGCTTGCTTACAGAGAGGTTCCCCAGGAATCCACAGGTTTTTCACCCTTTGAGTTGCTGTATGGGCATAGGGTGAAGGGACCTCTAGATTTAATTTGATATGAGTGGGAAGGTGAGTGTGAGTCTCACAAAGTGTCTGTTGTGGCATACGTCCTAAATCTCATGGCAAGGCTCAGGGAACTCATGGTCTTGGTCCAGGAGAATCTGGCAGGAGCCCAACAACAGAAAAAGGTGTGGTATGACAGGAATGCTCGAGCTAGAAAGTATGCTGTGGGGCAGCAGGTGATGGTTCTCATTCCTGTCAGACACAACAAACTGCAAGCAGCTTGGGAGGGACCCTACAAGGTGGTAAGAAAGGTAAGTGATGTTAACTACATGGTGTAACTACCAGGCAGAAGGCAGGGGCACACATTGTACCATGTTAACATGATGAAACCTTACCATGATAGGGAGGCCCTTGTGCTGAGCATTTGCAGTGAGTTGCAGGAGGAGTCTGAGGGAGATCTGGGGACTGATCTCCTCAGTGAGGCTTGGGTTGACACCTCAGTAGTAGGGGTAGCAATGTCCCAGCAGCTATCTCCTACCCAGGTATGATAAATCCAAGCAGTGTTGCAGGAATTTGAGGACATGTTCACTGGGAAACCAGGGTGCACCCACCTGGTGCAGCACCAGGTGGATACAGGACCCCAAAGGCCTATTAGGCAGGCCCCTAATAGAGTGTCTGAGAGAGTCAAACAGTCTCTGAGGGAGGAGGTACAGGAGATGTTGGAACTAGAGTGATTCAAAAGTCCAACAGTTCCTGAGCCTCCCAAGTGGTGCTGGTGCCAAAGAAGGATGGCAGCACCAGGTTCTTTGTGGACTACAGGAAATTAAATAGTCACACAGAGTCAGATGCTTACCCCATGCCTAGGACAGATGAAGCCTTAGAGCAGCTCGGTGGGGCTAAGTATTTTGCAACCATTGATCTTACCAAGGGTTACTGGCAGGTGTCCTTGACTCCCAGTGCTAGAGAGAAGTCAGCCTTTGTGACTCCTTTTGGCTTGTATGAGTTCACAAAGATGCCCTTTGGGATGAAGAATGTCCCAGCGACTTTCCAGAGGCTGACAGATTGTATCCTAGCAGGAGCAGGAGGGTTTGCCCATGCTTACCTAGATGCTATTGCCATCTATAGCCATTCCTGGCCAGAGCACCTTTAGCATGTCAGGGAGGTGCTGGGCAGAATACAGAGGGCAGGGTTGACCATTAAGCTGAGCAAACGTCAGGTGGGTATGGCAGAGATCTCCTACTTCGGACATAGAGTGAGGAGTAGTAAGATAAAGCCAGAACTTGCCAAAGTGGAAGCCATTCAGGCATGGCCTGCACCTATTACTAAAAATGCAGATGAGAGCATTTTTAAGGAAAGCAGGGTACTCAGAAAGTTTGTCCCCAGTTATAGTACCATAGCTGCTCCCCTTACAGACCTGACAAGGACGAACAAGCCAGATAAGGTAGTGTGGACCCCAGCATGTGAGCAGGCATTCCAGAAGCTTAAAGAAGCTTTGGGAGCACCCCCTGTGTTAGCCAGTCTATATTACAGCAAATAATTTGTTGTGCAGGTGGATGCTTCGAACTATGGGGTGGGGGCTGTACTTAGCCAGATTTCTTCTGAGGGAGAAGAGCACCCAGTGGTTTATCTCAGTTGTAGGCTCCAACCCAGGGAGGAATGCTATGCAGCTGTAGAAAAGGAATGTCTAGCCATAGTGTGGGCATTGCAGACACTTCAGCCTTATCTGTATGGAAGGAAATTCACTGTTATGACAGATCACAACCCCTTAACATGGTTAACTAGAACCAGCCAGCAAAATTCACCACAGTGGGAGTAGGAATGCCAATGCAGATGGGCTCTCAAGACAGGGAATGGGGTAGGTATGCTCAGATAGACTTGTCCCTCTCAAGCAGTGTTTCTCAAGTGTCACTTGAAAAACTTACTTGAGTTCTCTGTGGGGGGTGGGTGAAGGCTGCCAGCCTAGTCAGATAGAATTTTATAGATAATTCTATCATTCGTAAATATGAATGTTGAACTACAAACTTGTTTTCTTAATTGAAAGAAAATACAGTGAAATGGTGAACTACAAGCTGGTTTTCTTAATTGAAAGGATATGCTGTGAAATGTTGAACTTAAAACAATGTAGCAATATTGTCCTGTGCTGTAAAGAAAGCTAAGACAAGAATTTCCTGTCTGTCCTTTGATGTTAAATTTACTTCATGTCTGTCCTTTGAAGTTAAAGATTTGGAGTCATTCTGTCTGGGGTAGCACATTCTTTCTATTGTTTTAACCAAGAGTTAGATTGCTAGATTTAAACATGTAAATGTATTTTTATTGGTCTGGTTTCTGCCTAGGTGTAAAAGAATGTAGATGCAGTTTCTGTTGACCTGGGAACCCCAGGAAGTTGTGAAGAATGATGTAATGTTTATCAGAACTGCAATTTCAATTTAAACAGAGAGAACCAGAGATTATTAAGCAATTTTGTCTTGACCATCCAACTCACAGCACTGTCTTGCTCTATATGTAAGTTAACTTAGACATGTGTTTTCTTTTAGAAATAGCTAGAAACTAGAAAGATTAGACTTTTTCTGTGATGTCAGAACTGTACTACTGAATTATTTTAAGTATTTTGCTGTGGTCTCTGAAATCTTGATGAGCCCTGTGTAGTAAGATGTATTATATTGTGTTTTTATTGTTTATTATTAAATATTTTAAAACCTTTCAACTGTGGCTGTTTTGTCTAGAGATAAGTTAAGCTCTAAGAGTACATTGCATGTATATAAGGCTCCTGTACCAAGTCACTCTAATAAGCCTTGAATGTTTAGTGATACTACCAATTGGATAATAACATTGCACAGTAATAATTGGACACCATTTTAAGGGACTTTGAGTAGCTGATAATTATTAGCTGGATGGTGGCAGGATTTCTACCATATAGTCTGGGTAAAAGGGGCACAGATGGAGAACTTGTGCCAGCCTTTCCCAGAAGTGTCTGTGCGGTTGTATAAACTCTTTTCTCAAAGTGTGTGTGTGTCAACTACTTGGGCAGGGACACGAAGCACTGGTTGAACAGAGAGGGTGCTGGAGATTTTAGCTTGCCCAGCTGGCTGAGATATAGACCCTATAGCTGTGCCAGTGGGAAGTTTTAATGGTGACCTGGAGAGCAAGGGAGCGACCAGCTCCAGACCAACTGTGATCTCTGTGTGGTCTTAAGGGAAACTGGACTTTGCTATGTGTATTTTTTATCCTTTCCTCATATATGAGACACCATCTCTGTTGTTAGTGGTGAAGATTGAGGCTCCTTGATTGCTGAGCCAGGGCATGGGCATCACACAGAGATGATAAGAATATGTATAAACCATGTTTGTTGAGTGACTTTTGTGATATGACAACAACTAACATCTCTAGGCAAGTTCTTATTTAAGAAAGGAAGGCACTAAGGAAAAAAACAGTTGCTCTAGATGTTGTTCACTTCTCATCCATTCTGACGCAGGTCATAAAAAAAGCCATGGGGCTCTGGGGAATCATGAAATGTTGGGCTAAAAGTCTAATTTACTTATTCATGCTCTTACATAAGCCTTGTCAGGTAACATTTTTCTTTAAAGGAAATCAGAGCTCTGTCTGTTTCTCAGAAACCTGATGTTGTGCATATGGAGCATATTAAATGAAGGCATCATGGCTAATGACATGATATCTGAACTTGAAAAAAGTTCTTAAATATTTTTGAGTGGTACAGTCATATCATGAAAGGAAAATGCTTTTAAACAATAACTCTTGATTAGGAGATGAGCAAAAAAATGTCAGAACTGCTGAAGTTGGTGTTTAGTATTGCAAGTTTCTAAAAGGATTTAATCATCTTGTGCAAAATATACAATATTATTCTCTGGTTGAAAAAAATGTTACTGCCATCTGTAATGGAAACCTCTACCTCTCCAACCCAGATACATTACATATCAGCTACAACAACAACAAAAGACCTGATGACCAGTTCAAATATGGTAGAGGATGGGAAAAGCTGCCTAATTTTGTTGGCACAAATAAATGGAAATACAATGTGTGAAATTCCTTCCTACAGAATGATTATGCCTGAAACTATATCCAAGATTCTCATCTCTATCATCAGTAAAGTCAGAGACATCAGTTCTATGGAACAAAATGGGATACCATAAATCCTAATTTGTGCAATCAAAAATAGAATATTATAACCCCTCATGTACATTCTTAAATAAAACATTAAAACCTTGCTATGTTATTGCTAACTGGAACAAGGCTATAGTGGTTACATTTCTCAAAGGAGGCCTTACAGAAACCCCAGTAATTACAGACCTATCAGCCTCACAAAACATACAGAGAAGGGTGATGTAGAGAATCATTATTTACTTTTTCAGACAAAAAAACAGAAACCTTCTTCATCATGACCAATCCCGCTATGGTTTTACCAAAGGTAGATCCCATATGCTTAAGGAGATGTCCCCACAGTGGGCCAATAATCAAAGAGTCTCAATCGTCACCACTGACAGTGAAGAGGGACATGCACTTGAAATGTAAATGGATACACTCAGTATTTCCAGATAGAGACCTGTTGGCATTAAGCACAATTTCACTTAAGAGCACGCAGAGAACACATTCAGTCTGGGGTCTGAATCTCTCTGTCTCCCTCCAGGTCCCCAATAAGACTTCTCACCTGTAGAGCTGTAGGGTTAGGTCCTCAGCTGAGTGTCTAAGGTAAGATATCCAGCACCTTCTCTGTAGACCCAGTGCTTTGTGTCTCTGCTCCAAGTAGATGACACGCATGCACACTGTGAGATTTGATTTTTCACACCTGCACACACATGGGAAAGGCTAGCACAGATTTACCTGCTGTGTCCCCTTCTGACCAGAGTTTGAAGTAGTTATCACCACCACCAGATACTCCACAGTCAGCTACTCTAAGGCTCTTAAAGGGTGTCCAATTCTACCATGTAATATTAATACTAATACAAATATTAGTTGTTGACCAAGACAGCTAGGCCTTCAGGAGTGGCTAGAGTTATCACCAAATAAATATGTGCAAATACTCTCAAAGCTTAAATATTTTCTAAACAGGACCAGTCACAATTAAAAGTTTAAATATATTTAATAATAGATAATAAAAGAAGAAGAAAATATTAAATATATGTTTGCAGTAAACCACACAGTTCAAATCACATGAAATACTGAAAATAACAAAGATTGACAGATTCATACAAATAAAGAAAAACAGCCTCTAAACTAAGTTCACTATATTCCTGACTGAATCTAGGAGAATTTCTATTCCCTGATAACTTACTTGATAGAGCAAGGCACAATGGAATACATGAGCAATCTTCCTAGTCAGGTAATATCCCACTGAACTGCCACCAAAATAATGTGATGTCCCTTAATATCTTGTGTCAGTAACTAAAGAGCTTCTACTACTGACTCCAGTGTGAGACTGTCACTTAAACAGGAATGATATTTCACAATTTCTCCTAAGAGCACAACAGGAACATGCTCTATAGCCTGGGACTGGACTTATGTCTGGCCCTAATGTAACTCCTTATTACACACTTTGGAGCACTGTGTCCCAGTTTAAGATCTCTGATACACTCCCACTTAAATAAATTAAGTCTCACACATCTGAACACTTCTGGGAAAGTCTGACACAGATTTCCAGCTGCATCCTTTCCCCAAAATAATACAGTAATGCTGCCACCATCAGAGTCCCTTCATACCCTTTTAAAGGGGTGTCCAGTTATGAAAATTAAATATTAAAACAAATAGTGCCAAATGACCTAAGCAGCCAGACTTTCAGACTGGCCCTGGGAATTATCAAAGCAAGTATAAGCACTCTGAAATCACTAAAGAAAAACACCGATTGACCAGTCACAATGCAAGTTAATACAAATATTTAATGTTGAGCAAAACAATTAAAAATATAAAACAGTAATCTCCAATAAACAAACAGAGCTCAATTACCAGGAAATTGAAATCAATACTGAAGGATAGAAATCCAACATTTAGGAAAAACTCTAACTAAACTAACTGATTAGTTATAATTGCCCTATCTGACTAATGAACACTGTCCCTGATCTAAACTAAATTACTACAACAGAGCAAAGCAGGCTTACAGTTCTTGGTAAGTCCTTTTGGGTATCCACTGCACAGTACATCTGTCACTGGCTGATAACTGACAACAACTGACAACTGTATCAGTTCTAATTTTCAGTTAATCTTTTTAAAATTAACCAACAGTTATTTTCTAAAAGTTCCTTCCTGACTTTCAGCTTCTGGCAGTAACACATAGCAACTGTCAGCATTCTGATAACATCAACTGCAAATCAGCTGAATCTAAGACAGTTTGCCTTTAGAATCTTTCTTCACAAGCATGCACAGTTAGAAATGTAAAAAGACATTGTTGAAGTCTTGAAAACATTCTGTGCAAACATATTATAAATAAATATAAGAAAAAATTATACTTGGTGACGTCAACATTGATTGTAATTCACTCTCCTACTCATCTCCAACTCTTAGCCTCAATCTATTTGGATTCCACCAACTTATATCCTACTCAACCAGAACCAATAAAAACTTTACTACAGGTTCTATAATTGATTGGATCCTTACTTCCGACCCCGGTCTCTATCATAGCCCTGGCATTCTTCCAACTCACTTAGCGACCATTCTCCTACCTATATTTATAGAAATTTCAAACAATCTCCCAAGGAACACCACTACAGAGAATGTTGCAATCTAACTCATTTTGACTCCAATACATTCAACTCCATAGTGTCCAACATCAACTGGACCTTCCTCCATAACCTCCCTCTTAATGATACAGTAACCACTTTCAACAAAATATTCCTGGATGTTCTAAACTCCATGGCCCTAGCCAGAAAAATTAGAGTAAAATCAAGCTGTGGCCCCTGGTTCACTAAGCAAACTTACTCTATTATGCATCAGAGGGATGCTGCCTGGAAAAATTGGATCAAAAAAAGAACTCCTCCCCTATTCCAACAGTACAATGAACTTAGAAACTTGTGTAAAAAACTAGTCATAAAATACAAAAAAAACTTTATTTAGCTCCAACAAGGCAACCCATACAACAACCCAAAAATGTTTGGTCCACAGTTAACAAAATTCTCTATCCTAGCAAACCTCCAACCCCCAACCCCTTCCTTCTCAACACTGCCACTGAGACTGCTGAACTACTAAACAAACACTTCATAGAAACAATTCAAAAGCTAACTCAACCAAGTCCCAGTGCCTTTACTTTACCCATACCTCCCAGTCCCTCTCCCCCCCATTTCATTCTACTTTCAACCAGTCCCTACTTCTTTCATCACATCACAACTGAGTAAACTCTAACCCTGCTCTCCCTCTGTTGATAAATTACCCCCCCACTTCCTTAAAATCACTGCCAAATCCATTGCTTACCCAGTCTCTAACCTTATAAATTACTCTATTACAGAAGCCCTTGTCCCAGACATTTGGAAAGCCTTCTTCACAATCCCTCTCCACAAAGGTGGTTACTCCACTGACCCATGCCAATACTCTCCCCAGTTTCCAAAATTCTTGAAAAATGTGTCTACACCCAACTAGTTAAACACTTGCTCGACAACAATCTTCTCCCACCCAGCATGGATTTAGACCTCACCACAGCACATCTGCCGCACTACTCTCATTCACCCAAACTGTAGCAGAAGCCCATGATAATAACCACCTAGTTTCCTGTCTATTCCTTGATCTCTCCAAGGCCTTCGATACAGACTCTCACCCCATAACACTAACTAAACTTTCTGATCTCCATCTCTCTACCCCAGCTATAAATTTGTTCTCTAGTTACTTATCTAACAGTCAACAATCTATATGCTAGCAATCCATCACTTCCCCGTTTCTACCCATTAACACAGGTGTTCCCCAAGGCTCTATCCTGGGTCCCCTCTTGTTCAATATCTTTACAAACAGACTACACACTGCTACCAAGCTCTCCACACTCTTACAATACACCAGTGATTCAACCGTTATCACCACCGCCCACAACATTCTAGAACTCCTTGCCCATACCCAAGACACCTTCACCTCCATTGAAACCTGGCTTGCCAATAACCAACAAATATTAAATCCCCAAAAAACTAAGCTTATTTTTCCTGCATAAAACAATGATACATCTTAAACCCTCCTTCTCAATTACCTCACTCAACAATACTATCATCACACTAGAACCCTATACTAAATTACTTGGTGCAAATATTGATGACTGACTAAAATTTGACATTCATATCAACCAGTGCATAAAAAAAAAAAAAACAATCAAAAACTTGGACTACTGTATCGTAATCATAAACTACTCTCTCCCTCCACTAAACCCTCCCTTGCTATGTCTCTTCTCTTTCCCTGTCTTCTGTATGCAACCCCCGTCCTTACAAACCTTCAGTCATCCCTCCTCTCTAAATTAGAACAAACTTACCACAAAATAGCTAGATTCTCCTCCAGTCTACCATATAAATCCCACCACTGTCTCACTCTTACATCTTTATTATGGTCCGAATTTCAAAAACAACTTCTTCTTCTACAACTACACACAACACACACTATTCTCTATAACCCCACTTCCTGTTCCTCCATATCTAACATCATATCACTCTATAACCCTACACGTCAGATTTGCACATCTGAAAAACATATTCTAGACATCTACAAACCCACAATAAATATAGGCAAGTCCCTCTACAAATTCTCTGTCACTCATTCCTGGAATGCCCTTCCCCTTAATATAAGAAGTATCCCTCATAAAGCCCAATTTAAACATGAGCTTAAAAATTACCTACTAAACACCTGGTCCTGTCCATGTTAAAATCCTACCTGACATCATGCTGATCTCGTCCTAATTTCCTCTTCCTTACTCTAAGCATGTATCTTATTTTTCTACTTATCTCTGTAATACTTCCTTTACTTCATGCCTACTCCCTGTCTTTTGTTAATACTGATGCACATGGAATCTCTAGCCATTACCTGTATATATTTTAACATATTGAATTTATTAGATATTATGTACCTGATTTTTTTCTGCATCTTGAACAAAACTGTATAAAATGTGGTTGCAATTCTTCAATATATAACAACTTGAAACTTTATCATTGTAAAGATAACTATTTTCTGTGATATTTTTATAATACTTTTGTGACATTGTTAGTTGTATCTGGAGCTTTTCTCCTCAGGTCTCCACTGAAAATGGGCCCCTGGCTCAAGTTAACAAATGACATAAATAAATAAATAAAATAACATAAGAACCTAATTACAACATCATAGCTAGTAATGTTGGCATATAATTCAGAGGTTAATCTGAAATTATGTACAACTCAGCCAGACGTGCTAGCACAAATAACAATGTCTAATTTTTTCACATCCCTCCCATGACTCAAGCATGGTTTTCAAGTGACCATTAAAAAAAATGGCGCTTGAGAAAAATGGGTCTGTCTGTGAATATCAACCCATTCCTCTTCTAGGCAATCCATTTACATTGGCATTTTTAACCCCACTGTAGTGTTCTTCTCCTTCTGAGGAAACTTGGCTGAGCCCTCACCCCACAATCTGATGCATCTACTTGCACAACAAACAAATCACTATAATCTGGGCTGGCCAACACAGAGGTCCTCCCAAAAATCTCCTTAAGTTTTTGGAATGCATGTTGTTAGTCTGTGATCCATATTACATTATCTGGTTTATTTTTCCTAGTTGCATCAGTAAAGGGTACAGCCATTGTACAACAACTGGACACACATTTTCTATAGTACTCTACTGTCCCTAGAAATACTCTCACTTGCCTTTTAGTAACCGGAACTGGCCATGCTTGAATAGCTTCCACTTTGACAGGTTCTGGCCTAATCTTACCACTCCCCACTCTGTGTCCTAGGTAAGTGGCCTCTGTCATACTCACCTGACACTTGCTGGGTTTAATGGCTAGTCCTGCCCTTTTAAACTGGTCTGCAAATGCCCATAGCATAGTCTTTAATGTAGAGTTTTGCCTCTCCACAAGACCATTAGTCTGGGGATAGTAGGGAGTGGTCTCTAAATGTTTCACTACAGAAATAAGTCAGCAGGTCCTCGATCTGTCATTATCTCCCTCAGAAGATCTACCCTACTGAAAATGTCTAGCAAAGCATTTGCTAACTTTTCTATATCAATGTCACCTGCAAAAGGAATATTACGGTCTATAGCTAGAAGTGGCAGATGGTAGGCTCTAGGCTCTACCAACTACCGTACTACCTCGCCTTCCAGCCCTCCATTAGGTGTCCACTTTCTACACAGCAAACCTTCATTCTCTGCCACAGTATCACCTGCACAATGAATATTAGGGAATATTGCTAGAAATGGCAGACGGTAGGCTCTAGGCTCTACCAACTGCCACACTACCTCACCTTCCAACTCTCCTTTAGGAGTCCACTTACTATACAGCAAACATTCCTTCTCTCCCTCAATATCACCTGTACAAGGAATATTAAGGAATATAGCTAGAAGTGGCAGATGGTAGGCTCTAGGCTCTACAAACTGCCATACTACCTTACCTTCCAGCCCTCCCTTAGGAGTCCATATTTCATACAACAAACCTTTATTCCCATATCCAGACTCCCCTCTTCCTTGAGCCTCAGGTGCTTCCTTAGCCATCCCTCAAGCTTTGTAATCTAGGGTCCATAAGTTGAACCTGTCTCAACTCTACATTTGTGACCCTCCCAAGCTCCCCTTCTGTAAGAAGCCTAGTAACTTCTGATATTTGTGCCTCAATGTCAATCTGGGCACTATCACCCACCTCCGTCCTTGCAGTCACTGTGGCCAAGGGAACAACAGTACCTACTAGCAGCTGTGGCTCACTTTCAGACATACTGCTACAGGATAGCTCCTTCTCTGAAACAGTCACCACACCAGTCCCAGCTTCAGGTATGAGGTCTGTCTAGGCCTCCCCAGGCTACCAGACCTACATGCATGTCTCCAAGCTTGACTGCATGTCACTGCATATACACAAGGTACACTTAGGCACTGCATCATCAAAGTCATTCCCTATCAAGACATCTGCAGGAATATCCTCAAACCCACTTATTTGCTTGCTTCCTCTTCCACCCACCCAGTCAAGATGAACCCTAGTTAAAGGTATTTGGAATGGGGTCCCTCCCAAAGCTATGACTAAAGTTGATATGTCCAAGCAAGCACTGCTCTTCTCTTACCACTGCAGGCCTCATAATGGTTATATCAAAAGCTGTGTCTCTCTTAGCAGTGACCTGTTTACCATCTACTAAGATAGGATATCAATTCTGGTGATAGATTGGCACCCCTGTTGTTTCCAAACAACTTACCACTGGCAGTTTGTCGTCACCACTTGCTGGCTCCCTCATCTTCTGTTTCTCACCTTGCCTCATTCGACATTTGGCTGCTATGTGTCCCCTCTGGTTACATTTGAAATATCTAATCCCTAACTGTCTACTTGGACAAATAGTTTCCCCTGTTACTGTTGTAATCTATTGGAGTGGTTTAGACTGCCCCCATGGGTTCCCTTATGTACATGTGCAACACTGGGTATTCCTTTCTTATGCATTTGTGCTCTACTTGCTAATTAGAGATCCCATTTTCACCCCAACTCCCTTCTCAGAGTTACACTCTCTGTCTGCTAACCAGATTTTCATGTCATCAGGAAAAAGTACCAAACATTCTGCCAGTCCCACAAAAGTGGTGATCAGACACCCATTCACCCATCTGTGAACGTAAGTGCTTAAATCAGCAATATAATCACATACACTTTCATCTACCTTGTGTCTATGTTCACAAAACTTTTCCCATAAGCTTCAGATGTTAGTTTAAAACAATCTAGAAGAAAATTATTAACTTTAACATAATTCAAACAATCTACATCAGACAATTTTGACATGGCCTGAACAGCTTTACCATGGAGTAAGGGAATCAGGAGTCAAATCCAGAGCCCACAGTCAACATTATACTGTCTACATATCCTCTCAAATATGTAAATAAAACTATTAAAGTCATCCCCATCCCTGTATTGAGGAAAAAACTTACTGATTTTTACAGCCTCTGGGGTCCAGTTATTTCCTTCCTTATTACCTACATGACCCACTTCATGCCAGTGCTGTATCTCATTTTCTCAGCTTCTAAACATTTGGCATTCAGTTCATATTGATGCTGTTTCTCCCTTTCCTCAGCCTCCCATTGTTCAGCTTTGAGGTGCAGTCTCTCTTCAGTCTCCAGTTGTTTGGCTACCAGTTTAACTGACACTGTTTCTCCTCAGCCTCCAGGCACAACCTCTCTAACTCTCGACAGATTTTCATGTCGTCGGAAGAAAAGGTAGATTATCCTGTCTCAGCAGGTTTCCTATCCCTGGATATTCTCTGAATGGCTGGTCTGAGCTGAAGCTGCAATGAAAGCTGATATCATTGCTTCCTTAGTTAGGGTGGCATACACCATTCCACTGACTTCACACTCCTTGGCCAACTGGTTCTTCATTATCTTACTATAGTCGTCTGCTGACATCTTTGCCTTCTGTCCCTGAACAACTAACTAAAAATAAATAAAACTGTGGTGGACTGAGATTCTGCATGTTTACTTTGTGGCTGCTGAGAGGGCAGACCTTAATGACACCTACCCACAGGCTATTCAAGTCCAGTTAAAAATCCCACACCACTGCCACCAATTAATGTGACAAACAGATAATATCCCATTGAACTGCCACCAAAATAATGTGACGTGCCTTACTATCCTGGGTCAGTAACTAAGGAGTTTCAATCCTCACTACTGATTCCAATATGAGACTGTCACTTAAACAGGAGTAATATTTAACAATTTTCCCCTAACAGCACAACAAGAACATGCTCTATAGCCTGGGACTGGACTGTGTACTTTTGTCCACCCTTAATGTAACTCCTTATTGCACACTTCAGAGCAATGTGTCCCAGGTTAAGACCTGTGATACACTCACACTTAAATTAAATATCACACATCCAAACACTTCTTGGAAAGTCTGACACAGATTTCCAGCTGTATCCCTTCCCCAAAATAATATGGTAATGCTGCCACCAATCAAAATGTCTTCATGCCTTTTTAAAGGGGTGTCCAATTATAAAAATTAAATATTAAAGCAAATAGCACCAAATGTGGCCAGGCTTTCAGAGTGGCCCTCGGAATTATCAAAGCAAGTATAAGCACTCTGAAATCACTAAAGAAAAAGACTGATTGACCAGCCACAATATAAGTTAATACAAATATTTAATATTGAGCAAAATGATTAAAAATATAAAACAGTAATTTCCAATAAATAAACAAAGCTCAATCACCAGTAAAATGAAATCAATACTGAAGGATAAATCCAACATTTAGGAAAAACTCTAACTGATCTAACTGATTAGTTATAATTTTCCTGACCAAAAAAAACTGTCTCTGATCTAAACTAAATTACTACAACAAAGCAAAGGCAGGCTTATAGTTGTTCATGAGTCCTTTTGGGTATCCACTGCATAGTACATTTGTCACTGGCTGATAACTGGCAACAACTGACAACTGTATCTGACAACTGTAACAGTTCTAATTTTCATTTCATATTTTGAAAATCAACCAACAGCTGTTTTCTCGAAGTTCCTTCCTGTCTTTTAGCTTCTGACAGTAACACATAGCAACTGTCAACTTTCCAATGGCATCAGCTGCAGATTGGCTGAAACTGAGACAGTTTGCCTTTACAATCTTTCTTCAAAAACATGCGCAATTAGAAATGTAAAAAGACACTGTTCTAGGGTTTAAAACATTCTGTACAAAAAGATTATAAATCAACATGTAAGAACCTATTTACACTATCATAGCTAGTCATGCTGGCATATAGTACACATGTTAATCTGAAATTATGTAGAAAAACTCAGCCAGACATGCTAGCACAAATAATAGTGTTACATTTCTTCACATTCCCCCAAACAGAATACTCCATACTCAGAGATTCCTCCATGTAAAATATAATATCTAAGATGGCTTGCAGAATGACATCATCTGGTCCCTGACTCTAGGTTCTCACAGTATCCCCCTTTGAAGCTGAGACAGGAATTTAGCATAGACAGCCGCAATAGGTATCTGAATGTTTATGGCTGTGCCTGAACTTTCCCTCTTTTTACTGAGCTAATGAATAAAGGCTTCTTCCAGACCTACTGTCTCCAGTCCTATTCAGCACTGTTGGGTGCCATTTTAATGGTTTAACAACTTATTTACATTTCCCTTATTTTTCTTAAAGTAAGCTAGATGGTTAACCTCTGCTATCCCAATATCATCTATTAAAGCATATACATTTCATTCAGTTAAAATAATACATACACATTTCATTCCATTCCTCCAGGGTACACTGTTGATACATTTTAACACAAGCAAACCTCACAAGTACATTCTCAGCACAAGCATCTGTTAAATCAGTTTGACATATAAATGAAATATAATTATTTACAACATTCCATCTAGCTGTGCTGTCACAAGTCATACATCCACTGTCCTACTTCTCCTGGCAAGGCTGGCAATATATGATATTGTCACACCTCACCCCCTTTGAAGCCTCAGGCTAGTTTTTCATGAGACCCTTGAGAAATTGGCTTGAGAGAAATAAGCCTGTCTGGGAATATGTTACCACATTCCCTGTCTAGAGAACCCATCTGAGTTGGCATTGCAGACTCCACTATGGTGTTGTACTGTCATGTCATATGCCTGCAATTCTAAGCTCCACCTTAATAACTTGGCATTTTGCTGCCTGGCTTTATGTAGCCATATTAAGGGAGTATGGTCTGTAACTACAGTGAATTTACTTCTATACAGATAAGGCTGAAGTTTCTGCAATGCCCATACTATGGCTAGACATTTTTTTCTACAGATGCATAACATTTCTCCTGGGGTTGGAGTCTATGGCTGAGATATACCACTGGGTGCTCTTCTCCTTCTGAGGAAACCTGGCTAAGCACAGCCCCCACCCCATGGTTTGAAGCATCCACCTGCACAATACATTCTTTGCTGTGATCTGGATCGGCTAACACAGGGTGGACCTTCCAAAACTCCTTTAAGTCTCTGGGATACCTACTGACATGCTAGGGACCACACTACCTTATCTGGCCTGTTTTTCCTTCTCAGATCTGTGAGGGGAGCAGCTATTGTACTATAATTGGTAACAAACTTTCTACAGCACTCGCTGCCCCTAACAATGTCATCATTTGCTTTTTTGGTAACAGAGGCAGACCATGCCTGAGTGGCTTCCACTTTGGCAGGTTCTGGCCTGTTCTTACCACTCCCCACTCTATGTCTCAGGTAGTAGAGCTCTGCCATACCCACCTGGTAATTACTGGGCTTAACGGTCAACCCTACCTTTTGCAGTCTGCCCATCACCTCCCTGACATGCTGAAGGTGCTCTTGCCAGGACTGGCTGTAGATGGCAATATCATCAACATAAGCAAGGGCATAATCTCCTTCTCCTCCTAGGATATGATCTACCAGCCTCTAGAAAGTTGCTGGAGCATTTTTCTTCCCAAAGGGCATATTCATGAACTCATACAAGTCAAAAAGAGCCACAAAGGCTGACATTCTCTAGTGTTGGGAGTCAAGGGCACCTGCCAGTAGCCCTTGGTCAGATCAATAGTGCTCAGATACTTAGCCCCAGCCAGCTTCTCTAAGGCTTCATCTGTCCTTGACATGGGGTAGGCATCTGACTCTGTATGATGCTTTAGTCTTCTGTAGTCCACACAGAGCCTGGTGCTGCCATCCTTCTTTGGTACCAGCACCACTGGGGAGGCCCAGGGACTGCTGGACTCCTGGATTACTCCCAGTTCCAACATCTCCTGTACCTCTTCCCTCAGAGGCTGTATGACTCACAAAGGGACCCTGTAAGGAGCCTGCTTGATAGAGCTTTGGAACCCTGTATCTACATGGTGCTGCACCAGGGGGTGCATCCTGGTTTCCCAGTGAACATGTCCCCAAATTCTTGTAACACTGCTTGGATATCTTGAGACTGGGTAAAGGATAGCTGCTGGAACATTGCTACCCCTTCCACTGAGGTGTCAATCCGAGCCTAACTGAGAAGATCAGTCACTAGATCTCCCTCAGTCTCCTCCTGCCATCCACTGCAAATACTCAGCACAAGGGCCTCCCTATCATGGTTATTCTTCATTATGTTAACATGGTACAATTTGTGCCCTGCCTCTTGTCTAGCAGTGCTACCATCTAGTTAACATCACTGACTTTCCTTACCATTTTGAAGGGTCCTTCCCAAGCTGCCTGCAGCCTATTGTGTCTGACAGGAATGACCACCATCACCTGTTGACCCAAAGCATACTCTCTGGTTCAAGCATTCCTGTCATACCAGACCTTTTTCTGCTGCTGGGCTCCTGCCAGGTTCTCCAGTGCACACCCATGAGCTCCATAACCTTGTCCCGAGGTTTAGGACATATGCCACAACAGACTCCTTCTGGGATTCACACTCACCCTCCCACTCATCACAAATCAAATAAAAAGGCTCCCACACTCTATGCCCATACAGCAACTCAAAGGGTGAAAAAATGTGTATTCTTGGGGTCCCTCTCTGTAAGCAAACAACTGATGGGGCAAATATTTGTCACACTCTCTCCTAAACTGGCCTGCAAATGCCTATAGCATGGTTTTAGTGTAGAGTTTAACCTCTACAAGACCATTAGTCTGGGGATGGTAGGAGATTGTCTTTAGGTGCTTTACCCTACAGCATTCTCACAGACCATCCAGCAGGTCTGACATGAAATTGGTACCTCTGTCAGTCAGTATTTCTTTTGGGAAACCTACCCTGCTGAAAATCTCTAGCAAAGCATTTGTCACCTTCTCTGTTTTGATGGAGGACAAAGCTACTGCCTTGGGATATCTAGTAGTGTAATCTACTACCACTAGGATATGCTTCTTCCCTGTGGAATTTGGCGTACTCAGAGGCATCACAATATCCATAGCTAACCACTAAAACAGCTCCTCAGTCACAGAAAAAGGCACCAAAGGAGTTTTGATCTTTTCTCCTGCCTTGCTTAATTTTTTTGGCACTGCTGACAGGTCCTGCAGTACCTGGTTACATCCCTGGCAATCCCAGGCCAATAAAAGTTCTCCATAATACGTCTCCTGGTATGATTTTTGCCCATATGACCTGCAAAAAGAATGTTGTGGGCTATGGCTAAAACTGCCAGATGGTAAGTTCTAGGCATTACTAACTGCTGTATTATCTCACCTTCTAGCCCTCCCTTAGGAGTCTACTCTCTATATTGTAACCCTTTGTTCCAGTATACAGACTCCCCTTTTCCTTTAGAATCAGGCACCTTGCTAGCTACCTCATTCAAGCCTTGTAATGTAGGGTCTGAGAACTGTGCCTGTCTCAACTCTATCTTTGTAACTTTTCCAAGCTCCCTTTTCACAGGAAGTCTGGTATCTTCTGACAGCAGTGCCTCACTGTCAGCTTGGATGCTACACCTCACCTCTGCCCTTGCAGTCACCCTGTACAAGGGAACATCAGTACCTATTAGCAGCTGTGGATCATCTTCAGGCTCACTGCTACAGGGTAGCTCCCTCCCTGAATTAGCCACATCACCAGTCCTGGCTTCAAGGATGTGGTCTGTCCGGGTCTTCCCCAGGCTACCAGACCGACATGCTTGTCTCCAAGCCTGACTGCATGCCACTAAATGCACACAAGGTACTGCATTATCAAAATCATTCCCTATCAAGACATCTGTAGGGATAACCTCAAACACTCCTACCTACTTGCTTCCTTTTCAACCCTCCCGGTCAAGGTGAACCTTGGCTAAAGTTATTTGGAATGGGATCTCTCCTAAAGCTCTGACTAGAGTGGACTGCCCAAGCAACTACTGCTCTTCTTTAAGCATTGCAGGTTTTACAATAGTTATATCAGTGGGTGTGTCTTTCCTGGGAGTAGTTTGTTGTCTATCCACCAAGATAGGATACAAACTCAGGTGGTAGTTTGGTACCCCTATTGTCTCCATACAATTTACCGCTGTCATTTTGTTATTCCAACTTGCTGTCTCCCCCATCATTTGTTCCCCACCTTGCCTCCTTGGGCATCTATATGCTACATGGCCCCACTTGTTACAATTAAAACATTTAATCCTTGATACTGGTGGTGTACCTGAACTAGTGGCTTCCCCTGTTACTGACAGACTCTGTTGGAGCAGTTTAGTCTGCCCACCATGGGTTCCCTTATATCCAAGTGCAGCACTGGGTATCCATTTCCTGTGCAGTGATGCCCTGCTTGCAAAGTAGAGATCACCTTTTCCCCAGCTCATCTGCAGAGTTGCATTCCCTGTCTGTCAACCAGACTCTCATGTCCTCAGGCAAAGTGCTAAGGGCTTGTTCTGTCACCAAAAGGTCTGCCAGCCATTAAAAAGTGGTGGCCTAATACCCCCTCACCAACCCATGAAAATAAGTGCTTAACTCAGCAATATAGTCACACATACTTTTATCTGCCTTCTGCCTATGTTCACAAAACTTTTTTTCTGTAAGCTTCAGGTGTTAACTTAAAACATTCCAATAAACATTTTTTTTAACTGTAGCATAGTTTAAGCAATCAGTATCAGACAATTTAGAAACAGCAATTACAGCTTTGCCATGGAGGGAAGGGGTCAGGAACCATACACAGAGCCCTTGGTTAACATTATACTTTTTACATTCCCTTTCAAATATATGAATAAAACTATCAAAATTATCACCCTCTGTAAATTGTGGAAGATATTTACTGACCTTTATTGCTTCTGGGGTTCAGTTATTCCCTTCACCATTATCTCCATGACCCTGGTGAAGAGTCAGCATCTTCCTCTAATGTTAAGGCTGCTTCTGCTTTTCTTTGCCCTCAAAATGCAGCAGTCTCTCATTTTCTTCTGCCTCCAAATGGTGCACTTTCTCATTTTTGTCAGCCTCCAAATGCCACAGTCTCTCTGATGATTCTAGTTCTAAGCATTTGGCCTCCAGCTCAAGTTTCTTTTACTCCAGACGGATTTCTAAGTCCTCTGAGGAAAAGTTGCACTGTCCTCTTTATGAGAGCTGTACATCCCCAGTGCCAGACTGGTTGACTTCCTGGTTGCTGGTCTGTGCTGCAGCTGTGATTAAGTCTGTGGTCATTTCCCCTTTAGTCAGTTTGGCAAGCACCAGTCTTTTGGCTTGGCACATCTCAGCCAACTGATTCCTTGTCAGCTTAGCATAATCCTCTGCTGACATCCTTGCCTGCTCTCCCTATCTAACTAAGCTAACAGAAAGTAAATAAATAAAACTATTGTGATATGAAACTCTGAATGTCTACTTTGTGGCTGCTTGAAACTACACCTTTTTAGTGACAACTGCTTACAGGCTAAAGGAGTTTATTTTTATTATTTTATTTTACATTTGTTGACCGGGCTAGTCTAGCTGGATGCATGTCCATTTTCAGTAGAGGCCCGGGGAGAAAAGCTCCATGTGCAATACAACAAGCAATATACAATAAAACAATATATAATAAGAACCAAAATTAAGTACAGACTTGGAAACATATACAGAAGAACATTTGCAGAATACAGTCAAGAAAGAAATACAAATAAGTTCTATACAAAGACAGTATAGATTAGAGCAGATTTGAATAGAATAGGGGAAAAACAGTTTATATAGATAATAACAAAAAAACACCACGGTAGAGCAAAGGTGCCTGCACAGTTCCAATAAAAATATCATGAACTGTGAATGTAAACGAGTACTGTGCAAGACTCACCCAGGCAGTTTTGAGTCCCAAGCATAAACTGTGCTGCAAATGTCTGTTCAGACCAATATTCCAACAAGAACAGTTTCTTTTCCAAAAAAGTGAGGTTGTTTTAAATCCCAAACATAAACTGTCCTGCAAATGTCTATTCAGACCATTACTCCAACGAAATCAGTTTCTTTTTCAAAAAAAACAATGTTGTAGAATGATATATAAAACTGCTTTTTATTAATAACAAGGAGGTGATCGCTTTCACTTTACAGCTTCTTCAGACCAGGATAAAACTGAGCTAAAAACTTGACTTATATACACACACTCATAAATGATTAATCAAACAATTAAACAATTAATTCTGCTGGTAAAAAAATCAGCTTGTGAAAATAAAGTCATTCATATAAGCTACAATAAATTCTGCGACTTCAATAAATGTTTATATTCATATAAAATCATATAACAAATTGATATAAAAAATTGATATAAAAAGTTTACACAAATATATATAAAATAAAGTATGTCTCATATAAAATATAATCTTGCATCTAGTATTTAAATTTTCTACTTTTTAACTTGGGTTTTAAAGGAATCTTGTCATTCAATCCTGGGGGGATGTGTGCTTGCAATCTAATTATCCAGTCTGTTTCTAACTGTTCAGTTCGATTCCTTACATCTCCCCCTCTCCTACTAAGTAAGTTAGTTTGTAAAATCATAAACTTAAAACTATGTCTGGCCCCTTCCTTTAGGACATGCTTGGACAAGGCATTCACTTCCGATTTTATTCTAATTTGGTACACATGCTCCCTAATTCTGTTCCTCAACTGCCTATCTGTTTTTCCTACATAAAAACCATTACATTCCAGGCAGGTAGCTAAATAAACTAAATGTTCTGTATAACATGAACCAGTAACCTTGAATGTATAAAGTCTTGAAGTTACAGGATGTACAAACATGTTACTACTGTCTATATATCTGCAAAAATTACATTTACCACAAGCTGCAGTGCCTCTAAAACTTGATGTGTTTAGTGTGGTACTGTCTGGGAAACATAATAGCCAATGTAAATTCTTTTTGTTTCTATATGTATATCGTGGGTATTCACCTACTAGTTCCTTTATATCAGAGTTTGTGGTAAGAATTTCCCAATGTTTATTTAGCACATCCTTAACCAAACCTACATCTTGGGTATAGAATAAAGTTATTTTCTGTTGTCCACTATCAACTGTATCCTCTGTTCTATCTAAGTTTCTATAGTAGTTGTTGTCCTTATCAGAGAAATAGGGGCAAGCTCCATTTTCTCTCTTCTGCACAACATTAGTAAAGCAAGCTTCTACTTCTTTATGGTTATAACTACGTGTAGTTAGTCTATTACTTAAAACCTCAAGTTCCTTTTCAAAATTATTCTGCCTAGGATTTAATCTAGATGCTCTTGTAGCCTGTCCTGTAATAATATTTCTAAAGACATGTTGGGGGTGCATACTGTTTCTATGCAGTAATGTATTTTTATAGCAGTTTTTCCTGTGTACACCTGTGTTAAAAACTCCATTATGCATGCGTTGTATAGTTACATCCAAAAAGGCTATACTGTCCTTAGAACTAATCATGGTAAATTTTAAGAAAGGGGTTAGAGAGTTCATTTCATCATAAAATAAATGCAGGTCTTCTACTGTACCAGCCCAACAGAAAAAACAAATCATCCACGAACCTCCTATAAAAACAAACAAATTTCTTAAATGTTTCAAGTTGAAAGAGTTTTTCATCTTCCCATGAAGCCATCACTAGGTTGGCATAGCTATTGGCACAGGGTAATAGCAGTGATATAGTAGTGCGTAGTAAAACCACTTTTTTACCTAATATTAATGCTGGCTCAGATAAACATAACCCTTTCCCCATAGCCGAGAAATCGCTCTATGAGCAGAGGAAGACAGAAGAGGAAGGCTATAGGAACAGACTTGAGAGAACCAACTATAAAGAAAATATGGGAGAAAATGACTTAGTCTGGAACCTGTCCCTTAGACCTATTGACAGGTTTGAAAGGGATTTATTAAATAGAGGTCTTTCATTTATTCCGTCCAGAGTCAGTAATGTCACTGAAACTATCCTTGATGTTAAGTTGTTTGTCAGAAACGTACAGCTGAAGATGTTGTTTAAGAACAGTGAAAGAGGAATGGCTGATGGTCATTTTAGGAAACCTAGCACATTTGTACCTGTCTTACACCCTATACTTGATACCCTCAGCAAAATTGTTGAAAAGGAGTTATTTAATATGAAAGAAAATAATTATGGCATTAGTAACAAGCGAAATTTAACACCGAAACAGTTTAATGCCCTCCAGAATTTAAGAAATGACAGAAATATATCCATAAGGCCGGCAGACAAAGGTGGACCTATAGTTATTCTAGATAAAGACATATATAATAGAAGTATTCTTGAGATGCTTAGAGATACAAGCTATTATGAATCTATATCTAGACATAGAGTACAAGAATTTGTCTTAAAGGTGCATAATGTCTTAGATGAATTGTACAGAAAAGAAACTATTGATATAAATCTGTATAACTTCCTTTTTGTAGACACACCTGTCACTCCGGTTATCCAAGGATTACCGAAAGTACATAAAAACTCAGAGAATCCTCCAATGAGACCTATTGTCTCAGGTCAAGGATGGGTGACAGAGTATTTATCAGTGTTCATTGAGAAGACATTAAGACCCATAGTTAACTTAAATACTTTTATTTTGAGGGATTCTAAACAATTCCTGTTGGATTTTTATGACATAACTACAAAATGAAAGAATATTGAGTTAGTTACAATGGTGACAATGGATGTCACCTCATTGTTCACAAATATACCCAATGATATAGGTGCTAGGAATATTAGAACATATTTAGAAAGACATTGCAGTTTAAATGCAACTAAAAGAGAATTACTTTGCTTATTTCTTAAACTGGTATTAGACAACAATATTTTCTTGTTTGAGGATTCTCTATATTTACAGAAGGATGGTGTAGCTATGGGCACTCCTTGTGCCAATAGCTACGCTAACCTAGTGATGGCTTCATGGAAAGATTAAAAACTTTCAGCTTGAAACATTTAAGAAATTTGTTTGTTTTTATAGGAGGTTTGTGGATGATTTGTTTTTTCTGTGGGCTGGTACAGTAGAAGACCTGTGTTTATTTTATGATGAAATGAACTCTATAACCCCTTTCTTAAAATTTACCATGATTAGTTCTAAAGACAGTATAGCCTTTTTGGATGTAACTATACAACGCATGCATAATGGAGTTTTTAACACAGGTGTACACAGGAAAAACTGCTATAAAAATACATTACTGCATAGAAACAGTATGCACCCCCAACATGTCTTTAGAAATATTATTACAGGACAGGCTACAAGAGCATCTAGATTAAATCCTAGGCAGAATAATTTTGAAAAGGAACTTTAGGTTTTAAGTAATAGACTAACTACACGTAGTTATAACCATAAAGAAGTAGAAGCTTGCTTTACTAATGTTGTGCAGAAGAGAGAAAATGGAGCTTGCCCCTATTTCTCTGATAAGGGCAACAACTACTATAGAAACTTAAATAGAACAGAGGATACAGTTGATAGTGGACAACAGAAAATAACTTTATTCTATACCCAAGATGTAGGTTTGGTTAAGGATGTGCTAAATAAACATTGGGAAATTCTTACCACAAACTCTGATATAAAGGAACTAGTAGGTGAATACCCACAATATACATATAGAAACAAAAAGAATTTACATCGGCTATTATGTTTCCCAGACAGTACCACACTAAACACATCAAGTTTTAGAGGCACTGCAGCTTGTGGTAAATGTAATTTTTGCAGATATATAGACAGTAGTAACATGTTTGTACATCCTGTAACTTCAAGACTTTATACATTCAAGGTTACTGGTTCATGTTATACAGAACATTTAGTTTATTTAGCTACCTGCCTGGAATGTAATGGTTTTTATGTAGGAAAAACAGATAGGCAGTTGAGGAACAGAATTGGGGAGCACGTGTACCAAATTAGAATAAAATCGGAAGTGAATGCCTTGTCCAAGCATTCCTAAAGGAAGGGGCCAGACATAGTTTTAAGTTTATGATTTTACAAACTAACTTACTTAGTAGGAGAGGGGGAGATGTAAGGAATCAAACTGAACAGTTAGAAACAGACTGGACAATTAGATTGCAAGCACACATTCCCCCAGGATTGAATGACAAGATTCCTTTAAAACCCAAGTTAAAAAGTAGAAAATTTAAATACTAGATGCAAGATTATATTTTATATGAGACATACTTTATTTTATATATATTTGTGTAAACTTTTTATATCAATTTTTTATATCAATTTGTTATATGATTTTATATGAATATAAACATTTATTGAAGTCACAGAATTTATTGTAGCTTATGTGAATGACTTTATTTTCACAAGCTGATTTTTTACCAGCAGAATAAATTGTTTAATTGTTTGATTAATCATTTATGAGTGTGTGTATATAAGTCAAGTTTTTAGCTCAGTTTTATCATGGTCTGAAGAAGCTGTAAAGCGAAAGTGCTCACTTCCTTGTTATTAATAAAAAGCAGTTTTATATATCATTCTACAACATTGTTTTTTTGAAAAAGAAACTGATTTTGTTGGAGTAATGGTCTGAATAGACATTTGCAGGACAGTTTATGTTTGGGATTTAAAACAACCTCGCTTTTTTGGAAAATAAACTGTTCTTGTTGGAATATTGGTCTGAACAGACATTTGCAGCACAGTTTATGCTTGGGACTCAAAACTGCCTGGGTGAGTCTTGCACAGTACTCGTTTACATTCACAGTTCATGAAAAACAGTTTATGTTTTTTTTTTTTTTTTTTTTAAATGTTAACTGCTATACTACCAATAAGCATGGCCAGAGCAGTAATCAATGATGAGATATAGGTGTATATAAGAAGAATTCAGTCAAAGATACATAATAAGCAGATCTCTTAGGGAAGGATAGCTGAGGCAGGAGGTAATTAGTGAGAAGAAACAGCAGTTAGTCAAGGATAGAACAGGAACATAGCCAGTGTGTCATGAGATAAAGCTTGAGCTTCTTTTTGAAATGTGTGAGAGGGGAGAGTTGTGAGTTCAGTGGGTAATAGATTCCATAGCTTACCAATGGTATTACAGAAGAGGGAGTCACCTGCTAAATTGTTGGATCTACAGGTGTTAAACAGAAGTTTATTAGAAGAGCGTAAGTTTTTAGGATTGTGGTAGAGGGTAAGTAGGCTTGAAAGTATAGGAGTATTGGAGGGTTGATACAGTGTTTTGTGCGCAATAGTAAGCTGTGAAAAGTGCAGATGGTGTGGAAACTCTAACCAATCATGTTGTTTAAGATTTAGACAGTGATGGGTACAGAAAGGAGTGGCAGCAGCAAATCTGGCAATATTATTATAGGATACATTCAATTTGTTAATGTTGGTTTTAGAAAGGTTTGTATAAATGGGTGAGGCATAGAGTAGGGTAGAGATGAGATGAGTTCTGGCTATAGCAGTCCTGGCTGCTTGAGTAAGAAAGGGTTTGATTCTATAGAGGGATCCAAGTTTCTTGTTGACTGTTTTTATAGTACTGTTAATATGTGTGTCAAAGTTGAGGTGGTTGTCCATAGATATTCCTAGGAGTTTGGTAGATAGGTCTGGAGAGATAATAGTACCATTGTTAGATGTGAGTGTAAAATGTGTAGGGGTGGACTTGCGGGTTGGGGAGAATAGTAGCAGTTTAGTTTTCTTTGGATTTAGTAGGAAGCAGTGGTTTGTAAACCATAGTTCAACAGTATTAAATGCTTTCTCGGTGATGGACTGCAGTTCAATTTGAGAAGTAGCTGAGCAGATAATAGTGGAGTCATCTGCGTACTGAATGCAGGTTGAATGTGGAATTGCTGGCTGAAGATCATTAATATAGATGGAGAATAGGAGCGGCCCTAATATGGAGCCCTGAGGGACACCAAGGGAGATGGGGAGGAGATTAGAAAGATTATTGTGCCAGAGAACCGCTTGTTTTCTGTTATCAATGTTAGATTTGAACCATTTGATGGCTAATGGGTCTAGTGATAGAGATTTCATAATATGCAAGAGCAGCTGGTGATGAACCACGTCGAAAGCTTTGGATAAATCAATGAACACTGCAGAGGAAAGAAAGCCGTTATTACAATTATTGTTAATACAATCTGTAAATGATAGCAGGGCTGTGGTGGTACTGTGGTGAGGTCTGAAACCATGTTGGCAGTTTGCCAGTAGCTTATTTTGGAGAAGGTGGTTTAGAAGTTGCTTCTGTATACATTTTTCCATAATTTTTGCCAGAGGAGATATCAAGGCTATAGGACGAAAGTTCGAGAATTCATTAGAGTTCCCACCTTTGTGTAAAGGAATAATATAAGAAATTTTCCAAATGGACAGGATATTTCCTTCACTAATGGTTCTATTGATAAGGATAGATATAGGGTAGGCAATGGATTTGGCTCCAATTTGGAGGTATTCTCCTGGGAGTTGGTCAGCAGAAGGGGTAGAAGGTTTAAGTTTTAGTAGACGTGAGCATATACTGGAAGTAGACACTGGTTGCATTTGAAAGGATGGAGGAGGATTTAGAGATGAATTGAGCAGATTTGTGGTGTCAGGTGAAAGATGGCTAGCAAGAGATTGGATGGCATTGGTAAAGAAGGAATTAAAGGAGTTGGCAGTGTGAATGGGATTATCTGGGTTGGAGCCTAGAGGGTTAGGGGTGGTTGATTGTCCTGGGTGAAGAAGTTTGTTGATACTGTTCCAAAACATTTGAGGTTTATTTTGATGGGTTTGCTGTATTTAGAGGTAAAAGTTCTTTTTATCTAGCACTATGGCTTTTTTAGTAATATTTCTTAGTTGTTTGAAAATTAAGTGATCTAATGGATTTTTAGTAGAACGCCATTTGACCCAGGCTTTGTTTCTCAGATGGATTTTATGCCATATAGTATTTGAGAGCCAGGGTGCTGGTTTAGCTTTGCATCTAATAGAGCGTAATGGTACATGGTGGTTTAGGATGGTTAAGAATGTAGTATTAAAATAGGCTACAGCTTCATCAAGTGAAAGATATTTTAGTGGTGTCCAATTACATTGTTTAAGTTCTGTCAGGAATAGATCATGGTTAAATTGTTTTTTGCAGCGAACAGTTCTGGCAGTGCTGGGAAGAGTGAGGTTGGTTTTAGATCTAATAAAGTAGGTTAGGGAATGGTCACTTAGATCATCTGGGAGGGTCCCTACTTTGTAGGTTTGTAGAGGATTATTAGTGAGTATCCAGTCCAAGGTAGTTTCTTTGTTGTTGGGTTTGTGAGTTCTGGTAGAGGAGTTAATGGTTTGTGTAAAGCCATATAAGTTAATATGGGTGGAAGGGTGTATACTATTACAGGACTGCCAATCAATATTGACGTCTCCTAAAATTATAGTTTCTTGTGGGAGGTTGATAGTAATAAAATTCAGGATATTTTCAAGGGTATTTATATTGTTTCCTGGTGGAAGGTATAAACAGATGACATTAATAGCTTTACTAGGGTTGACCTGAAGTTTAGTGATGAGTATTTGGCTTTATTGTCTAAAGGTGGGTTAAGGTCAATGGTGCTGATTTGTAGTTTGGTTTTGTGGAGGATTGATACCCCTCCTCCCTTTTTAGTAGTATGGTCTTTTCTGATGATATTATATCCTGGAGGGGTTACTTCGTTATCTTTGATTGAAGGTTTAAGCCAAGTTTCAGAGAGGCATAGGATATCGATTTGGTGGACATCTAGGAGGGCATGTAGGTATGGGATTTTATTATTAATGCTGCGTATATTAAGATGTGCTATAAGGAGAGAGTTAGCTGGCTTGGAAGGGGTTATGGAGCTACTGGTAATTAGAGTACATTTATCAGTGGTAGAGGTGTGGTTAGGACCAGGGTTTGGGTGTATGTCTCCATCTAGTAGGGAGTGAAGGTATGTGATGTGTTTATGGTAAAGTAACTTGTAAGAATAGTTAGGTAGTTTTTTATTATTGGGATTGGTATATTTAATGGGTGCTAGTCTATGATATTTGGGAAGTATGTAGTTGGGTGTAGATGTAATGTTATAGCAATAACCCACACCTGGGTGTGGGTAATGCGGGATTTAACCACGGTTGGCATAGTTTGGTCCTGAGGGTGAAGCCCGACGGACCAAACAAAGACAACCGTGGTTAAATCCCGCATCACCCACACCCAGAAGTGAGTTATTGCTATTATACTATGACATTATTTAAGAAAAGAAACAATTACTTTTCTTAAATAATGGCATTGTATAATGCCTCTTTGCTGCCCTTCCACAGCTGTCTGGAATCCGCGGCAGTTCTGATGTACTGCGCATGCCTACACAGTACATCAGAGCTGTGGCCAAAAGCAACGGAGAAAGCAAGATCTCCGTTGCTTTTTTACTGTTTTGCTATGTTAAATGGGTTTAACATAGCGAGACAGCTTTAAAATAAGCAACGAAGATATCCATTGCTTATTTTAAAGCTGTCTCGCTATGTTAAACCCATTTAATATAGCGAGACAGGTTTAAAAAAAAAAGCAACGGAGAAAGCAAGATCTCCGTTGCTTTTTACACACTGTGTCGCTATGTTAAAGGAGTTTAACATAGCGAGACAGCTTTAAAAAAAGCAACGTAAATCTCCGTTGCTTTTTTTTAAACCTGTGTCGCTATGTTAAACTCTTTTAACATAGCAAGACAGTGTTTTAAAAAAAGACTTATACTAATGGAAAAAGTCCGGGCGACCGGACCTTTTTCCATTAGTATAAGTCGATTTACAATGTGCACGCTGGCCAATCAGTGTGCACGTTGTGGAATATTAATAGGGGGTCATGGTATAATTAGGGAGTTTGGATTAGTGGCTAGTGGTAATGTAGAAGTATGTTTAGAGGGAAAGGGGGTGGAGGAGAGAAGTGGTTGTTCATAAGAAGTTAAGAGATAGGTAGTAAAAAGAGAAGGAAGTAGTGTGATTAAGAGAAGTAGTTGAATTAGGAGTAGGGTAGGAGATGTTGGCATTGTAGAGTTAATAGATGAGAGTTGAATGAGGGGTGTGGTAGGTAAGTCGATGTAGTGGTGTCTATGGAGGTGGGAGTGAACAACAGAGTAATTTGGAGGTGGGTGTGGCTAATATAGTGTTATGAGAGGTGTGGTGTGATAATGATGTGAGCAGTGGTATTGGTGCAGTGATTGGAGGGGATGTGGTGTAGGAGGAATAAGTGTAGGAGCAGTGGGTGGGAATTGGGGGCAGGGTAGGGGAGTGGAGTGAGCCTGCAGGGCGAACGGAGCGGGATAAGACAAGGAGTCCTGTGTCAAGAAAAACAATCAGTGAAATAGAGAGGCAACAGGTGAGTATAAAGGTAGAAAGTGCAGCAGGGAGGAAGAGGCTTGGCAGTGGGAGATTTAGGATGCTTAGAGGGGTAAGTAGAGATAAGAGACACTTTAGGGCACAGTAGGATAGGAAGAGAGAGAGTTAAGCTAGTGTTAGGAATTTAGTAGGGGGTAGCCTAGTACAACAGAAGCTTTAGTAAAGAACAGAAGGTAAAGCTAGTAAGATGTGAAAGAAAAGTGTAAAGATGTATAGTAGACAGTGAGTAAAGAGGCGCCACCTAGTGGGTAGTCACCGTGATTTCAGAATATGTCACACCTGAGGTAATGCCAGGCTGAGGGAGATGAGGAGATGTAGGAGAGGATGCAGTAAAGGTATGAGCAATTCAGGAGAAAGTATTGGGAAGTAGAGTGTGAGAGAGGCTAGAAGTGGGGATATAACAGACTGCTATGGAGAGGGGATTGGTTGCTGCCTTACCTGACTCAGGAAACTTGCCTACCTTGGCAGTGTAGTAATATTTTATTATGAATACAGTCTTTCAACTGAGAATAGCAGACATACTTTCTCTTTTAGTGTTCCTGGGAAGTCTCCAGGGAGCAGCAAAATAATGGGTATAGTTCCCCATACTAAAGGGGTGGCGTAAGCCACAAAACTATGGGCTAGGCTTGTAAATGCCCTCGGGCAGATAGCCTAGTATGAACCTATGAACCTAAGCAGTATCCTTCCTTCACCAAGAATGATGCCACAATATAGAGACAAGATGATCAGCTTTAACAATTGGCTTAATGTCTGGTGTCATTCAAAGGGGATCCAGTGTCTGTCTGCCTGGGATGACATGCTTGACAAGCCACGCTGCTTCGCAAGGGACGGCTTGCACCTGTCACCCCTGGGATTCCGGATATTGGCTAAGGCTCTTGCCACCCCCATAGTGCCTTTTTTAGGCAAGGCTCAAATTCTAAACCTACCACCCTAGAAAACAAAATGGGAAGAAACTGAGGGTAATGCTGCTCAATGCCAGAAGTCTAAATCTCAAAATGCACGCACTCGAGGCCCTTCTCAGTATGGAGAACATCGATGTCTGTGCTGTAACTGAAACCTGGTTCAAGGCTCCTGAGAGCACCCTGGCACTATTAGGTTTTACCTCATATCATGCGTTCCGGCCCCAAAACCCGGACCACACCACAAAAGGAGGGGGTGTATCCATATTCATAAAGGATACCCACACCTCCAGGTTGGTGGCAACGCACGAAGCTTCGGAAACCATCCAGGTGCAACTAACCATAGGCAAAACTGCTCTACAAATTGTAGCATGCTACAGGCCACCCTCTCAAACTCAGGAACCCCACACAGCCTTCCTTAAGACACTGGAGGGTATAAATGTATCTCCAAACACCATCATATTGGGTGAATTCAACTACCCGAATATAGACTGGGAACATTACTCAAGCCCTAACTTTCTAGCCCAACGGTTCCTGGAGTTCATAAATTCAAATGCCATGGAACAGCTAGTCACTGTTCCCATGAGAGGAGAAAATATACTAGATCTCATTGTCACAAACATGGGGACAAAATGCTCCACACCGGAAGTATATCCCTCATTGGTGAGATCTGATCATAAACTAATCTCACTGGAAATCCACATCCCGCCCCACCCCAAACAAAAAGACCATAGTGAAGAACTTCTCTAAAGCAAACTTCACACTACTCAAGACTGGTGTGGTATCCTTCAAGGCCCCTGAGCCAGAGGAAACCACAACCCAAGCTGCGGAAGCCCTTACAAATGCCTTCTATGAACACCTCCAGGACTGCATGGATCAGGCAATCCCAAATAAAACCAAGACTCTTTCCACAAAGGGCAAACGTCCAGTCTGGTGGACCCCAGCCATTAACAAACTTTACAATAAGAGGAGAAAGCTATTACATGATAGAACAAAATCCATAAAAGGGAAGTCACCCCTATTCATTATTAGTATAAAAATACGAGCACTCATAAAATCAACTAAGGCCAATTTTGAGAGAAAAATTGCCATGGATTCAAAGGACAATCATAAGGCCTTTTTCAGCTATGTTAGGAACCTGGGTGGAAACTCCCAGATATGCTCAGAATTAGTCCAAAATGATACAAAAATCACTGAATACACAGACATTGCCAACATACTGGCAGACAGGTTCAGTGCAAACTTCACCCCTCTCCCCTAAAGGAGAGATAACTATCCCAGCCGAGTGTAGCCTCCCGGACATCTCAAATGCGCAGGTGAAAGCTGCTCTCTCTAAAGCTAAAACACAGCATCAATGGGACCGGATGGTGTCCCCGGCTGTGTGCTACGAGCTAAATGAGGAATTAAACCCGCACATAAGGCAGCTGTTTAATCTCAGCCTTACCACAGGATACGTGCCCAAGGAGTGGCGTACGGCAACTGTGGTCCCACTCCACAAAGACGGCACCTCACGGACCCTGGCAATTACACCCCATAAGCTTAACAAGTCTAGTCTGCAAAGCTATGGAGAGGATCATAATGGAGCTCATAAACAAAGATATAGGGGACTTGCAGACATTGGACCCGACCCAGTTTGGCTTTGTCAAGGGAAGATCATGCCTTTTGAACTTGGTTGACTTCTTCGAAACAGTCACCAAGGCCTTTGATGAGGGAAAGGCAGTCCATACAGCCTACCTTGACCTTGCAAAGGCTTTCGACACAATACCCCACTCGGGTATTGTAGAAAAACTTACCAGCTTAAATGTAAACCCATATGTCACAAGATGGGTTGCAAACTGGCTTAAGGACAGAACCCACAGGGTTAGAGTTGCTGGCACTGTGTCAGACTCCAAGCCGGTCACAAGTGGTGTCCCACAGGGCTCGGTCCTTGGCCCCCTATTGTTTGGCATCTACTTCTCAGAAGTACAGGCCAACATGGGAGGACTTTGGCTGACAAAGTTTGCAGACGACTGCAAACTGGGCCATAGTGGAAAGTGCATCGGACACGGATATCCTTCAGAAGGGACTCACGGAAACAGATAACTGGTGCCAGAGCCATGGCCTGAAGTTAAACGCCAAAAAATGTATAGTCATACCCTTCGGGAAAAACAAGGTAACCCCAAGCTACCATATAGGTGGCAATCCACTAAGCACAGAAGAGGTTATCAGGGACCTGGGGACCCAGGTTGACAGTGGCCTTTCGTTTGACACTCACGTTGCTAAAGTGATTAGAAAGACCTTCTACATTGCCCACCTGATCATGAAGGGATTCACATCCAGATCTAGTGAGGTCATTGTTCCCCTGTACTCTTCACTTATCAGACCAATGATCGAGTACAATGCCCCATTCGGGATGTATCTCACCCGACATCTGCAGCAATTGGAGAGACCCCAAAAGTTCCTCACCAAAAGGATAAAGGGACTCCAAAATCTGTCATATGCTGCCAGATTGAAGAAACTCCAGCTCTATTCAGTCGCATACCGTCTGCTCAGAGGTGACTTGTGCCTGACATACAAGGCCATGTCCAGCCCGGAATTAATGGACATGCTCCACCTCAAAAAATCCAAATCCACCAAAACCACTAGAGCAAGCGACTTAAACCTTAGCACGGATATAAATAGGACGTGCTGGAGGGATAGATTTATCACTCAGAGACTCCCTATGCTGTGTAATAAAATCCCAGTCCATGTGAGGCAGAGCACCTCGCTGACTCTGTTCAAGAGAAATCTAGACCTGTGGATGGGAGATCGTAGGTTTACCCCGGGAATCATCTCTGTGTCACTGCTGGACAGAGGCACAACAAACTAATGGGCACAGTATTTTTTCATATAAGGGGTGGCGTAAGCCACAAAAATTTGGGCTAGGCTTATAAATGCCTTAGGGCAGATAACCTAGTATAAACCTATGAACCTATGAACCTATGAACCTTCTGTAAACTGGGAGTGTTTCCTTGGGAGTCAAGACGGGCAGAATCAGGCAGTTGGGCTAAGGGATGTGCAGGAACACAGAGCTGGTGTAAAGAGAGAGAGAGAGAGAGAGAGAGAGAAACAGGTAGTGTGGGAAACAATACAATTGCTAGACTACACATGTAAACCTTATATATACATTCTAATATATTCAATCTCAGCAGGTAAAACAATAGTGTACATATTTGACAAATAAATAACGATAGCACATCTGCACAGAAGGGAGATACTATTAAGGATAGTGCAAACTGTTCGGTCCCCTGTGCTGGCAGTTAAATGCAAGTGCAGCAGGTGTGATAGTACAAGTTGTTTTCCTTTCTGCTCAAGCAAAAAAAAGGCTATACTCGCTGCCTTTTTATTTAATGCTAGCAGTTGAGAAGAGTTAAACAGGATGGGTTAGCTAATTATTGATAATGAGAGAATGATCCGTTCTAGCAGTCCAGTAATCCGGCTAGTTATAATGCTCATTTGTGGATGGCCCAAGTGCAAAACGCCGATAGGTATTAGCATGGGAAAGAGGATACCATAAAGCGCACACTGTTCGCTACTATCGATCTAAACAAATAGCGTACACATTATACATTACTGGAAGGAGAATAGATTAAATTATGCTGGCAGTCTAATAAAGGTTGCAGTTTAGCATATGTTACAACATACACGCCCGTATGTGGAGGGCCCATGTGCACAACGCCGAAAGGAATTAGTGTAGGCAAGAGGAATTAGCAAATGGAGCTCACTGATTGCTACTGTTGGTCAATATCTAATACCCTACACAATATGCATCCTACACAATATGCATTCCTAGTGAGTAATTAAGTTAAATTATGATTGCAGTCTGGTAAAGGCTGCTGTTTAACATATGTTGTAAAATAAACCATGCCATTGCTATCGGCTTTATCAGTAGTATCAGACTATAAAGAGAGCCAGGTAAAGAGTAAAACGCACATCCAGTTACAGCGTAAAACACAACTAATACTGATGAAACTAGTACAGTGCTAAGAGTTCAAGCAATACTAACAGAGTTAAAACAGCCAGATGCAGAGTAAAGCTCACATTCAGTATGAGTAAAACGCACATCCAGTTGAAGCGTAAAACACAACTAATACCGTTGAGACTATGCACAGTGCTAGAGTTCAAACAATTCTAACAGTGTTTAAAACAGCCAGATACAGAGTAAAGCTCACATTCAGTTTGAAAAAAACATAACATTTCAATAAACATGTTACATAATACAAAATGTATAAATAGGTCAACTTACTGCAGGTGGGAGCGCCTGATCGGGGTGGACAGCAATCAGGTCTAGGGTGAATGTGGAAAAGATGGCGTCTGCTCCAAAGTTGGGTATATTTATAAGGTAAGGTAGGATGTTAGGGCAAAGGGGGAGGGGAGATAACAAATATAAGAGGTAAAGAGCAGAATCCGCGAGATAGGCAAGGTATGGTCAGAGGATGGGGGGGAGGTGTCTGAGTCTGGGGAAGAGCACAGAGTAACTAGAAATACAAAAGGAGGGCAACAGGCTACGGAGTACAGCGGGAATAGAAGATAGGTATTACAGGAGTTCAATTAATATCCCCACCACTGCCACCGATATGTGACATCCCCACTTTGGGACAGTAATCAAGTAGTTTGAATCCTAACCACTGACACTGGAGAGGGATGTGCACTTGGAAAACAAATGGATACACTCAGCATTTCCAGATGCATACCTCTCTGCATCAAGCACAATTTCCCCTTAAGAGTATACAGGAAACACACTCAGTCTGAGGTCTGGATGTCTTTGTCTCCCTCCAGGCCCCCAATAAGTCTCCCCACCAGTACAGATGTAGGGTTAGGTCCTCAGCTGAGTGTCCAAGCTAAGACCTCCAGCACCCTCTCTGTAAGCCCAGTGCTTTGTGTCCCTACTCCAAGTAGCTGACACAAACACACACACACACACACACACACACACACACACACACACACACACACACACACACACTGTGAGATTTGAATTTTCACACTCGCAGACACCTGGGAAAGCTTGGCACAAATTTACCAGCTGTGTCCCCTTCTACCCAGAGTACAAAGTAGTTATCATCACCACCAGACACTCCACAACCAGCTACTCAAAGGCCCTTAACAAAGGGTGTCCAATTCTACTCTATAATATTAATACTAATGCAAATGGTAGTAGTTGACCAAGACAGCTAGGCCTTCAGGAGTGGCCAGAGTTATCACCAAATAAATATGTGCAAATACTCTCAAAGCTTAAATATTTTCTAAAAAGGACCAGCCACAATGAAAAGTCTAAATATATTTAACAATAAATAAAATAACAAGAAAATGCTAAATATATGTTTTCAGTAAACTCCAGAGTTCAAATCATATGAAATATTGAAAATAACACTGATGAACAGACTCATACAAATAAAGAAAAAAACAATCTCTAAACTAAGCTTTACTATATTCCTGACTGAATCTATGAGATGCATTATTTTTTAATAACTTATTTTATAGAGCAAGGCACAATGAAATACATGAGCAGTCTTTTTAGTCAAGTTCCCCAAAACAGGATACTCCATACTCAGAGAGTGTTTTCTGTAAAATATAATATCCCAGATGGCTTGCAGAATCACGTCATCTGGTCACCCGACTCTATATTTTCACAGTATTCCCCTTTGAACCTGAGACAGAAATTTATCATAGATGGCTACAATACACATCTAAATGTTAATGGCAGTGCCTGGGGCTTCCCCTCTTTTTACTGAGCTAAGGAACAAAGGCTTGATCCAGACCCATCATCTCTGGTCCTATCCAGCAATGTGGGGTGCCATTTTAATGGTTTAACAGCTCATTTCCATTTCCCATATTTTTTTAAAGTAAGCTAGCTGGTTAACATCTGCTGTCTCAGTATCCTCTATTAAAACATATACATTTAATGCAGTTACAATGGTACATGCACATTTCTTTTTATCCCAGCAGGGTGCACCGTTGATACATTTTAACAAAAGCAAACCTCACAAATACATTCTCAGCACAAGCATATGTACAAATCAGTTTGATATATGTGGCCACTTCTTTTTTTTCTCATCTTGCTGTTAGTGATCCACTGTCTGGCTCATCAAATATGCACATGACTTCCAACTTCCAGGCATTTTCTATAACCATGCTGAGGTCAACTCCTTCCAATAGCATTTAACATTACTTGTGAGGTGTAGAAGAAATGACCTGCTGTTAATGTCAAAATATAGAATTCTGACACTTGGCTAAAAAAAACACAAAGAGCTACAACTTTCTGCACTACTGAAAGGCTGATAAGCAACATATAAAACTAACAGAATAGTAAAAGACCTTGGTGTCTTTGTAGTTGATGAACTTTAATTAGATTGCAATATAGCTGCTACCAACCACAAAGCATTCTGAGGTGCCCGCATGATCATCTATAGGACTAGCAGCGAACAATAGATCCAGCGGTCCCACTTTATACAATGTACCCGTTATGGAATACTATATCACGTTCTGTAACCAACTGACAAGTCACCTGGAGAAGGTACAAAGGTTCATCAAAAAGGCAATCAAAGAGCTTCAGGTATTATCAGAGTCAAAGACTACAGACTACAGATACACTCTGTTCTCTGTATATACCTGACACATAGAGCTTTAGAAGATCATTTATCTAAAAGCATTTTCTTGGAGTATTACACTGATTACCTCAACACAAAAGGCTTTGGGTTTGTTCATAAATCTTATGAAAGTATGTACCTACATTTCCTGCCCATAGTCTCCCCAAAGCTGAGTGACACTGCAGGAAAATGGACTGCAGTGTTGTCACAGATAATACTAATGACTTTACTAGCTTCCAGCAGTAACTCCAGTGCATCTTTTTTCCAAAAATGATAAAAGCAGCTAGACAAGAGTTCTGCCAACTTCATACAATGTAGGAAAAATTCTAATGATAGGCCAAGAATAGTCTATGCATAGGTCCCCTATGATACTTGCTGCTAATGATGGGTAAATCATGTCCCTGTGTATCTGTTAGATTCTGTTAGCCCTTTTGCATTAATTTTTGTATCTATGTGTCTCTTAGTCTGTAGATACAAAAATCAATGCAAAAATCAGGGTTAATGGACCCTATCATGTTCTTGTTTACTTTGTTAGAGTCTGTTAGTCCTGACTTTTGCATTTATTTTTGTATCTACAAGGTAAGAGACATGAGTCTGTGGCTACTAACGTACACTGGCCTCATCCCAGTTTTGGGCAATAAAGTAATAACTGTCTGATCTATTAATGGACCTGACTCTTCCTTCCCATGTATACAGCGTCCTGTAAAATCCTCAAGACTGATTTTTGAAACAAGAGCAATACATGTTTGTGGCCTTCTAGTGAAAAAAGGAATTTATTGATTTTTTGATTTCTGGTTTGGTTCCTTTTCACTGGCTCAATAAAAACTGACACTGTTGCTTTGTAAAAAGATGCAAAGAAGGCCTTGTGGCTCTTTGGCACATACTTTACAAATATTTCCATTAAATTAAAGGCATCTGTGATAATAACAGTTACCAGCACTGTAAAATATCTAAAAGGTTCAGGCTTTATCATTATTCTTGACATTGTAAACACTCCCTTGAATAGGTCATTCAGTGCAAATACATGAGAGTCTTGCTTGAACGGTGCCTCTCTTTAATATGTTTGATGAAATGTCTGCGGATCCCTTTATCAACTTATATTTTGCTATTAGATACCTAAACTCCAAACAGATCTGTGTCATAATCCTTTGATTGTTAAAATTGAATAAACCCTTCCAACTGTCAGACTCGGTTCATCTCATACCATTGGGCTCATTCAGATGATTCTGAACAACGCATGCACATTTATCTTTCAGTCTTTCAAAAAGCAACACCTTTGCTTATTACTGCAGAATACCATCTAGCAGGTACCTGTGACTGTTAGTGACACTCACACTGTAACGTTCCTTATATTTATGTTACTCAGTTCAGAATGCAGGCAATGTAATGGCTAAATCATCATTTTCAGAAAAGAAAAGTGTGCTAAGAGATGAGTGACTACCAGTGAGATATATTGAGAAGTTAATTTTGTTACATATACACAAAACAAATAGCATCAGAAATTCCATGAGGACCTCAACCTCATCTGTGATGTAGAAGGGACACGTTGGAGGGGCAAGTATGTATCTCATTAATTAACCCTTCTCTGGAAAATGTTTCCCTTCCATGTGAGACAAAGCTTATTCCTAACTATATTGAAATGTAACTTGCATCAGTGGATGTGAAATCACAAATCATAGGCTCACAGGATAACAGAAGGTTACTAGGCTAACAGCCTTATATCCTTTTTCAGCCTAGTCATTCATGCCCCATTTTTCCCAATTATCAATGGCCATAGGCTAGGAAAATTCACGGTAAATCTGGGGTGTAAATTTAACACTAATTTGACACCTATGGCCCTAATGGACAGGGGCAACCTGTGAACATTTGAGTTATACAAGCCGATATCTTAACTGTAAAATTATGTGGGGTATTGATACATGACAGCAAAATTTTGGTAAATTTGGGGTAAGCTTGGCGAGGTTTAAAGTGACTCTTGAGCTGATAACCTAGTAACCACCTATGAATCTATGAACTGAGCTCCAGATAAGCTGGTTTTACTAAGCTATTTTAATTTTCAAAACAGTCATTTCATTGAATGTCAGCCTATTACTCCAAAATAGTCATTTTTTTTACCAGAAATGTCATGTTAAACCATACTGAACCAAACATCATAAAGCCATTTATATAGACATCATGGAGGCAGAGGTTTGCATGTTTTCAAATTATAGCTAAAAAAAAGTTATAGTTAAACTAAGTAAAGGAAGTGAATACATTTGAGTAAATACTTATGAGCAAAGAAGTGGAAACAATTTACAGTTCATTTTCATTTTCTCTGGAGGCCATAGAGTTACTTATGAATATGTAATAAGCAAGCTCAATGGAGCTTTTGTGTAAAAAGGAAATATTATTAATGAAAAGTCATGGCTTTATTAATGTCTTCTAGGTAACATGGAGTGTTGAAGTTTTACGCATGCTTGTATAAACTAACTGGAAATTGTGGGCTTGCCTAAATTAAAGAAGACAAAATTAAAAGAATTGTAAATGGACTGGTTGATCCAAAAGTGTCTCAAAAGTTACAACTATGGGGCGTGGCCAAGGATGAACACAGGATAGCAGCAGATTTCTTCAGCTCCACCAACTTAACTGCACTGACAGGAAATAATTACTTTAAAAATCAACTAATGAAATAATTTTCTTTCTAAATACATTTGGAATATCAGTTTCTTGAATAATATCTAAAAAAAGAAAGAAAATTTCAATAATTTTCCTGTCAGAAATCATCTTGGAAATTTCTCTTTCATCACCTCTGTTCAAAATGAGTTCCAGTAAGGCAAACAGTCAGGATTCCTGCATCAAGAAAGAGCTTCAGTCTCTGATATCTACTATTCAGCAACTAACAACCAAAATGGACAAATTGGATACTAAAATTGATAACTTCATAGAAAAAACTACAAAACAAATGGATTTGTTACATCAAGACTTGCAACGACAGAAGGCTCAGATTACAGGCATAGAATAGACTGTTAATGATATGGAGAACAGAATCCAGGAAGAAGAAATTAACATTGAGTTTTTGCTGAAGCAGAACACACACCTACAATCCAAACTTGATGACCTGGAAAACAGATCTAGACACAATAATATTAGGATTTTTGGACTGCCAGAAAATATAGAAGGTAACAACATGACTTCCTTTTTAAATACTTGGCTTCCCAAAACTTTAGACTTGTCAGAAGCATTTTCTTTTGGTATTGAAAGAGTCCATAGGTCCTTATCTAATTTTAACTCTAACAAAAAGTATCCTAGATCAGTTATAGTAAGATTTTTATCATCTTATGACAAGGAGATGGTATTAAAATCTGCATGGGCTAAAGCACCTATTAAAATTAATGAGGCAACTGTGCGCTTTGACAATGACTATTCTTCCTTGGTAATAACTAAAAGTAAAGTTTTTTTGCCATTAATAAGAGAGCTTAAGAAAGCACAGTTCAAAACTTACCTTTTGTTTCCTGCCAAACTAAAAATCTTTTACCTGATGGCCCTAGAATTTTTGAAGACTTGGACTCTGCTTTGCTGTATATTAAAAAAAATAAGATATTAGATAAAATAGAAGATATGGAATGGGCAAGTCCTTCGTTAAAGAGGATGGCAACAGGAACTTCTTGGAAGACGTCAGAGAAGCAAAAAAGACTAAAAAACAAATGACATGTTCTATATTTTTTTTTCTTTCTTTCCTTCTCTCTTAATCTCTTCAAATACAGTTACTGCATCTCCAGAAAGTCGCAAATATTTTAAAGATTTATTCAAAGTTATTTTTCTGTGTGCAAAGAACTGTTTTTGTTTCATAAATAGTCAAACTCTCTGAGGAACAAATAACATGCTATCAATCAACTTGTTTCTCTTTGTGATAAAGAGACCTAAGGTTAGTAATTTGATACATTTTCTTTCTCTTCTTGTTTTAAATAATGGCATTCTTTATAAACCATGCATTTAGTGAGGGGTGGGAGAGGGCAAAGAGAGAAGTATGATGTAAAATATGGAAAAAGTGAAATAATAACTTATTAGTTCTTTAAAACTATATATGCTGTTTAAACACTGTTGCTAAATATTATATCATGACTTTATTGCTTATACATGATTACAAATAATATGTCATGATATAATTGCAAATAATTAGAACTAAAATAGTTGTAAGTAATATGTTTCATGTTTAACCTTATTAATACAAACAGCAAGTAATATTTCTTTGTAGATACTCTTTGAAGCTTCCTTTTCTTCTTTCTTCTCTCTCTCTTTCTTTTTTTTCTCTACTCTTCCTTTCTTTTTTCTCTCTCTCTTTCTCTCTTATAAGTACAGTTATATGCTTCTGATAATACTGATATATGTATATAATAAGATTTGTATGAGAAAATGAAATGGGGCATATAAAAATAAGTTATATAATATGTTAAATAACTGTAGGCTTGGTTTCACTGACATAAAGACTGTAATGACTTGTAAAATACTTCGCGAAGGTTTTGCACTGTTTAGTTTCATTTGTATTACTAAATGAATGTCAGTCACTTGTATTTACTAAAATTCCCGCCAGAATGTTAAGGGAGGCAATTTGGGATGTGGGTTACCTCGTGAAGAGTGTCCTCGAGTTGTTTTAAAAGCTTCAACACTCAGAATACACGCAGAGGAGCTGAATGCAGTCATTTTGAACTTTGACCCCTGATTTCACACTGACACATCGCAGATTCAAGAAGAACACTGTTCCAGGAAGTAGAACTGCTGTAAATGCGACTTTGTGATGAAAAACGAACTTTATGACATCTAAATGTGAGTTATTCTTTATAACAACTTACTTATTTAAGATGTAATTTATAAAATATGAAAGTTATAATGATTTTAAATGATTCAGTATGCCATAGTAAGCAAGTGAGATATTTTAGAAGGCATATAAGGTAAAACACATGTACACATGTTTTTGAAAGCTTACATGACTGCAGCATATTAATGTATATAATCTTATTAATGTATATAAAAACTTATGATTTAAACATATATAATGTTATAACACTCAACCTATCCTAAGCAGCAGTACCTCAGCTGCCACCATATCAATTCAATACTAACTATTATTAACTAAAGTTAACCTCATTTAATTAGATTATCTAGTAAGACAAAGCTAAACAATTTATAAATCAGCTTCATATAAACAAATAAGAACATTTAGAAACAGCTCATATTACTATGTACATCTATTTTGTAAAATACACTCATAATCAAAATAGCATTCTAATAAACTTGATAATGGGAACCGAGACGAGAGAGAGAAAGGAAGAGAGAGAGAGAAAGAGAAAGAAAAAAAAAAAGAAGCATATCTATATATTAGTTTATTAAAAGTTTATAAAAATAAGTTATTATGTTCATTTGGATTCAATAACTTGAGTGGTATGTGCTACTCAAAGTTGGAGTTCTTAACTCCAGGCTGGGTGCAATGTTTAATCCTAATATTATTTTCACCTGTTTATTGTTGTTTGTATATAGTTCTGACATCCACAGCACATTTTATAAACTTATTGTCACTACAAATAAAAGTGAAGCTTATACAAAATCCCATAAGATTTTCAATAAATACAGCTATAATTAATGGTACACCTAAAGGAGGAGGTATAATATCATTTATTTTGTTAATTGTTATTCTGATTATATGTTTTATATGTTTATAAAAGCTAAATGATTTCTCTAACAGGAATTTCTTTAAACATTAATGGACTGAATAACCCATGTAAAAGGTCAAGTTTAATGAGATACATTAATTTGCATAGGGCCAACTTAGTATTCCTTCAAGAAACACATCTCCTGAAAAAGGATATTGATAAATTAGCCACTAATAAATATACAGTCTTGGTTAGTTCAGAACACACTCAGAAAAGAAGAGGAGTGGCTATTTTATGGAATAAAAGTATGCCCATACCTAAAACTATTAAGTCTTATAAAGATGATAAAGGAATGTTTTGTATGGTTACAATACAGATTAATGGAAAGACATATACATTAATCAATGTATATTGGATACCAGGAATTGGCATTAATACAGTGAAACACCATCTCAATAAGATCATATCATTTTCTATAGGAGATATTATTTTAGCAGGTGACTTTAATTGTATCCTACATGAAAAAGATACTACTACTATAGGAAAAAGGAAAATTACATCTAATGCAAAACATTTAAAGGATTTTGTTAATTTATATCATTTGAATGATATTAATAATCAGATAGATTCAAAATCATTACCATACACTTTTTTTCTAACAGATATAAAACTTATTCAAAAATAGTTAGAGTCTTTATCTCTAACCAGATGGTTACAGACTTAATTAATTCTAAAATCATTTCGTGTCCTATATCAGATCATAATTCAATTGTCTTTGAGTTTATGATAAAAAGTACTTACAATGTTCAGATCAAAAGGATACCAGCATACTTAACTCAACTAAAAGACTATAAAGATTATATACTTTCAGAAGTGCAACATTTTTTTAGACTTAAACAATACACCTGAAGTCTCCATTGTTTATGTTTGGGATGCTTTAAAATCATATTTATATGGACAAAGTATCAGATGGTATAATAATAAAAGGAAATCTTGGGACAAGGAATTACTAGATATTCAAAGCAAATTAGACTCATACAAACATAATAATAAAGAAAATATTATGGACAAAAAAGTCATTGAAGAAATAAATAAATTAAATGAGAAATACAAAGAAATTGTAACTCATAAAGTTAAAATAACATTAGAGAAATATAAGTTTTTGTCTTACTCAATGAGTCCCAAATACTTACATAGACTTAAAAATAAAACAAAAAGGTTGAATAAACAAAATCATATCAAAGAAATTTTCTCCAAGGAAAAAGAAGAATGTTTCTAGTTTACCAGAAATATTAGATGAATTTAGAAATCACTTTCACAAAATTAATCATAATAACATTAACATGGAGCCTAAAGATAAAATAAAGAAATTTATAACTACAAACATGAACAAAAAACTTAATAAACAACAGACTAAACTAATGGATAAAAATATTTCATATACAGAGGTTATTACACAAATAAACAAGCTTAAATCAAACAAAGCACCAGGTAATGATGGTATTATACCAGAGATCTATAAAATTCTTCCCAAAAGTACTTACTCATTAATACATAAGGTTTTTATTTTGGCCCAAAATGAGTTAATAACTCCCCATCTTGGCAATACACATTTATTTCACCAATTTTAAAACCCAATAAAGACCCAACCAGATGTACTTCATATAGACCTATTTCATTACTTAACGTTGACTATAAAATGTTTATGAGTATTTTTGCTGATAGATTAAAGACAATCATCCCAGGCATTATAGATATAGACCAGACAGGCTTTATTGTAAATAGAAATACTTTTGATAATATAAGGAGAACTTTAACGTTAATTGATTTTGCAAATAGGAAAAAGAAAGATTTAACACTTATTAGTCTCGATATAAGTTCAGCATTTGATTCAGTAAGTTGGGACTACTTGTTTATCTTACTGAAGTGCACAAACTTCTCAGATGCATTTGTAAATCTAATTGAACATCTATATAAAGGAGCATTGGCTTACATTAAGATAGGAACATATGTCTCACAAAAAATACCCATTTTAAAAGGTACAAAACAAGGGTATCCACTCTCTCCACTATTATTTACTTTAATAATGGAGCCTTGGGCTAATTTGATCAGAAACAGTACTGATATAGAAGGATTTGATATAGATGAAAATACAATATCTAAAATTCAGCTTTTTGCAGATGATGTTCTAATTACATCAGCTGGATCTAACTCTTCTATGCAGTCCTTTGTTTGATAAAATGATGGATTTTAAAAATATCTCTGGTTTAATATTCAATGAAGAAAAAACTAAAATATTACCAATATACACACGAAAAAATGTCCTCATTAATGATTTTAACAAATATATACCCAACTCAGGTCAGATAACTTACTTAGGTATAATATTAACTAAAGATATCAAATCTATTATACATAATAATTATAGTACCTGTCTTCTTAATATACAAAATCTTTTCAATAGCTGGAACAATATGTTTTTTACCATGGAAGAGAGACTCACAATTATTAAAATGATAATATTCCCTAAGATATTATACTTAATACAATCAATAATACTCCCACCTACAAAAATAATTATTAAAAAATTGAATTCACTAATGTTAAATTTCTTATGGGCACCTAATAGATTGCATTAAAGAAACATACTAATAGCTGGTCTCAAGGGGGCATTTCATTTCCAGACTTTAATTTATATACTATCTCTTCTATTATAAACTGGTAAAGTAAAAATACACGAACCCACAATAATCCAATTACCGAACCCAGCACGGAGGCTCGACCAGAACAAGAACCAAAAGCTTGACCTTGTTCCTTAAGTAGCACAGCTTCCCCAACACAAAAAGTTTGTTAACGAAGGTGGTAGTGCAAAAACAAATTTATTCCATAAAGTGCTTCCACAATAGATGCGATCAACAAAATACGTAACACTGACTACATAAAATAGATCAACACAGAGGGTTGTTGATCTATTTTATGTAGTCAGTGTTATGTATTTTGTTGATCGCATCTATTGTGGAAGCACTTTATGGAATAAATTTGTTTTTGCACTACCACCTTCGTTAACGAACTTTTTGTGTTGGGGAAGCTGTGCTTCTATTATAAAAGTTATTACTTTGTTAATAGATCAGTCATATGTTGCAAGATGGAAAGATTACTGGGAACTAATTAGCATCCACTTCATGAAAATCTCTTTAATACATAAAAATATTATTGTAAATAACCCCATGTTATGGTTACTAAAAGAATTTTGTACTTCATCCATTACACCAAAATATGTAGTTAGTTACCCATGAAACATTATTATCAGTTATCGTAATTTTATATTTATGCATCCTAAGTATAAGGAATGGAATTTTAATATATTCCCTATAATGTATACACAAGGTATGCTTTTGTCAACCACCTCTGAAAGAACTCTTTTAGTCACAGAGAATAATCTAAAGTATTGGTATCAGTTGCTGTCTGATAATAAAGTAAAAAATTTAGACTTCTTAAAGCAAGAATTTGATTTGAGAGAAACATGTTGGTTAGAAATTTAGACTTTTGGACAACATCTTATTAATAAAATTGATTTAATGTCTTTAACAGTTAAAGAATCTGTTCCAATACTGATTGATTACTTGATATTAAATTTACAACATAGAGTTTCTGATAAAGGTAAGCTCTCATACATACATAAAATTATCAGAGAAGAAACTCATTACAGTTCAGATACCTATTGGAATTATTTCATTTCCATTAATGGTGAATCACCAAAACAACAAGATAAACAATATATATTGGAATCTGCTTATAAAACTACTTCTTCCATTAATTGGAGACTTTTTACTAGGAAATTTTTACATAGATCCTTCTATACACCTTTAATGATGAATAAAATAAATAATAAAGACAACTTATGTAAAAGATGTAATGTAGAAATAAATGCTGATTGGGCACATATGTTTTATGACTGTATAAAATTGAAGGAATATTGGAAGTTAATCAATGATTTTTTGCAGGCCCTTTTCACAGATGATTTCACTGTTTCTAAATCACTTATATTATTTAACACACCTGTTCCTAAAAGTTTTAAAAAAGTTAAACTTCCCTTATTATGGTCTATTCTAGCAGTGGCTAGAAACATAATAACCAGAAATTGGATTTCAGATACCCCTCCTTCATTTAATGAATTTAAAAATGTTATGACTGAAATGTGTCATATGGAATTGATGACAATAAAATCAAGAACTACTAGAAAAACATCTTATTATATTATATGGGATACTTTACAAAACCTGTTAAAAAAATCTTAGTCTCAATAGCATGACATTATAGTTTAATCAATTGATTTGATTTGTAGTGGATGTCTTTGTAAATAATTTGGTTATTTTATTGAATGTTATAACTATTTCTATTTTAATTGCTTGTATAAAATTGTTATGATATTTATTTTGTATGTTAAAAACAATAAACTTGTTTTAAAAAAAAAAAAGTTACAACTATGAGTGAATTTAACTTTGGTAAGAAGCATTTCAGCTTACTAGAAAAGCTGAACTAGAAAAGAGATAAAATGCTACTATGAATATTATAAATTATGTGTAAGAGGCAAAACACAAAGAAAATGGCACATTCAGTAAAAGTTATAATGCTAGCCAAGTATGCATGTGCATGAAAAGTAGAGTGAATGTAAGCCTGGCAAACACATGAGATGTAGCCTTTCATTTACCGGGGTTAGAGCAGTGTGCTGCAGAGGGCAGAATGTGTAAGACATGCAGCAAAATGAGGCATTTAATAAGAGAGTAAAAGAAGCAGTCAGTGAGAATAAAACCAAGAAAGGTATACAAAAAGCATTTTCCTGGGTCCTGCAACTGCTCTGCTAAACATTATATCAGCCTGGCAAATCAAATTCCTCATTCTTGGAACCCCAGTAATTTATGAGATTAATAGAAGGGGTAATGTTACTGTAATACCTAATGTTATATCCAAAAACGTCTTAAAGCATTTGCAGTTGCATGAATCAAAAAACAAAAATATATAGTCCTGTAGGTAAACTCTTGTACCTTGATAGATTTCTAACAATGTTTGAGTTGAAGTGGCAAAATGTTGAGTTCTGAGTTTTATATTACTGTAAGGTCTGTACATAAATACTGGGATCAGTAGAGCTGTGGCATATGAGTTGGGGATGTTTGTCAAAATGAAAAAGTGAATGTGGATGTGTTTGAGGAAGCTGGTTTGCTTAACTGTGAGTCAGTAAAAATAAAGTTAAAGCCAAATGCATTGATCATGCCCAAAAGAGAATTTCCTATACTGTCAAAAGTGGGGAAAAACTCAAGCATATGGAAGTACTTAGCGTAATAGAAAGTGTAAGTTAACCTAGTGAATGATGGGCTCCTATCTTGCTTATTAAATAAATGGGAGTGTATATGAACTGACATGAAAAAGTTGAGTGATGTAGTTATGAGTGAGACATTTATTCTACCTTCTGTAAAGATATTGCACCTAATCTGGCTGATGTCAGAGTGCTCTCATTAGATTCTTCATGTGGGTTTGGCAAATACCACTACAGAAAGATAGCAAAAAGTTACCAACATTCATTTCACCAGCTGGAAGGTTTCGTTTTAAGACACTGAGATCTTGTACGACTTTGGCACAAGAAATATTTCAATGTGAGATGAGCAGGTTGTTGAAAATGTATAAAGCTGTTATTGTTGTCATGGGTGACGTTCTTATATTTGGTCATGAGAAGGAAAGAAACATGACCTGAGACTGGAGGCAGTGTTCCAAACTATAAAAAGTTCAAGTCTGAAGCTAAATAGAGGCAAAAGCTGTTTGGAAAGTTTGAGGTTCAATTTTTGATCACAATATAAGCTCTTGCAGAATCACAATTCACAACAAAGTTCAATAAAGTCACACAATATTAGAGCTAAAGAGTCCAAACTGTGTCATCAGGCTGTAGGCATAATAATATTTGGCAAATTCTTACCACCTCTAAATACAGTACTATATCCACTGACAGATTTAGTAAAGAAAGACGTAACCCGGTCAAGGAGAGATGTTGAAGCTCTAAGCTTTCAGTAAAGTTAAGTAAATGCTAATGACTGCTACAGTGTTCAGTTGCTGATATGCTACAAAACTAACAGTTATGACTGCTGATGCCAACAGCTATGGCCTAGGTGCCATCTTACTGTAAATTAATGAACAAGTACTGAGATCTGTTGCTTATTGCTCCAGAATGCTAAATAATGCAGAGCCAAGACATTTGCAATGCGGCCATGTGAAAAATTATCATGATGTCTGCTGTGGCAAGAGAGTTTTCAACTCCAGATAGACTGCAAACCATAGGTTTCACTGATCAATTTGCACAATTTGGATAAAGCATCACCTAGATTCCAAAGAGTGCTTATGAGACAGAGATGTTTCAGTGCCAGAGCAATCCATGTTCATAAAAAAGAATTAATCATGGATGACATGGTATCCAAAGTCCAGTGCATGACCATTCACAATCTGATAACAAGGAAGACATTACTGCCTAGGTGTAGGACATTATGACAACCAGTGGTTACAAAAAGGCTAGAAATGAGAACAAGCTACCAAACATGATGAACACTTGCAAACATTCATAAAATATGCCAGGAATGGATCACGTAACCATTGGACAGAAAGAAAACATCTGATATACAAATTTTACACTGTCAGATCACGGTTTTCCACATATATTTTTTTACTGCAATAAGATCAAATTGTTGCACTGTCTTCACAACATGTCAAAGTGTTGAAACAAATACAAGCATGTTACCAAGGCCTTACTAAGTGTTGTGAAGGAACCAAGATATTTGCATGGTGGCCTAACATTAATGTGGCCACTGCATCAAAATGTTTGTTTTGCATTATATGCAAATCATTCCAGAGGACAGAGCCTTTAGTACCAGCTCTTTTAACATAGGATCCTTGTTAAAAATAGCTATTAACTCAAATGAATTCAAAGGTTAGAGCTACTTGTAGTAGAGGGCTATTACTCTTGAGACACAGAAAAGATGCATGTGCAAACCATGACTAGCCAGCAAATCAGTGCCAAATTTAACACTATATTCACCCAATATGGCACCCTTACTTACAGATAATGGTACCCACTTCATATGATCTGAGTTTCAGCAAATTTCTGAGGATTATAGCTTCATACATATTACATCAAGGTTTTGCTATCCACAGTGCAATGGATCTATTGAGAGAGAGAGGTCCAAACTGCTAAGAAGACCCTTTGACACCTTGATCCTCACTAAGTTCTTATATTTTGCTATGCTACTGAAGACAGGAAAAGCCATACCCAGCTAATGCTTGGAAGACAAATGAAAAATAACATATGGACGCCAACATCCAAACTTAAATAAAAATACTCTATTTGAGTGTGTCATGAAGAATGACAAGAGAGCAAACAATATTTGTCCCAAACCATATCAGTCCTTCAATCAGTCCAACCAGTGCACCTTATGCTTGAGAACAAGAGAAAGAGGGAGACAGCAGATGTTGCAGTGCATAAAAATAAAAAATAAAAACAATGAGCCAAGATCCTATGTGGTGCAAACCTAAGATGGTACCATAGTGAGGGATAACCTGAGACATATGCAGGGCATTTCTAGAGAGTCTTGAGTTGAAAATCATATTCCATAGAGCCATACTTAGATGCTGAAGTTAAGGATTATAACAGCTGCAGCCAATCAAAGTGTTCCAGTTTCTTCAAAGGCTCTACCACAACCCGCTATCCAAAACAAAGGTGGAAGCCAGAATTAAAAATTTGTTCTCAAGATGCAGAAAACTGTCTTGGCCTAAGTGTTACTGATCTGAATGTGGTTGTTTCTGATTCTGCCTAGACTATCCCAATCAGAAACAGTGGACAAAAGTCAAAATACTTTCTCTAAACTCCTTTTTTCTCCCTCAACAGGATCTATTCCAGTCTTCTTCTTTCAGCTTTTTTCCAGTTAGGGGTTGCCACAGGAGATCACCTGTCCACACATGATTGGCAGTGGAGTTTTTATGGTGTCAAGTTGCCAGCTTGGTGCCCAACTTCCACAGAAGACACACACACACACACACAAACACTCATGCCTAGGGCCAGTTTATATTGTCCAATCCACCTACAGCATGTCTTTGGGATGTGGGAGGAAACCAGAGCACCTGGAGGAAACCCACATGACCACAGGGAGGACATGCAGACTCTGCACAGAAGGCACCCCAGCTAAGGATTGAACCGGAAAACCTCTTGCTGTGAGGTAGCATTGCTAACTTCTGCACCACCATGGCTGCCTAGGATCTATTCCAGTCTGAACTACTGAAAGTGATTGTGAAATCTGAATTCATTTATGTTATGAACACAGTCTAATTTATTGTGCAGAAAACTGATTGACTTTTTTGCATATACATGTAATTGCATTGCTATTGAAATTGTTTTGATACCTCAAATCCTGCTATTAGAAGATATATGAGTACAAGATGTATATTGCATTTTTACAGTTCAGTTGTATTCAGGAGTATTAAAAATGTACACCAGAGCTTAGCTGTGTTTGATACATTTTGATAGACTTCTTTCTCTTCTGGTGCAGATTTGATAACAAAAGGTTGTGCACAGATTGTTGCATGTATTAAAATATTGTATGTTGTGTACTGCATTCTCATTAGCATGTATGCAGTCCTATAATACATTAAGTCTGGTACACAAGTTGGTGTAAAAAGTTAACTGTCTTTCTGGTATGTTATCTTTTTTTTTGAGCTAATAAAGTTGCTGCTTACTTCAGGTGTGCTAAACAAGATGACTGGATAACCATTGGTCTGTATCTCAACTGTTATCTTCCAAATGATGTCCAAGATGGGCCTAGGTAGATAAAACTTCTAAAGACTGTTAAATACTTCTAGAAATTTATAATATTTTGGGTCTGGCCAAAAGGTATTAAACTCCTGTCACACTACGTGAAAGTTTTGGAGAGGATGCTTGATAAATTGATACACAGAGTAGTAGAAAGTAAAATAGGAGATGAGCTATTCAGATTCAGATCATGATGCAGCACAAGCAGCCTAATGCTTGCAGTGAGACAGATAGTTGAGGAAAAGCTAGAGATGATGACAGAGTCCAGCTGGGCATCCATAGACTTGAATAAAGCATATAACAAGTTCCCAAGAAAGTTGGTATGGGCAGTTATGTGGTGATTCAAAGTTCCAGAAACATTGCTAGAATTAGAACAAGCTGTGTACAAGGACCCAATGACACAAGTAATAATAGCATTTAGACTTAGACAGTGTTCCTAGTGGAAGTATGGGTGCATCAGGGTTCAGATGTGAGCCCATTACTGTTCATACTGGTGATGAATTACATTAGCAAACAGGTTGGAGGGGACAGATCAGCAACGTTGCAGTGTGCAGACAATGTGGCATTACAGGCAGACTGTGGACAAGAACTTCAACAAAGGATAGAGGAATGGAATGCAAAACTGAAGGCAATTGGGATGAAACTGAGCACAGATAAAACAATTGTAATTGCAGCAAAGTGGGGGGGTCAGAAGAAGCTAAGAAATGAGATAGAAGGGAAAACAGTGGAGCAGGTTAACAGCTTCAAGTATCTGGGAGGGTTGGTTGAAAAGGGAAGTCTGAATGAGGAGGTCAAAGCTAGAATCAGAGGGCAGCAGCCAATTGGCACAGAGAGCCAGGGGTATTATTTGACAGAAGAATGCCAAAGAAGATGAAAAGTAAGGTGCATAAAACAATGGTGCAGCCAGTACTACTGTATAGTACAGAAACCTGGACAGTAAATGCAGTACATATGAGGAAGCTAGTTGTGATGGAGATGAAGTGATTAAGATGGGTGGTAGGATGACAGATAAAGATATTAGGACATCAGAGTAGAAGCCAAAGTATCTTCAATTGCAGAGAAGGTCAAAGAGAATATATTATTGTGTTTCTGGCACAGGTAGGAAAGCAGAAGACAATCTGGTGAAGAGGATTTGGAACAAAGAAGAAGAATGCAAAAGGAAAAGGACATTCAGCTAATAGATGAATGGAATGTGTGCGAGAAGACCTACAACAGGCAGGCATTACTGTTGAAGAAGCCAGGAGAGTGGCATTGAATCGAGAGAGATAGCAACAGCTGGCATGGCATTCTGACCTCATATAGAAAATGTAAAAATGGAAAAAAGGGAAAAAAGGAGGTTGTTAATGATGATGATGCTGATGATGATGCGTCTGGCCAATATATGGGAAATTTTAAGTGGGATTATATACCGTATACATATGATTCAACAGAATGCAGGGCACACTTTAGAAAAGACAGGTCATATTTATCACTGTTAAAATTATATTTGGTGGACAGAGTGGATACATTTCTAATTATATTTTTGAACCACTTCCCAGTAGTGAAGAATGCACAGTTTGATAATTGATTCAGATTGACACATTGAAAATTTAGCAATTTGTTTTTTGTCAGTTGCCTTACTTTAAAATAAATGGTTGTGAGGGAGGTTAGTTCAATTGCTGGTGAAAAAAAGCTTGGAGTTTGGTACTATTTGTCAAGAATAGCATATTCTTAAAATGGACTCTATCGACAGATAAAATTAATAACTGCACTACAAAAGCTCGTAGCAGAATGGTTTTGCGCTAAGATAATGGCAAGAAGAGACCAGGAAGAAACAAAGGAAGTGAGTTAGAAGAGTAACAGGCATTAAGGAAGGTATAGAAAAGGGTCATAAATAAGTTAAGAAAACCATGCACATGATTTGTATTGACAGATCAGTAAAAGCAAAGATTTTTGCTGATAATATATGTCTGGTGAAAGACAATTCCACTTTTATGTCAACATATAAATAATTTTTACTCCACATTTACCCAGCTCTGTACAGATATGTCCTGAGAATATGTTGTATTCTCCACCTGAAATAGATGTGATTTAGCTACCCCTTAAGGCTTATATAACATTCTTCATCATCATCATCATCATCATCATCATCATCTTCATCATAAACAACCCCTTTTTCTCATTTTTACATGAGGTTAGGGTCTCATTTCTATTGCTGCCATTTCTTTAGTTCAGGGCTATTCTTCTTCCTTCTTTGCTGGTTATGCCTGTCTGTCATAGGTCTTCTCTAATAAAATGTATCAGTTTCTTTGTTGGATGCCCTCATCTCATCTTACCTTTTCTTATCTCTTCCAAATTTTCTTTATCAAATAAAATTCAGTTTTCCTGCACATATCACAGAACCATAGTCATTTTTTTCTTGACCTCTGTAATTGGGACTGCCTTAGTTTCTGCTCTGATGTCCTTATTTGTTCATCTGTCCCACACTACAAATTCTACTAACCATCTCTGACATTTCATCTCCATCATCTCAGGCTTCCTCAATTGCATGCAGTAGATTTCTTTATCTCTCACCTGTAACCTGTTTGCTGATGTAATCCATCAACAGTATAAATAGTAGAGGACTCAGAGCTGATCCATGATGCACACCCACTCCCACTGGAAATCCCTTGGTCAGTCCGAACACTGTTCGTACTTGTTTTATTGGATCCTTGTACACAGTCTTCACTACTTCTGCTGATGTTTCTGGGATTTCAAACTGTCACAGGACTGTCCAAATCAGACTTCTTAGGATCTTTTAATATTCTTCCTCCTATTCTAGGAATGCTCAGTTTGACTATTTCCTTATCTCCAACATCTTCTCCACTATCTGTACCGCTTCAAATATCAGATTGGTTGTACTGCATCCTAATCTGAGTCTGAACTGCTTCTCCTCAATTTACTTTTAACTAATATTGCACATTCATTTATAAGTCACCCTCGCCAGCACTTTTATGCCATGTATCAGACATGCTATACCTCAGTATTGCCCACAGTTATGAACATCTCCTACATTTTGCACATTGGCACTGGAATGTTTATTCTCCACTTATCTGGGATATGCCTCCCTCCCTCTTTATATTATGATGAATGCACTCGGTAGCCATTTCTTCCCTAACACATCCAACATCTTGATATTATCCATCATGATGTAATCTAAGCCTACCACTTTTTCCTGACTTCCTTAGTGCATTTCTAAGGGTGGGTTTTCCTTCCTCTTTCACTGTAGGATGTGCATGCAGCCCTATAGCTTATGTGGGGGTTTCTTCATTTGGAAGCTTCTTGAAGTTTATCTTTCTTGAACTTTCTTTTCCTTTACATCATTAGTGCCCTCTGAAGATTGTTGCTTGCATTCCTTATTAGTTGTGTCTGTTGAATATCTTCTTTATATTTTTGCCATTACCTTGTAGCCTGTTAGAGACTCATTGTGCCATCTGCTGAGTCAATTTCCAGAATTTGATAGTTTCTCTGACACTTTGCTCTTTGCTAGTGTTACTGCCTTATTAGCCTTTTTGTTATCCCAAAATTATGATCCATCATTTATATCTCCCACTTCTTCCTGTACATTTTCTTTCAGTAACTTCTTGGACTTTTGCATTCCACCATCAGCACTAGTGTAGCAAGGGTGGGACAAAAGAGAGCAGGTGCAGAGCATTTGGGGGCACAATTGAGAGGAAATGCAGTTTTTGCATTCCTTATGTACTTGCATTTCTGAATGCTGGTACAGAAAGGTAACTCTGAGCTTCCCTGTGTGAAACTGTAACAAGCCTATATCAGAAGAGTGATGGGAAGTTGTGTCTGCAGTAACTGTAGTGACAGTGATCGGCTTGACTTGATACAGTAAAGTGCTTTTTTTTTGCTCTTCACACTTGAAAAACTGAAATCAGTACAGATCTTCATTAGGGACCAGTGCTAGGCAATAGAAAATCCAGCTATGGGTCTGACCACCATCTTATTTATGTATCTTAATGCCATATATGGCTTAACAGTACATCAGTTTTATTGTCTTCACACATGCTGTTTTGAAATGCAGCCATCTTTTTCATCTCCATCTATTTCCTTTTTTTCCTGAGGTGTTAAAGTATTGAGTATTACCTTGAACTCTTGTGCTTTCACTGCATTCAACTTCCAGGTCTACAGACTAGTTTCTGTTGATCATAGGACCTACTCTGACCACTGCTTGCAGCTGATTGTGACCACCAGTGATTTATGCTGGGGCCAACTGTTTCACTAGGAATAATTTTGTAATCTCTGACTTGACCTCAATGCCTTTTCCTTTCCAGGAGGATGTCTACCCAAGTTGCATGCTGACCATTTCTGTATGTAATCCTGTGACCGTGTCTTTTGGTAAGCCATGTGTTGGCTGCCATTTTGCCATTTGTCAGTAAGAAGTCTAAAATGGGTTCACATTCATTATTTCTGCTGCCCAAACCATATGGACCAAGAAACTTCTGATATCCCATTCTGTCTGTACTGATATGAGCATTCAGATCCCCTGTTATAAAGGCCAAATCATTCTGTCCTATTTATTAAACAGATCTTGCAAATGCTGTTGCTCTGCTCATAGACTAAGACCATGAAGACTGGCCTATCTTTATACTAAATTCTGATTGTTATGAATCTGCAACTGGTTCTGATGGCATCTCTCACTGTCTTCAGAAGAATCTCTCACATCACAATTCCTAACAATTTACAGTGCCTGGGTTTCACTACCCAGAGGATTCTACTCACCATAGCTGATGGCTTAAGCAATACTTTCATATAACTCTTTCTCTAATGGGCAGCACCTAAAGTCTGTGTTGCTGTCCATAGTACTATACATTCCTGGCTGCCTTTCATTGACATACCTCTCAAGTTCAGCTGGGGGGTGGGTGATCAGGCTGGATTTAATCCATGTCATCAATGAGACAGAAACACCTTAGCATCATTTTTGGAAGGTGGGATGAGTCCCACAAAGACATGTGGACAACAAACAAAGTTTTCAACAACCGTGACCAGAGGACAGGATTAAACACCGGACCCTGTGCCTGTGAGGCAAAGATTTTAACCATTATGACACTGACACACAAATACACAGAAACACACACACACAAACACACACACACACACACACACACACACACACACACACACACACACACACACACACACACAGTCCTTGACAATCCAGCTCATTGGTCATTTAGCTGTGATCAATTAAAAGAAGTAGTCAACTGCTTTCAAACAAAGATACTATCTCATGCAATAATCACTTTCTGAGTAGGGCCACTTTCATCAAATGAAAGAAATTCTGCTCATATTGCTACATTTCAGTGTAAGAAACAGACTCATAGATAAACACACACACACACACACACACACACACACACACACACACACACACACACACACACACACACACACACACACACACACAAACACGGGTGCACATTTCATGGTAAGCCATATCAGTTCTTTATGCACAGCTAGTAGAATAAATTCATATATACCTAATAAACTAAAGAATGGTTTTATAAACATTTACAATTTAATGGATGTTTAGGTAAATATGCAGGAAGTTCAAATATAAATATTTTATATATACACTGAGAACTGAAGATAATGAGGATGAGTTGCTTTCACTTACATGAATCATCTACCTCTCTATCTCTCTAATTATCAAACATCTGGTTTACTATTTTCTTTTTATTCCTGACTAGGTCAGATGTTATCAGATGTTCCTTAGACCCTGCTCATTATGTACATTCTGTAGCTACATTAATAGCACAGCTTCACTAAAGCCAACCCAACATTAATTACCTTCCTAACACAATGAGCAGCATTGCTAATCAGACATGCATGTGGCCAAGCCAGTGTCCACAATGAGGAACCTCTCATAGCAGCCACAGTACAGGTTCATGACTAGATCATGGTAAGCCACGTTGCAAACACATCTAAATACAAAAAGTAAACAATGAGTGTTGTCAAGCAAGCCCAGTAGTCAATGTGAGTGCCTATGCATAGGTATTTAATGTTGATGTATTCAGTAGCAGCAAATACTTACATAAAGATATGTGCAATGGAAAGGCAAGTAACAGAGACACTGAGTCTGTAGTTGAGGTCACTAACAGAATTTATGGAGAGGATGAACATAAAAGTGAGTTGTATATCAAAACATTACAAGGAAAGGTAGACCACAGAATGTGTTTGTCAATATGGCCTTGTTAAGAAAGTGAATTATACAAGAGAGATATGGGATATAACATAAAACAGTAATGTGATATAACAACTTGCACAGTACCCAATAAAATGGACTGTTAGTCATAGACTTATACTTTACCATGAAAGTAATTAAAAGTGAAATATATGTTGTTCAAAGGTGGATCAGTGCAACAGTTCAGTCTACATGCCAGTATATCCATGTCGTACTGTCAAGATGAGACACTATAGATGTCAGAGTGCAAGAAGTCCTTAAAGCACTTACCTCTGAAATGTATCATATGTGCATGTGGATTGCAAAAAAAGAACAAGTGATAGCCCTCAAGGTAACTGAGGACCAAACTTCCACACTACAATGCTTTATAGAACTGCATTAGCAAGGGGAGCCACTGAAGCAGTCATGGTGTATGTGCCATGCAACACATTAAACATGCATGCATAAGAACACGGAACAAACAAAGAAGTGATCATAGCCATTAACCACCCAAATCCCCTAATTTCCCATCTCAACAACAGCAGGAGAATCTCAAAAGGTAATGCCAACCTCTCCTACATATAGTATACACTCATTACTGGATGGTTTACATTCAGGGAATGCAACAGATGACAGCAGTAAAACAGAAACACTCATGGTTGAAGTTGAACATTTGCCTGTAACACTCATATGCTCTACAGCACTGTATTATCAGGGCATGCCACAAAAGCAACGGTAGGAAACGTGATTGGAAAATATATTTCAGGGGTACAGCATGATAAAATACACGTACCAGGGTCTTAACTTCTGACCTTCTTCAAGTCTGGATTGATCAGAGCAGAGTATTATCAAGGTATGCCACAGTACCACTTATCAATGATGTGATTGGAAAATATATTTCAGTGGAATAGAATGACTGATAGTATGACAAATAAAATGTGCGTACCAGGGTCTGAAACCCCTGACTTTTCACAGTGATATTGTATATATATTGCCATTAGTAAGTTAAGCCACAGAAGAAGGTGTACTGAAGAGGTGCAAATATATACATTTCATGGAAATATTAGAATAGTGTTGAAGAGTGGAAAATGAAGCAGAAATGACAAAACAGGGATGGGGATTAAAGCACATCTGCCACTGTACTTATCACTATATGATTTGACTGAAGCATACATCATTTTACATATAAGTAACATATTAACCATATTCTATACTTGCAAGGCACATTATTAGCACATCAATGATATCTGTCAACATTATATAAATAAGACAGTCATGGATTTGAACCAGTGCCTGTCTATATGATATTCTACATACCATCACATTAGCAAGTGTTGTCACAGAAGAAGCTATTGCGAAGTTAAACACATTTCTAAGAATGTTAAAATAGTGTTGGAGACTATATACATAAAACCTTGTACATAATGTATAACAGTCATGGACTCACAATCCTCCTCAATGTACTCCCATATTTATTTATATCTATCTATCTATCTACACATATATATATATATATATATATATATATATATATATATATATATATATATATACCCTTATAACTACAAAGATACTCAGAAGTTGTGACAATGCAGCTATTCAGGTTATCTTATGTCACTACTGTCCAATGTCAAACATCGGTGGTCACTTCAGTTGCATGACAGAAACTGAGTACTTAGTGCTTTTGAAGGATTTTTCCCAGTGTTTGCTATACAAGGAGAAGTATCATTTCTCTGTATTTTTTTAAGGACACCAATGGTGTCCTCCACTAACTGCTGGGCAAATCACACTGTAGATAATTGATTTGTCTAGGAATAACACCCATTTTTGTCAGTGTATGTGTTGTCATAATGTCACCAGAAAGTTGACAACTTTACCGTAATTCACTATTACATTATGACTATGTAATACCGAAAAACTGAGTAGGGGATCAAAACCCGGCCTCTACTGTATTGACAGATTTCACAGTAATGACAAGGTGAAACGTATGCTATGCTATCCATGTTACCCAATAAGCATTGTATCTACTTATTGCAAGGTATAGATTGTTTCTCATACAGATACAACTTACACCTCAGTGGATTTAAATGATAACCTGCCTACTTGATATTCACTTGATCTGTGCATCATCTATTAATGCCACAGAAAAAGTTATACAACAGTTTCAGAAAACAGACATTTGAAAGGATGTTACCAACAGTGGGTTAGAATTAAAATGCATAGTGTTAAATAGATTACAGCACTCAGGGGATCACAACCCTCTAATCGGTTTATACATCCCTGTCAAACTGTCATATCCAAGTAGTATACCTTACTTCATACGTGTTCACTGAGTCATTATTGCAAGATACATATTACTTTTCACACCTAAAGTACGTTTCAATGGATATGATCCCTATCTGCTTAACTCATATTATCTTGAGCTTTGTAATAATTCATGGTACCACAGAAGAACTCATACAATTGTCAGCACACATTTGAAGGGAGTGTTGTAACAGTGTATAAAACTGTAAAATGTGCAATGTGAAACATACTTACACCAGTAATCAGTGGATCACAACCCCCAACATGCCTTACTGACAATGTAAGCATCAAATAAGGAGTACATTGAGCCATGGAAGCTGTCATAAGTATACCAATATGTCTACTTATTCTTATATCAGTATTGCGTTCTGTCAGGCATCAAGGGTAGCCAATTCACTCAGCTTTCAGTATATCCTTAGGACATCCAATGTTCTTTTTTCCAATTTCTGCCATAGGACATGAACTGCCTGTTACCATTTCCTAACTATGAGTAGTGAAATTGCTCTCTGCTAAATGTCATGCAGTGGTATACATGTAGAAAATAATTTATCTTTGCTTTAAAACCTATCATCCATGTGTGATGTGATAAATGTGTGATTTAAGATGAAATGTTGATTTAGTGAGTGATACATGTGTGTCTAAGAGTGATGCAAGGTACAAAGCAGTGGAATAGAAACCATACTTGAGTAAATGATATGCAGTTGATCAATGCAGTATCATCTGTAGCCACATTAGGACTTACACTGCATGTGTCTGGCAACTCACAGATGAAGGGAATGTTCAAAAAGGAAAATACATATGTAGTGTAATAAGGATTGAACAAAAGGGAATTATATTCTCCATATGACTGCACTAAAAAGGATTGCTAGTATGTCTGCCTCTATATCAATGAGACATATCAGGTAAATGTATACAATTTGCAGAATGATATCAAGCAGAATATGATAGGCATGTCAGCATTTCATGTACTGATATCAATCTGCAAATGTTATAAGTTTATTGGTTTAATGGAAGACAGTTGCAGACTGAGAAGAAAAATAAGATAAAGCATCCCACCGTCAGTGGATTAGAACCAAGTACTGGGACTCAGGAATGGATTTGTCACATCACCCCTACAATGAGCCATAGAAGCAGCAACAGAGAACAGGATCACCCTATCTTATTTTAATTATGCCAGAATTGCTTGCTGAGATGCACTTGTGCTAAGTTCAAGTATGTGACCAATGGCAAGGTCAAGGTGCTTTTGGAGAAGAACAAGCATTACCCTGTGTTCATCAGTGACTAGGTTTGCTGCTCTATGCCAAATGTCACACAAAATATTAGAACAGAAATAGCTATTTCTGGTTGTAAGCCATTCATGGCCATATGTGTGTTGTTTTTTTTTTTTTTTTTTTTTGTTTTTTTTGGACCACAGTGTGAGATGGAAATGGGAAAAGAGGATAGCGATGAAAACAGAAAGCAAGCATAGGTAAGCAATTTAGGAATAATCAGCATGGTGGTGGGACAAGACCATAGCTCTCAACTTTTTGTCAAGGTAATAATGTTTATCTTTATAATTTAGAATTTGTTGGATAATGACATTAACTATTTTGTTTCAGATTAATACAATATGTAGACTGGTCAATTTTACCACAGCATTTGTGTAAATCACACCCATAGGTAAAGCTGAGAGTTATGTGTGGGGCAGCATTTTTTGACAGGTGCCCTTTTATGTTAGGGGAAAGGTAGGGATGGAAATCAAGGGTGTCAGTGGTAGGTAAGAGTGCAAGGTTAAGCAGCAGGAATAGAAAGATATGACTGACAGGGTGTGTGGTAACTAATCATGGCATGCAAATTCCACATTCTTTACCTTTCCACAGCCATACTATTTACTGTATTGAATGACACTAATGCAACTTTTATTTTGCTGTTTCAATGTAATTTATCAGCATTTTAATTGGTAAACTGCTGCAAACTTAACAATAAAAAATAAAATATAAAAATATAGATGATAATGGTGGGGGGAGAGACATACAAACCTGATGAAATGTCATCCTTATTTTATCTTCCATAACCATAAAATACAGTGAAGAACAAATAATATTTTCATTGTAGGGCATACAAGTTTATTTTAACATCTTATGTATATCAGTTATAATCCAATTAGTTCTACTAGTATGACAGCTAAAATTAGCCAATGAAAACACTAAGGCCTTTATTTTTTGTGGTGGTGGAGATTGAACCCACAGCCATCCTAGCAGTTTCACTGCTCACATACTTAACATGAGGAGTGTTTTCTTCAGTTATGCAGCTCTGTTGATAGAGGGATGGAGGCTCAGCTTTCTACCATTGCACCCTTATAATTCCAATATGCAATGTAGCAAAATGCCAGTAATGGCAGGTGCTGTCTTGTTGTATAAATGTACTTTACCAGCATTTCATTTGTTACCTGTAACTATTGAAACATACACTTTTTACAAAATAACCTTTATTTACCCTGGTGTGCTCTCACCTACTCCAATCGCTCCATATGCATCTCCCAATTCTTTTCCATCTCTTCAGGAGCTAGAGAAAAACAGAGTATGATAAAAATGTGTGTGGTGCCATGCATTGGCAGGCTACATGAATAGATAATTTCCCTGAAAATATGCCTAAACAACCATAAAAGCATCAACCTCATTGTAGTTTACATCCCACCAGGGAATAACCAAGATACCCTGGAACTAACCTTATCTTGGCTAACTATGAACTACCCCCAAGAAACCATTACACTGGGTGACTTTAACATTGACTGGTCCAAGTTCTCTGACCAGAAGAATCCTCTGCCCATTAACTTACATGGCTTCTCCCAAAACATCACTTCTCCAACAAGACTTGGAAACTCTAATCAAAAAGATAGCACCATAGATTGGATTCTTACCAATAAAGATACACCAAACTATACCAGTGGGACCCTCCCAAATGACCTCAGTGACCACCTTGTCACTTTCATCATGAAACATAAAATGACCTGTACTAATCCTCCCATATATAGACATGTTAGAAATAAGAAGAAATTTCTTCCAAGACTATTCTTGGCTGAACTTAAATCCTGCAACTGGTCCATGTTAAAAACACTTCCCTTTGATGAGAGTGTGTCATTCTTCAATGACACATTTCTAAATATACTGGAGTCTCATGCTCCTAACCGACTTATCAGATCAAAGGTCCGGATTGCACCTTGGCTTACCAAGGAAACTAAATTAAAAATTAAGCTTAGAAACCAAGCTTGGGACAAGTGGAGAACCACAAAAGCACCCCTAGACCGCATTAAATTTCAGCAGCTCAGAAATTCAACTAAATCAGACATAACCCGGGATAAAAAGAACTACTTTTGTCACCTCCAGGATAGACACCAGAATAACCCAAAGAAGTTTTGGGCAGGTTTCAATAACCTCCTTTATTCTGGGAAATCCTCTACCCCAACCCCAGAGAAACTTATTGGTAAAGATCCTGTAGAAATAGCCAACACTTTCAACACTTTTTCACTGAGACCATCCAGTCACTAGCCAGTCAGCTACCTTCTTCTTCCCCCTCTATTACTACTACTACTGCCAAAGATCCACCTTCCTTTAACCTCCAACCAATACCCACCTCCTATATCAGAACCCTATTGAAAAACTCAAACCATCCACTCTATCGGCTGATCGACTCCCAGCCGAATACCTACAAATAGCATCAGATGTTGTAGCCTACCCCATTTCTATCTTAATTAACAGGACTATTACAGAAGGCACAATCCCGTCTCTTTGGAAAATATCCTACGTCATCCCTCTTCATAAGGGGGGTTCCTCCACAGAAACCTCTAACTATCGACCGATAGCAATACTGTCACCTATTGCAAAATTAATGGAAAGATGTGCTCACAAACAACTCCTACATTATCTCACTCTAAATAATCTTTTGTCCAAAACTCAACATGGCTTTCGCCTCATCATAGTACTACCACTGCTCTCCTATCCTTTGTTGACACAATCAACAGCAACCGTAACAACAAACTAATTACTTCTGCTCTATTTCTTGATCTGTCAAAAGCCTTTGACATGGTCAATCATCAACTCTTACTACAAACCCTTGAAAACCTTCACCTTGATAAACCAGCCCTAAACTGGTTTAATGCTTACCTCTCTGGTAGACAACAGGCTGTTCAGTGGCAAAGTAAACTATCCCACTTACTACCTAACACAATAGGAGTTCCCCAAGGTTCCATACTTGGCCCCCTTCTTTTCTCTGTATTCATAAACGACCTCCACTCAGTCATCCCTAAAGCCACCTGCATTCAATATGCAGACGACTCTACATTGATTTGCTCTGATCTCTCTCTCAGTAACCTCCAGAAAACCACCCAACACTGCTTTACTGAAGTGGAAAAATGGTTTACTGAACGGAAACTTATCCTAAACCCGAAAAAAACTAACCTACTACTAATTCTCCCCACCTTAGCCTCTTCTTTAGGGCTATACCCTCCACTCCCTAATAATATGACCTTCCACGTTCAGTCCACTAATGGGACCATCATTGAGTCTGTCACCAACACCAAATTACTAGGTGTCACAATTGACCATAAGCTCAAATTTGATATTCACATCAGCCAAACTATAAAGACAGTTAACAAGAAACTTGGTTCCTTGTATAGAATTAAGAACTTTCTTACGCCCCATACTAAACTAACTATCGCACGTACTCACCTTCTCTCCACCCTACTTTACGCCTCTCCAGTACTTTCCTTCCTCAAAAAAACTGAGCTCAACAAACTCTCTGTAGCTTATAACCATATTGCCAATCAGAACTGGTGAACCGTACCGTACTCACCATTGCCTTAACCTAAGAAAACTAGGCTGGTTAGAACTCCCCAATCTTCTTAAGTTTAACCAACTTAATGAAGCATTTAAAATTATCAAAGAACCAGAAAAAAACCCCTCATTGTACAAACTTTTAACCCCCTATTCCAATCTAAATAGTCTTCATTCCTCTAATAGTGTCATGGTCCAAACAACGAAATCCAATAACTCAGGTGGCGATGCTCTCTTTGCCAATTCCATTGGAAAACTATGGAATTCCCTTCCAAATAACCTAAGACTAGCTACCTCTCTCAACCAATTCAAAACTAACCTTAAACTATTCTTTAGCTCTCATTGGTTATGTCCTTGCACTAAACCAGACTAAATCTTTAGATCCCTGCCTTCCTTCTTGGCTGGCTCACTAACTAATTCTTTTTTCTCCTATATATCCAGATCCTACTCTTTCTACTTCCTACTGAACTTTGTCCTTAATTAACCTATCTTTTCTATTATTTGCTTTTCTTCTAATTACCCAATTTAATTGTAAGCATACTTTGTCTTTCCGTGTTTGTTTCCTCCTACAAAATTGTATTTTAGTATGTAATTCAATGTCTGTTTGATCATTGTGGAGCTTTTCTCCCCGGGCCTCTGCTGAAAAAGGATTTATATCCAGTTTGACTAGCCCGGTAAACAAATGTAAAATAAAATAAATAAAATAAATAAATAATTTATGTTATACTTACAGTATGGGGGTGGGGATTGGGCTCAAACCTCTACCTCCCATTGGCCAAGGTGTTAAGTCTTTCAGTGTCTTATATCTCTATAGTGGTGACAGTACTGGTCCCCCGTGCATGGAGTGCCATTATCATGGGTGATAGCCTTAGTCAAACTATTCCAGGCATCAGACTTCTAATAAGACCTGGTATAGCAATCCCTACAGGAGTCTGCAGCTGTGATGCTTCACAAGGAGAAGTAGTGAGATCTTTGCCACTTCCTCAAACCACCTCTGTGCAGTAAACAAAGCACTACTCTCCCCTTCACCAACCATAAGTTTCTCCTTCAGAGATGTCAGGAAATGACACAAATTGGTACCCAAAGCAAATATCACATTTTCCATTCTTTGTTTGACAACCGGAACCATGGAGAACCCCATTTGCATGATGGATGCCAAAAGAAATATAATATATGTAGTTATGGCTCCAGTGACCTTAAGATGTGAAACATGGCAGTTCCCTTTCCATCTGTGCTGCTGGGAATATCAACTTAACAAAAGATGCTAATAATGGAATATCAACTGCATTTAACTTGAAAGATTTAGCTTCCAAAGCATGTGCATATGGCACGATTCACAAATCAAATATTTTAGCATAGTCGCTATGGCCACTATTCACACTACCACAACTTGCATGTTAAGGGATTCAAAACCATGCCTGATTACCTGTTAGTCTCTTGACCTGTCTACTATAAGGAAATGCCACAGAATAACTTGTATTAAACTTGTCAGGTAACACATGTTTGCAGAGTTTTGGGCAACTGTAAGAGAACTGCAAAATGAGTGATGTTAAACAGACTTAAGTAATCAAGGGATATAAACCATCCACATGCTTTACTGCAAATTATATCTCACATCTGGAGTACAATGAGCCATAGAAGGTGTCATTGTTCAAATAATTTAATTTGCGGTTCTATCATAATTGCTTTCTGGCACCCCTCTAGTTTCACTTCACTTGTCTGATGGTCACAAAATCATTATTGTAGCCAAAGGATTTTTCTTCAGTTTTTGTCATAACATGAAAACTGCTGTTTATCCTTGCCCACCTATGTCTATGACTATTTCTTTATGCTAAACTTTGAGATACTTGAACACAAATGTTTTATTTTAATTTTTCAATCCCTTTTGTATGTGTGTGTATGTGTTGTGCTTATTACATTTTGCAACATGTTAGAAGTAACTTTGCAGAGCATTCACTACACATGCCACACTTCTTTCTCATGACATGTCAATAACACACAATTCAAGTTATCATAACTGGACTTCAACAACATGCATAACAGGATTCAAACCCATGCATACCTCAGTCATAGTCTACTAAACAGAGCATTAGCTAAGTATGCCACTGAAGCTCTTACATGAGAGTTGTAAAAATATATTCACTGAAATGGACTACTCTTAAAAATTGAAAACAATGTTGTACAATAGCTGTTAAAAATGATCCTCTTACATGGCATTTATGTTTCTGTTATCTTAGATTTGCTTACAGACATGCATTGATGCTAAGATCAGATGCACAACTGATGACAAAGTCTTAGTGCATGTGTTGGGCTTTACCTCGTTTTTGCCATGGGGTGAACTACCACTACCCTCTGTTCAGTGTTTTCAAAGGATGATGCTTTGTGCCAACCATTATGCAACTTAAAGAGTCCAGAGATAGAAATTTCATTTCATAAGGTATTTTGGACATGTGCCTTTTATGTTTATTTCTTTTTTGACCTGATTAAAGTTTGGTAATGTGAGGATGGGGTAGAGATGTCAATTTGAAGACAGTAGAATGTGCAACACAGAGTAGACTGCAATATAATGCCATTAGGTAGTGCACAATCAAGATTACCAATTGCACTTGCAGGTGTGGCACATGGCAGTCCTCTGTCCCATTCCCTACCACTAAGAATATATGCTCACCATTGATGCTGAATTCAGATTGCTATAGATAGTGTGAAAATTGTTGTAAATATTCCATCTTTAGAATGTGCAATACCCATCTCACCTCACATACTTGTAAACCTCATGACCAATATGTGGACAACTGTACTGAGACATTATTAATATTTACAGTATGAAATCTCACAAACTAATGAAAACATGACACTACACTGTTATTTTGTCATATTAATAGCATTCACTATTCTTTTCCATGGCTATTAATGAAATTAATTTGTAGCACTTGAATGTGTGACACACGATTTCACTGTGTACATTTTAGGAAAATATATCTTAAAGACCTGACTTCTTACTTCTAGTGAGGTATACTTGGAAGTTATGAGCTTGAAAACTTCTCCCACCTTGCTATATGGGCTTCCCATGCAAGTGAAGAACTCACCACGGGTATTTAGGAATGTGAAAACTTGATGAAGAACTCAGCATGATGTTTACCTGGTTTGCTCACTGTGCAACTTGTGTGATTCAGAAACATTAATGAATTGAGAACTAATTAGCATACATATAATTTCCAGAGGTGAGAAGGTCCACAGTATAATACACAGTATAAGTACAACATGGTTCAGGGATCATCATCACACCACACAAGATGAATTACTCATTGGTGAATGAGAAAGTACTGAAGTACGTTGTACCTACACTATGAGAGTGTGACAACTTTAAGTATGTGTTACTTGTCACATCAGCCTTTTTGGTCAATGTTAACATATATTTGTACTTTATACTTGTAGAAGATACAAAGGACTGCATAAGGTTTTCAGTCAGTGCAGCCAAATTATTATAAGCTGTCTGTAGGGGCACATTACTCCCTTGTGTGTACTGGCTGTAGAAGTATGTCAGCATGGTAAACTTTGTTGTGAGTGTAGGTTGCCATGTGCCAGTGTACTAAAGGTTTCCATCACACATGTGTATACAACATAATGAGTGCAATGGTATGTTGTGTGTCTGTCTATATGGTAACCATTTTGCTTGGGAGGATGTGTGCCCGATAACATGCACTCACGCTCCTGTTATCTTTTTTTTTTGGGGGGGGGGGTGCAGTGGTTAGGAAAAATAGAAATGGTTAGGATTTTTGTGACTTATGTGTCTACTAGTAGCATTTTCAAGGTTCACAATGAGTGTTACCTATATAGGACTGTAGCTGTTAATTTCAATGTTTTTCATGTCAACAGGGATATGCCTCAGACACCAACAGCTAAGGGCACACCTAGGTAAAGGCCTGAATTTATTGAGGCTGAGAATGAGGTGGTACTACAGGCCATACATCTCCATGGTAGATAACTTATAACATTGCAATCTACCTACAATCCTGTCTGTGACTATGTCCAGTGACAGGCTGTTAATGATGTAAATGCAGTGGTGTCCAAAATCGTGATTATGATATGGTCTGATACAGAATCAGTGATATGATTCACAATGCCACCAACAGAGTGGAGGCCCTGGCATGGAAACAGGGAGCTTTGTGTAATGGGCTGTCTACTGTGCTAACACTTACAGAGATGGAAGAATTCAAGGCCTCATTCAAAGGTAGTACCACCTCCTCAGATTACCATAGTGCTGTGCTGGATGTCAGAGCACAGATGAATTTGCAGCTATTAGTCACATTACTGTTTATAAAATCTACTTCACCTATTGTATACAGATAAATCTGGCATCTAACCAAATGTATAAGGTATGGTCATTGTTACATTGAGTTATTTTTATTAATAGCTGTAATGATATCACTTACATGTATAGTTGTAGTGCTTGGGCATACTTACATTGCATATGTTTTGTTTTGGTACATTCACACGTGAAGCATTGTCTGACACCAGCACTGTTGAACTGCTCCATCTGATGGAGGAGGATCTTTAGCTTCTGATAACAATGGTGGAGATGAGCAGGCAAAGTCTAGGGCTGCACAGTGCATGTCAGACACAGGGATTGTGACCCCTGCAGCCCCTCCTCAGACTGCAGGAATAGTTTCTTTGGGTGCACAAACCCATGAAAAACTGCTATCTTGGAGTAGACAGGTTGATGGGTACGTTATAGATCAGGGAAGTGTGGTGACCTCAGGTACAGAAATGTCAGAATACATCCCTAGTTGTCGTGGACAGAGGGTTCCATACAAGGAGGTCAGTAGTGGTACTCATGAGGTATGGTTATCATCCCGCCGCAGAGGCTGGTGTGTCAGTAGCTGCCATCCAATGCATGATCAGGGCCATTGCGGAAGCACATTCCACCAGAGCCTCAGCAGACGTGGTGTAGGTCATTCAGGAGGTGAATGCTGACTTACTGAACCATGTATGTGACTCATTGGACAGGATGAATGACCATCTGGATTGTGCAGTATCTGTTTTAAATCATCTGTGCCTCTGTAAAGGAGGTCACAGAAGGTACCCTTTTAAGATTAGTTTACTAGACAGAGGCACAGTAAACTAACCTTAAAAGGGTACCTTCTGTGACCTACTTTACAGAGGCACAGTAGGCTAATCTAATAGGGAGGCGGAAGCCAAATACACTCTGGCTAGGCTTATAAATGCCCTAGGGCAGATAGCCTAGTATCTACCTATGAACCTATGAACCTATCTGTCTGGGGTGAGATGTCATACTTGAGGGTGTTCATCTGTCGCCTCTTCAGAAGTTAGCTAATCTGGCCATGTATAGATGAGATCCCACTCCTGGAGTGGTAGCATGTCCAATGCTATATTGGCTGTGGATGTATCTACACCCAGGAAAGGCCATCTCTGTAGTTATGGTCATGCTGACTCATCCTCTAGCAGATATTGGTCAAGTTCACTTAGCAAACTGACACTGAGCCAGGGTCCTGGGAAAACAGACCTCTCAACTCTCCCTGTTTTGGAGGAACACTCTTATTTTCAGATCTGATTTATCCCTGCACAAGATGTTGCTATTTTTGGAGGTATGTTCCTATTTTCAGACTTGAGACACCTTCATACAATTTTATGAATCCCCCTCATCAAATGTGATTTTTGAAGCTGTCTAGTAGACAAAAAAGCACATTACATGAGCAACATACCAGCGGCAACAAAAATTTAAGGAAAGTGGATTCACATCTTACAGCTACCTTTTTCTTTAACCAAAAATAAATTACCTTGTGTGGTAGAATTTTGCAATACATTTCATTAAAATCTGCATATTTTCACTGTCTCTTTGATAATGTGCTTATATTTTTCTATCATTTTTGTCTGTTTCTGTTTTTTAAACATGTTTCTGAGTACTATCCCACATTCGTACTGGAAGTGGAAAGAGCTATGTGCTATTTGGTATTCAAATACTATGTTAATGAGATGTCTGGACTTCTAGATGGATTTTCCTACTTTTCAAGGACCTTTGTTCCTATTTTCATCATCTGCAGATATGGGCGATATGGAGGGACAGTATATGCAACTCTTTGTGGAGCCATTTCTTGGGTGGGGGTATGCACATTAAACTGAACCCTTCACATGCCTTAGACCTGGGTAGAAGGCCATGGTGTAGTACTGGCTCACATGCTGAGGCTGTGTCCTTGCAGACACACATGCAGATCACCACTGCCCATAACGCATTCTCCAAATATAGTGCACCCGGCATTTCACTTATTAATCCCCACACAACATATCTCTAAATACTGACCAAAATTTAACTTAATAATTTTCTTATGCATCAGTACTCAAACTCACATTATTTCCTGTGAAAGAAATACACTCTTGTACTTCCTTCCCTGCTTGAGCAAATGATGATAACTGTGCCCTTTGCACATTCTGAGTCAGGCTGCCTATGTCTGATACACAGAGGGACCAGCCTACGTATTGATAAGCACTATCTGTTTTTTCTGTATGCACCATCGCTACTTGCCTGTATCTGCTTAGGTATTGCATTGTTGTGTAGTATAGATTACTCCCCCACCTGTGCAAATAATGATAACAGTGCCCTGACCATATAACATTCTGGGCTACCTATATGTGTGTTGCATAGAGTGAGAAGTCTATACACAAGTTAATACAGTCAGGTGATTTGTACATATCATTTTACTGTCTATATCTGCTTAGCTCTTATATAGTTATGTCATAAAGCTATGTGCAACATGCTGCCACTTAGCTAGTGTCCTGGAGTATTGTGCTCACCTCAGTCTAGTATGATCATCCCTTGCTACTGCTGGCACCTTCTCTGTCTCCTTGTATCTCTCAGCTGCTGCCTGTGACACTAGGAACTGTGGTACCTGGATATCACCACCCACATATTTCCTCAATATTATATTATGTAGAATGGTGCAAACAGATTTTTGCACATGTGGTGGGATTATATTGCAAGGCTCAATGAGATGTATCCAGGCAGTGGAACTGTGACTTCAGCAGCTCAGACACATGCCTTATGATGTTTCTGGTTTGTGAATGGGCAAGGTTATAATCTTGTTCTGTTGGGTTATGCAGATTTCTCATTGGAGTCATGAGCCAAGGATCCGGAATATACCCAGCATCCCCCACTAGATGTCCTTGTGGGAAGTTATCCCTCACAAATTGTTGGTAAAGGCCACATGTGTGCTATATGTATGAGAGATGAAAACTGCCTGTGTGGCCTGAACACACATTATAGATGATACCCAGTGCATTACAGACCATCTGACATTTGGAGTGATACCTGTTTTGGTTAACATACTTCCTGCCCATTTCACAAGGGATGCTGGTACAGTCTGTGTCCCCAGTACTTCAAGGACATGAGCTATAATACAGAAATCTTTATACTATAAACTGTATATGCTCCCCCACATGCTGAAGCATGGTAATAAGGGAACAGTGGAGTATTCACAAGGCAGATGCCCGAGCTGCCCCCACTGTGTCTCCAGTTGATTGCTAAAAGGTCCCTATTGCTAATATATATAAAACCACATACTTTAATTTCTACAGGGATGGATACTTTACAACTCCCACAGGGCCACAGAGGAGGCTGATACATGTCCAGTATTTGTTGTGGGGTGCTCCTGCTCACTCATTAACAATCCATCATCTTGGTGTCATGGAAAGCATGCATATAATGTTTTGTTTGGATGAAAGTTCCACTGCCTTGGTGGGAAACATCATACATCATTGGAAGCAGCAGCTGTTATAAGACACTCTTAAAATACAGGTTTAACATTTCTGTGTCAACCCCAACACTAACCTATTTTTCATTTTTTCTCTGCTTGAATGTGAGCATATGTCCATGTTCATTGCAAATGAATGTACAACATGGTTGAGCATCATTTATACATTTTTGAATTGCTCCACCAAGCATTTTTACTTCACTGGCATACAGCACTTTACATGGTCATTAACATATAGTTTGGTTGTGCCTTGCTTTCCAGACAACCTCGTCTTGTAACTATGTTGCTTGATCTGAACACACTGCATGTCCCCACTTATCCCACAGTTTCACTTAGCAAGGTGCAGCAACAGTTTATGAATCTTGGCCTATAACTGGTATTTGCCTGTACCTTACACATTCCTTTCCACTCTTACTTATGTAAATACCCCTCAATTATCTCACATTCTACTGCATTTTTGCAATTTGTTTGGTTACCAGACTTTATAATTGGATTCTACACTCCTATTGCTCTGATTGTCTGAACAGTGACTGACTCTATCCCATCGTTAATTTTGTCCATTTATGGTTTTCTTCTTGCCGCTGATATGCTAGTGAGTACCTTGTAGGACAGTTAAATTGGTTATAGATTATTTTATTGATCCCGATGATTCGCTTATTAGATATTTAAATTTAAAATGGGGTGAAATTGCATGACTGTATCAGTCTGAAGAAATCCATTTCCAGGATGATAGTACTCACTTAAATGTAAAATAAGTATTTTGGTTGCCTGTTTAACATGTTGCCCAGGTATTTTTTTTTTTGTTGTTGCTGTTGTTTGTTTGTTTTCTTTATGTCAAGCTGTCTATCTATCTCTCTAACAAAGCTCACACATGGCACACACACACACACACACACACACACACACACACACACACACACACACACACACACACACACAGACACACACCACGCGTATCGACATATGCACACATTAAAAAATATATATACACACGCACACATGTATCAATATATGCACATATTAAAAAAATATAGACACACACACATATACACGTATCGATATATGCACATATTAAAAAAAAAAAAATATATATATATATATATATATATATATATATGTGTGGGTGTACATATATATATATATATATATATATATATATATATATATATATATATATATATATATGTGGGTGTACATATATATATATATATATATATATATATATATATGGAAGTATCTCTGAATTCCTTCTCTACCACCCATTGTTTCCACCCTATACCTGGCATCTACAATCTTCTTTTTGAAGAGGCACTTTCCCAGATCCAAGGAGTAGTTTGTCCTAACTGCTGTCTGTGTACTCCCTTCTAACCATGTTGAGCATGTACTATTTAATTGATTTATGATATATAGGACAAATATCTTGATCTGAAAACAGAATATAAGAAAAAAATATTTTTTGTAATTATCTGCACACTTTTAACACTTGAGATGACTGTAACAGTCTCTAGTACATGACATTTGTCATAAAAGCTTATTATACTCGAGCAGTTATGGAAGTAATGTTACTATTTTATTTATTTTATTTTACATATGTTTACCAGGAGAGCCCAAATGGCATAAAACCCTTTTTCAGTGGAGGCCCGGGGAGAAAAGCTTAATTGTTAGTAAACTATTTTCTTAGTAGATAGAAAATTGTATAATACAATAAAGAAAAAATAGTAATAGACATTCATAACGGTAAAAAAATAGAACAGAATAAATTGGTCAAGTGGGAGACAAGACCAATAATCTTGTATAACACTGCTTCTAGAAGACAGTTCTTACAGTAGTAGCAGGTAGAGACATTGTATACAATAAGAGTGCAATTACAGAATTCATGAAGCTTGCGTCAGGTGCAGGTGTAGCGTCAGCGTTCTAACACCAAATATGACCGCCGAGCGATTTAGGTACAAGCTGTTTCCACGTGCACTACCTGCGTAGGCTACGCCCGCACAACTCCTGAGCCTTGTATGCTAATTACCCCATGTGCAGCAGTGTATCATGCAAATGAAGGTATGTAGTGATTCAGGAAGTGGTGCAGGCGTAGTTTAAGCATGCAGAAATGTAAACCGTAGAAAACGGTTTACATTTTTGCAAACATAAAATCGGAGCCATGACAGCCGACCAAACACATGTATTATAATGTTAATATATGCCTATGGCTAAATATATAGCCATTGGCATAAAAAAAATGTACAAAATATAAAATTAACATTTAATATATATAGTTGCACTATCGCGATGTGGAAGCGCAGGACAGCAGTGCACAAAGGGGATTGCAAGGAATATATAAAAATATAGAATAAAACCACAATGAAACACATATCACAATTTCCCCATAATAGTCAATGGCAGGCATGCTACACCATACTCATGGCGCAAGGGTTGCTAAGGGGCAGTGACAGTGTTATGTGCAGTAGCTAGGTATTAGTAGGCAATGCCATGCAAATGAGAGGAGTAATAGTAAATCACAGATTCCCCGCTGTTGTAAGGATGCACCTCACAGCATAGCATTATAACACCGAGGTGAGTCCTTGAGATAAAGATGAAATCAAAAGAGGGGTGTGTCACCATTGCTGTAAGCACATTGGCGCATTGCTAAACCAGTCTGCCCCTAGCTAGGTAAAGCTTCAGGATAGGGGTGTGTCGAATTACCCATAGCTATGCTTAGCTGGGAGTACACAAGGTAACTAAGTATGCATGTGAACGGAGATGAAAACGCATGTAAATCCGGTAAATGGGTATGCACGTCATGCACTGCAGCTGAAACAGGCAGGATATAGGAAAGAAATAAGGAAATGCTGCAGCAGTGAAATTGGAGTACAAATGACTAATTAACACCTAGGAGTCTACAGTGGGCCATTGACAACAGCTAACAAGGCTGCAAGCAGCTACCTGCAGAACAGGGAAGGGGAGGGGCTGTACTGCAAAGAAAACAGCAAAGTGTCAAAGCAGAACAAAGCCGATATGCAGTATATCAGCTACAAGGCACATTTTGCCATGCCTGGGTAGGGAAAGTACAAAACAAGAAAGACGGCAGGTGGATGCATGCCTGATAATGGGAGGGGATCCAAGTCTAAAAGTGAATTAAAGGACAACAGATTAATCAAGACAGGCAAGTAGATCTCCACAGTAAAGGCCACACACTTGCAGTACTCATTGCAAAACCCATAATTAAGACACACAGCAGCTGGAATAGTTCATACACACACACTTACATCAGCAGCATCTATAGCACAATACTATAAAGTGTGAAAGCGTATCACACACATTTGTGTATTCCCATATACTCTGCACCAGTGGTATATACAGATGGGGAACTTTTATTATGTACATGTTAGGGGCTGCCATAGCTTTGATCCACCAGCATGTGTTGGAGACTGAAGATGGTGTGGAGAATGATGCACACAACCACCGCAGGCACCAGAGGAGGAGGAGAGTGTTCAGACCCAAGGTAATCTACCAGTGGCTACATGATCTGGAGATAGTATAGCATTACAGGGTGGACAGGGACACCCTACAGCAACTTGTGGAGCTGTGCTGGCCATGCCTCAGAGCCAGAACAAACAGAGGGGAACCCTTCCCAGTGGATACAAAGGTATGTGTAAGCCTGAGAATACTAACTACAGGTGCCTTTCAAAGACCAACTGGGGATATCATGGGTATCTCACAGGCATCAGCATCCAGGGTACTACACCAGTTCCTGGATGCCATGTTACCACAAGCCAATGAGCACATATACTTCCCCTGAACACAGAAGGAGTTGGCCAGCAATATGCGTCTCTTCCACCATGTGGCAGAATACTTGGAGGTACTGCGTGCAATAGACTGCACGCACATACACATCAAGTCACCACCCGATGAGCGGGGTAGGCGCTACTTAAACCACAAGGGATACCCCTCCATCAACTGCCAGGTCGTGTGCAATGCCCGGGGCATTATCATGGATGTGTGTGCTGGCAGCCCTGGAAGCTATCACGACTCCCACATCTGGCATGCCTCACAGCTGTAGCAGTTCTTTGCCGGGGGGGACATCCCAAATGGCCACCTGGTGGGGGATGCTGGCTATGCACTGGAACCGTGGATGATGACTCCCATCAGAAATGCACACACACCCATGCAGGAACGCCATAATGAGGCACACGCACAAACCAGAATCATCATAGAGCGTGTGTTTGGGATGCTGAAATCACAGTTCCATTGCTTGGACATATCTGGTGGAGCCCTGCAGTACTCTCCAGGCACATGTGCCCACATCTTCATAGTGTGTGCCATGCTACACAATATGGTCCTGCAGAAACAGCTGCAGTAGGGACAGAATGGTGAAGGCACTCATAGCCCACCAGCATTGCCAAGGGCCCCACAGGCACAGAGGTACTCAGACCTTGAGCACTCTGAGCCAGCCCCAGTAGGCAGACAGAAACGTGCCTAGTATGCCCATGCCTTGGCAAACAGGGAACGTATAGCACACACACTGACAGTGTGGGCACCTAGGGAATGACAACTTTCTCCACCTGCACACACAGTAAAAATGGATGGCACACACACTAGACTACCTGTAAATTGTCATATATAGGCAGTTTACTGTGTGCATCCAACATAGGCAGCCCTCAACTATTGCACACACAACAGCCATTGGCACAAGGTAAGTCAACACCTGAACAGTAAATTAAGCTATCAGCATATGCAGATACTGTATGTATAGATTCATAGGTAGGTACTTGACCAACTGTCAGACGCCATTCATAAGGCCAGCCAAAATGTGTCAGCTTTTGCAACACCATTGATTCATTAACAGTCCCTCTGTGGAGCAGAGCCAATGGTGGGATCCCAGGGGTGCATCTACTGTTCTCCATCCACCCTTCAAGGTTTCTCTTGCAGCGTGTTAGTGAGGGGCTCTGTATAATGTAGTTAGGGATGTTGTTCCAAAGTATGGGGAGTGTCTGTGACAGGAAGCTGTCCCTCCAACATCTTCCGATTATTGTTGTGGCAAGGTCAGCTCATTACAGTGTGTGGCCCACTGTGACATGGATTCCCATAGGCAGAGCATATCCATCAAGCCTGAGTTTGACATGGCTGTGTTGGTCAGGGGAGATCATCTCTGGGTAAATGAGATGCCACGGAGTAAAGCAGGAGTTTATTCAGTCCGGCTGCATAGGCCATATGTCTTGTTGAGGTACATTTGTGGATCCCCCAGCTGTTGGACGTGTCATCTGAGGTACATCCCACATGGGTTATTATACCCTATGATGGGACTGATGAGTGATGAGTAAAGGGGCCAGTATGTCTAGATGGGAATCCTTTAGTAGTCAGATGGCCTACATAGAAGGATGTCTTAACTACTGTGGAGATATGATTGTCACAGGGGAGATCACTATCTACCTTAGTCCCCAGATACCCCATTACCTCGTCTGTATAAAAGTGGCTGCTGCTCATGTGTTAATATGTGGGTGCCAATTCCACAATGGAATGACCATGCAGTCAGTGGCATTTGTCTGGAGGCCATGTCATTGGCACCCTGTGATGTTCTCCGTGAGGCCCCTTGAGGGATATCCGTGTCAACTGGACTATCAATCATGGCTCCCAGTTTGCAGTCATTGCCAAACATGGTCTGCCGTAGTCCACCTGTGTTTGCCTGTACATCTGAGATGTATATGCCAAACAGTAGGGCTCCCAGGACTGACTCCTGTGGGGCATAAGTCGTGACTGTTCAAGAGATGGACCTGGAGACCACTAATCGTACCATGTTGGTTCTGTGTGTAAGCCCGTTGGCAACCCAACCTGTGATGTATGGGTGAATGTACAGGCTGGTGTGTTTATCAATAATACCTGAGTGGGGTATGGTGTCAAAAGCCTTGGTGAGGTCCAGGTAGTATGTGTGAACCACCTCCCCTATCATCTAACATCTTGGTGACTGTATGTAAGATGTCAAACAGGTTCAGTAGGCATGAACTGCACTCAACCAAGCTGACCTGGGTTGGGTCATGTGTTCGAAAGTTACCAATGTCATTGTCAATGAGTGCCATGAGGATGCAAACCATACCACTGCAGACCAGGCTAGTCAGGCTTATAGGGTGGTAGTTACCATGGTCATTTGTGATTTCACTGTGATGGAGTGGAATAACCATTGCCACGCACCATTGTATGGGCATGTAGCCTGTGGAGAGTCTGAAGTAGGAATGCTTAATTAGGTGGGGGGCAGGTTGTCTTGTACAGTTTGCAAGATGCAGTCTGAGTCAACATCTGCCTCCACTGACTCTGTGTTCTGCTGTTAGAGAGGGCCATTTCCACCTGTGTCTCTCTGATGGTTGGGATACTGTACCTTTTGGGTAGTATTGTGGGCTCTTTAGGGGGTGAAGTATGCACCAAATGTATCTGCAAGGATGTTGGCAATATCAGTAGGGTCAGCATATTTTGTGCTATATTTCACTGGCACAGTGCAAATCTGTGTCACCACATAGATCCTTGACATAGCCAAAGAAGGCTTTGTGGTTATCTTTTGAATCCTTGCATATTCTCCTGCTGATGTTAGCCTTGGATGATGTCATGAGGGACCTACGTATAATACTAATAGCGGTCATGAATGTCTGCCCTTCGTGGGATTTGCTGTGTGTCTGGAACACTGTCCTATGTCTGTAGTATAGCCTGTTTATTGCAGAGGTCCACCAGACCAGTGTCCTTGTCTAGGAAGAGCAAATCTTGGTTTACCAGTGATGGCACGATCCATACATCTGTGTAGGTGCTTATAGACTGCATTTGTAAATCCTGGAATGTATCACCTCATATGCCCTGTATCTTGAGCAGTGTTTCCCCTTAGCGTGGGGGCTGTGAATTCCCCCACCCCTGTCACTCGTAGTGTAAATTTAGCTGTAGGAAAGGTATACACTGTGGTATCCGTGGGTGGGGGAGATGCTAGGGTGTGGAAACAGTGAATAGTTCATGGTCAGATCTAACCAGTGACCGGTTAACCTCCACTGTGGTGCACCTGTTGCCCGTTTTGGTGATGACCACATCTAGTAGTTTCCACCCCACGTTAGGGAGATTACCACCTGATACAGGGCATATGAGGTGATACATTCCAAGAAGCACTGGTCCTGGAAGTGAGTACTGGAGTACATTTCCCAGTTAATGGTATGGTAGTTGACATTGACCAATGCCAGGGTGTGCGTTAGGACTGTCGTGTTCTCCACTGTCTCCAGGTAGGTGGAGTGGAGGTCCTGGGTCATGGAGGGTGATCCGTAGCAGGCCACATTCCACATTGCAGTTGTGGCTGATGTTAGCTGCACATGGATGATCACAGAAGTATCATGCTGCCCCACTAACCTGGAGGTGTAGGTATCCCTGATGAATATGGATACAGCACCTCCATGTCTGTCAGTCCATATGTGGCTGAAATGTATGGTATGGGTTGTAGTCTGGTAGTGCTGGTGTACTTTCAGGAGCCTTAAGACATATTTCAGTTAATGCACAGATGTTGATGTTGTCCATCCTGAGGAGTGCTGTGAGTGCATGCATGTTGTGATCACAACCCCTGGTGTTGAGTAGCATAAACCTCATTGAATCTGCTATTGTGCTGTTTATGGAGCTGGTATTCACCTTCGAGACTTTCCTAAATAATGCACCATGGGGGTGCCAATAGCCTTGGCCAGTATTCCAAAGCATAAGGCTGACACATAGGCCGGTATGCTATTGTTGTTTGCATGTTCCCCATCTGTGCTTGTTTTTCATCTCCCCTGTAGGTAATCTAGTGGTAATCATTAGAAAGCCTTAAACTTATACAAGTCTTCTAGCTTCCAAGATAGGCTTTTGGAGTGACTAAGTATCAGTGTTCTGTATGTTCTTGCTGTACTCAACTGTTTCCTGACTACATGGTGAGTTCATACTGTATATTGTGATCTGATGGTCTATTTATTCACATATTACGGCTGTGATGGCCTGCACATTAGAGGTTCACAGATAGCCTACTATCTATCTGCCCAAGGGCAATTAGAAGCATAGCAACAGTGTGTTGGCCTTCCCCGCACCATTGATGAAGTAACTGAGCCTCTGTCAAGCATAGCCAATGAAGCAATTCCAGGCAGAGTTGCTGGAAGCTGTTGAAGCCTGGGGTTGTGGAGGGTGATAGGGGCACTTAGTGATCTAAAGAGGGCATGTTAATGTGGCAATTCAACACCATTCAATTCCCCCAACAGGTCTTTCAGCTAACAAACTGGACAGGCTCCCCCATCCCCTGGCTGTATGGTTCTGGGACACATGATCCCAGGGGTGTATTGTCTGTTACCCATTCACACAACAAGGTTTCCCTTGAAGTGTGTCAGTGAGGGGCTATGCCTAATGTAGTTAGGAATGTAATGTATTGTCTCACAGTACATTTGTTCAAGATTACGTGAAGCTCAGTGAGTTTGGAGCCCTTTGCTTAGCCTAGCTTACACATAGAAATCATCTAAATAGGAAATAGGCAGAAGCAACGTTAATGTCAACAGTGTAATGGTTACAGCATCTGCTTAGTATCTGTGCATTCGAGGTTACAATCCCGATAAAGGCAGGGCTGATTATCATGTGCAAATGTATACCTTAACCACAGCTTGCATATACAGGTAGTAATTGTCCGTATAATAAACATACGAATCACCCATATAAACCCATGTGTGCAGGAGAGTACAGTCAACAGAGAATGTAATGTCATGTTAGTACATAGTGAGCTATTACGTCACTGACAGGTATATATCCGGAGTAGTTAGCAGATGTGGCCGTGATTGCATGCACAGGTTACACGTTACAACATTTGTTTAACTGTGTTTAACTGCTGCTATAATGTCATGCAAACACTTTTAAACATGATTACAACTGCTTAAATGAGCCTTATTCTGCAGTAAAAAACATTTGTAAAGCATCACAGGTGTCGAACCCTGGGCCATGCACACTGTAATCATGGGACATACCACTAAGCCATCCAAGGTGTACATGTGTTTTATGGTCTTGAGACTACACCTTATACCATATGCATTTCACTGTAATAATCACAAATGGGACAGTGACTTTTTGTACATATGTAAAGTACATTGTAATGTAATGTAGTTTGTGAACCAACACATTCCAGTCTACAGATGTATTACTGTTACAAACTAATACAAACTGTATATATATATATATATATATATATATATATATATATGTGTGTGTGTGTGTGTGTGTGTGTGTGTGTGTGTGTGTGTGTGTGTGTGTGTGTGTGTGTGTGTGTGTGTTAGTGATGTCTGTATATATATATATCTATATCTATATCTATATATATATATATATATATATATATATATATATATATATATATATCATACAGTTACATCAATAGCCATATATATAAGCATCTATGAACACACTTTGTGACACAGAAGCACTCCAAAGGAATTGGAGTGTACACAAAACACATGCAGCTCTGGTATTATAACAATTAATATTAACCTAATTCACCATAGAAGGGGTGGTAGTGTATGTGAAGATTGGGGTGGGGGAGGAATGATGGGTAATGCAATCATGCATCAAGGAGGTCCTGGGTCAGATGCCCAATAAGTGAACTGGAGAGGCATACATGGAGTATGGGGACAATATAAAAAGGACACAAAGCAAGAACCTTATTCATTCATAATACACCCTGTCATGTCACATTGCAACAACTACTTTCACAAACATATGAACATTAACATGTATCAGACTATGTACACCAACTGACTGTCACATTTGTTTTCAGTAGTGAGGAATGTCTGTAGTACAATGTATATTCTAAACACCATAACATTCGTGCATATCTTAGATGCCTTAGTGATAAAGTCAGTGACTGTGGTGTTCATGGTCCCGGGTTCAAGGGCTGTTAGGTTATTTTGAGGGCCAGAATAAGGGCTTTTGGATGCAGGTGGATTAAAGCACTCTTAAGCAGTTGTAAGCTGGTTTCCACATGTTTGCTCGACGGTAAGCGGCACTGAAACATGGTAAACGGGGAAGCGCTTCACACATTTGACCTTTGCTTAATGTCACACAGACCATGGGCAAACCTGCTCACAACTGCACAAATGTGTGTTATTCACACTTTCCCTACCAGTGCCTACTCTGAGAGGTAAAATAATAACTCCTTCCAGGAGGAAAACCTGCAACCACGTATTCCATCCTCAGAATAACCTAACACTAAGCTACCTGGGATGTACCTATCCCAGTTGTGAATGTAGACAGGTTAAAACACAAAAGGGAAGAAAGTGTTGAAATAGGACAACCCACCATGTACCCAATTAAAGGTGTATGCTCATATATATATATATATATATATATATATATATATATATAGAGAGAGAGAGAGAGAGAGATACATAGAGACATGTCGATATATACAGGTCTACATATATATGTAGATATATAGATAGGTTAAAAACATCTACACATGTATATGGAGGTACAGATAAATGTATGCAATAATGTATATATCTATATACATACACACACACACACACACACACACACACACACACACACACACACACACACACACACACACACACACACACACACACACACACACACACACACACACACACACACACACACACACACACACACACATATATATATATATATATATATATATATATATATATGTGTGTGTATACACATACATACATGTCTGTCGACAGCATCCAAAGTGGTCATATCTGAGTATAACATGGACCCTAGCAATCACACATTCTGCCCCCCCCACCCAAACAATATGAACATAACATATGAAGAATATATGCCAATACACTATTACAAATATGTTCTATGGACACAGTCACCAACACAACTGCAATGACTGCAAATATCCATGACAGAATTACACAGACAGCTTTCATTTTGCAAATCTTTATTACATTCCGATGTATTGCCAAAAGGATTCAAGGACTAACAGTACCTGCATGCTATACAGGAAGCATTTAATAGTGCTTTAATGAATCAGCCTGCAATTACCATAGTATTTGTCCACTAAGGGATATGTGTTCACATAGGGAAAGAACACCCACATACATATAGACGTTGTATAAAAGGGGTTCCTACACACCTGCATGTACTATGTACACCCACCAACATTTACCCCACAACCAAAATAATTACATCAATACATACTGTCATACCATAACCAATTATGCAACTACTGTACAACATCTGCTGAACCCTTAACATACCTGGACACAGACACAGTAACATGGCCCTATGTGAAATAGTTGCTGTTATACAATTGAACAGCTGCTAATGTAACAGGGTTTGTATGAACTAATCCTGTTTCAGAGGGTTGAATGGTTCGTACACCAGAAAGTTTTACCAAGTACTGATTATTAGCACGGTATGATACACAGTAACACCAAACTAAATATGTCTGGTAAGTACACTGCAAACCCCCTAACATTATATGCATAGCTATGCATCCTTGAGCTAGTCAAACAACCTGGCCAGACTGAAACATATGCAGAAGTATTAGGTACAGACAAACCCTGCACAAGTAGCAATGTTCAGAAATATAACGGCAGTACTCACATTTAGACCAACTCTTCTAGGCATTACACACAATATATTACTGTTCGTCTCCATATAGCTGTTGCAATAGATTCCAAACAAAACTTCCACGCTGTCTTCCTCACAAGTAAGGCAAAGGGACAACGCCCAAGTGGAGTACTCAATTATACTCCACTGTAGCCATGGTATTGGCTAAGGCAGTAGCAGTGCAGCTAATGTGCATGTAATTAGCTATTTAGGAACATCAATTGGCCATCAGGATATCACATGTTACTGATCTGTAACTATAAAAGGTTGCCTTGTCACACATTCAAACCATCTGTATCTACCTGTAGGACAGTACAAAACACTGAAAGACAAACTGAAAATTAGTATTATACTAGTTAATAACACCTCTGATTACTAAGATGGTATGTATAACATGTATTATGTCTGTGTATGTAGTATGTGTACTGTAAGAATTACAGTGTAATCAATGCATATAGTTGAAATAGCTATCTTGTAGAGATGTAATGTTGAGCAGTAGTAAATCTTCTAGTATTCTATGTGTTTAATGCTGTAGGTCACACGGCACACTCCACATACACCACAAGGGATGATATGGACTTGGAACCCACCAATTCAGTTCCAGCCACTGTCAGTGTCAGGATTGGTCCAAAAAGTATGTGCTATAACAGGGGATAGTATATGTTGATATATTGTAACAGTCGACATATGTATGGGTGTATAAGTAAGATGAACATGTTAAAGGTGGGCTTACCGTGCAAATATGGTGTGTATTGTGGGATGCTGTGCCAATAACTGTGTAATGTACAGTATTCTAGGCAGATCTGTATATCAGACCTCTCAACCAACTGGGGACAAATTTCAACAGAATCAGGGACAAGTCAAGAAAAAATCAGGGACAATCAGGGGCACTTTTAAAATATTAGTGCTATTAACTTGAAACATTGGCAGAATCAGAGCATAGGAATTAATACACATTTTCTGAGGTAAAAGAAGTTTATAACTCTTAATTATTGTCATTATTCATTAAGTGTAATTCACCACCTTTCCTCCAAAACTCACTAGTTTTAGAAGGAATTAAGAGGGACAGAGTTAACATTTAAGTCAAAATCAGGGATGTCCTTGAAAATTAAGGACAGTTAAGAGGTATGTCTGTATTCTATTCTACATAGCAGTTCTGTTATGTTATGCAAACTGTAGTTATGTCTATTGGCAATTACAATACTCAATGACAGGATACATTGCATTAGTATTCATCTGATAGGTTAGCAGCATGATAGTAAAGATAATTGGAAGAGCCAGGTAACTATCCATGCACATAACACATGTAATATTCACCTCTCTACTATCATTTGCAACCAATAACAGCTGTGCATGTGTACATGTTATGCAAATGTGTAGTGACCCTTGTTACAGGGCTGGGCCAAATGGCTATGTGCACACCTACATAGAGTGGATATTGAGAGTACAGACACACTGTTTGAACTACCAGGTTTGTAGCCCAACCTCTCATTGCCAACCTAACAGCCACCTGCACATACTGTATGTAAGGTAGTGCACAGTACTGGTAATGAAACAGGTTGCATATCATCTTTAACTCCAGTGTAACATCTGCAGTAGGAGTGTAAGATATAAGAGACAGCTGCCCATGTGTAATAGCCACATCATAAGTGATGGCTCACACTATCTGATTATATCCTGATCATGTTGATAGTGGCATCAGAGCCTACTGATACATTACTCTGTTTGGAGAGTGGGTGTCTATGCCCAACAGAGCTCATGGTCCTGGTAGATATGTGAGTGTATACCCAGAGAAGGAAACAGACCTGTAGACACTTGCATCATCTGTAATCAACAAACAGGATGTAATGTGCTCCTCACAAGAAGGATTGCTGCTAAAGGTAGCTACAATGTTTCCATGATAGTCAGTGTTGTCGTGTCCATAACACAGATATTTACATGTAAGCATCACTGTCTAAAACATCTTCATAGACAATACGTAAACTAAATACAGTACTTGGTACTTGTAGTACTGACTGCTCATACAGACGTGTCCACTAGTCAGCTACTGGTGTTTCCTAATGTCAGCTTTGTGTATGTGGCCATCCTGGGGGAATGTAATCTCTATGCCATGTACACTGCCAGACCCACCTAACACCACACTCCACACATTGTCTGGGATGCAGCTACAGGGGTAAGCTGAAAGGCAGCCCAGTCTGCAGCCATGACTAGACTGGACAGTCATGAGGTGTAGGTTAACACATGCAGCTCATCACCACAGCCAACACATACCCTTACCAGAACACAGTAAGGACACCCACACACACTACCGGAAATCACACTTATTCACAGATGCGTCTAAGTATCTGGCCAAACAAGTGACCCCCACAAGCAGAAAGAGATAGACACCAAAATACACAAACTGTATGACATAGTTTGCATAATTGTGCCACAGCTCTGAACACATGACTGGAAATATGCCCAACAGTACTCATTTGTGAATGCAAACTCTAGCACTATGTTACACACCGACCTATACGAGGGCATACATACTGTCAGCTGCCTGTCTGCCATGATTAGCCACATAGTCATACACTCAGACCACCTTTTGAACTATACACATGGCTCTGGCATATTCCATGTTGTTGTGCAGGACCTGTGATGCAGTAGCCTGGTCTGCATGGAAACACATGTAGGAACTGTCAGGTCTTGTAGCCCATGCAGGTATGTCCTAAGGCCTGGGTAGCATTCTGCCATTGGCCAGAATGACACTGCAGTACAGGGACAAAAAGATTGTATTCCACAATTGTCTAGTGTAGTGGTGCATGTCACAGGGTATCCAGTATCTGTCATCTTGGGATAACATGGTTGACAGACCATGATGCTTTGCCAGACAGGGCCTGCACCTGTCACCCCTGAGAATCTGGATACTGCCTAGGGCTCATGCTTCCCCTATAGTGCCTTCATCATGCACAGTTCAAGTGAGGGTCCACTGCTGTTACAGGGACAGCCAAGCAATAAACTGCGGGTCTCGCTACACAATGATACATGTCAGAAACACTATACGGACACACATATGTTAATCCCTAACATGGAGAACATATCTGTGCATTGGCTGAGACATGTTTCAATGCTCCAAAGAGCACACCTGCATGACCTTGTTATAACACATACCTCACCTCTTGCCCATTATCCTTTATTGGAACACACGGGCCGCAGGTGTGTACATATTCCTGAAGGATATGTACACCCCTACATTAATTGCACTTGCATAATATCAGATGCTTTATGTTGAGCAACTACCTTTGTGCCAAAGTGGAATTCAAAATGCACCTTGAGACAGATCACCCACCAAGATGCGGACTTCCCAACTGTCATAATGTGCTGTAATGGTGAAAATTAGGTCTGAGACAGAACCATAATAATGGCCCCCTTATGCTGGGAAGGCCCCCCCAACCCTACCTGCACACATAACAGATGT